>NC_137234.1:6976080-7126080 GCF_949987685.1 Ammodytes marinus
TTGCCATAGTATTTCTCAACATAGCACCCTTTCAGTCATACACATTCATTGGCATGTTGCTAGCTGCTGTGGGCCCCCTTTGTTTACATGCCCGTTGTTTACATACCAGATTACAGAGCCAATGCTGTGTATAAACACAGGTGGCGGATATAGTAATGAGATATTCCCTGATTTTGATAAAACGTGATTTTGACAACAAGTATTCTCCTGAATCGTTTACTCCACCTTTAATACAAGTAAATAATGTCACTCATCAATCAATATTGGAATAATTATTCAGTATTTAGTCATTTTCTCCACATTACCCACTCATAGCCTACTGTAAAAATCTAAAAAAAAAAAAAAAATCTCAGCTTTCTGTAAGGTAACTACTAAACTCACCTCCTCCGTTCTTCTGACACAGGTAGGGGAACCTCCAGACGTTGCCCAGGCCGACAGAGAAGCCCACCTGGGCCAGGATGTACTGCAGTTTGCTGTTCCACGCGGGCCGTTCCTCCTCCTCTTCATCAGAGCCCCCCTCCTCTGCGTCACACTCTTTCCCCTCCCCGCCACCGCCATGGCTGTTCACGATCAGCGAGCTCTTCTTAAAGGAATCGTCGCAGGCGTCCTCGTTGCTAAGCAGATCTTTGGAAGACTCTGTGACATCGTCGTCAAGCTCTCTCTTGACGGCCTTGCTGTTTTTGGGCATTTGATAAAGCTAAACAGGGGGGTGGGGGGGCCAGAGAGGGGGGTGGAACGTCTTTTATGGCAGAAAGGCTGGAAAAAGGCTGGTAAAGGGCACTGCTGGCGTCTGTGAAAATGTCAGTCTTTTTCTTTGGGGAGTTTTTGAATGTGCAAAATATGCGAGTTTTAAAGTGCTTCAGTTCGTAGGGATCAAGCAAAGTGGTTTTGTGTTACTTCATTATCACCAAGTGTTCTGTAGGGCAAAAGAGGAGACAGAGCAGAGTGAACAGCAGATCAGAATGAAATTCTTCAAAGAGGTTGCCTCAGTGTTTTGTCATTGAGAAAAAAAAACACATTTGAAAGGGTTTCTGATAAGTCATCAGTTTAGTTTCATTTCCTGTCCATTACTTACACTCCTAAAGGGCTGTTTTTACCCTGATTTAAAGTGGTACTACGTACCATCTGGTTAGAGTAGGGCTGACAGTAGATACCAACATAGTATTTAGAGAATAAGTCTAGTCACAGTCAAATTTAAGTTACATGGTTATTTTGGATAAAATGCTAGTGAAAAATAGTATAAAAACAAAAGTGTTATTGTTTTTTTTAAATGTGACAGCTTTAACTATAACAAAAAACAAATCTATCCAACTTTGGCAAAAAAAAACTGAACAATTTGAAATGGAAATGAAAATCCAAAAATAAAACATGTTTACAAGAACACAAATGCAATTGTGCTTTTCAGTATGATTTTAAGAATACTAATATTTCATAGAAAATATTTCATACATTTACACTCCATAGGCCTACTTATTCCACACCATCATATCTGACAATGAAAAAAGTCCATTGAGTGAAAATATTGCTTTATCCCCGGGACTGCACGCAGTAGAGTTATTTCTCACATGCATATCACATGGCACTATGTGGGGATACTTTTTTTCTCCTTTTTCCTTTTTCACCCTCACGTTCATTGTTCTGTAAAAAATACGCCTGGGAACATGTATAAACGTGGTTGTGAATGGGGTACTGTGGTAGAGGTACACAGAGACTATATCGCGTGTCCACCCTTCTGAATAATTGAAGGGAGGAAGCTATTTGCATACGAACCCAAACACTCCTGTTAACCGCAGCTCTCTCTCTCTCTCTCTCTCTCTCTCTCTCTCTCTCTCTCTCTCTCTCTCTCTCTCTCTCTCTCTCTCTCTCTCTCTCTCTCTCCGGGTTTGGGGGAAGCCCAAAGGATATCAACTTCCAAAATAAAAATATCCGAACATGACCAAATGACATGCCAGTAAAATGATGTAGGAAAAATATGGTGGAAGCATGTCCCGTTTTGTTCTCGCAATTCGATCTTATTTAATATCACTCACAATTGCTATTTTTATTATTTTAAATATAATTGTTTTACTATGAATAGCTTTGGAAAAGATGCTGCTAGGGGTGTGGATAGGCGTTAAGGTGCGCAACATCCCTGCTGTCATTCACATCTCATCCTATATAGGGCGTCTCGTTCTTGCGATGCACTGTAGGCTACTACACGTGCATTATTGACACGAACATTCCCATAAAAAGCATCAAAATATCCTGTTTCAATATCCCCAATGCGGCCATCTCGCAGAAATACAACATGCGCTCGCCCTCTCCCTCCACAAACACTACCGCCTGCCTTTCACCACCAAGCAAAGGATTAAGTGATTAATAGATTTCCTTTACCGCTTCCAGATTAGCCTCGTTTGCGTGAGGAAAAGGGCCGTCAGACTCATTTCATAATCTTATGGATGCAACAACGTATATCAGCCAAGGAGCGCTGATGCTTAGCATTCACTGCCATTGTAATTAGAAATAGCGTAGTAAAGATTGCATGTACATTGGCTGTAGGCCTGTGTTTAGAATGAGAACGCACAAAGGCTTTTTCATTTTTTTATTTTTTTTTATGGCTGGCTGCACTTGACTCAATAGCCAATAAGGATGGCGATGGAGAAAATAAACGCACCTATGGTTTAGCCTATGATAAATAAATAAAAATGCCTATGGAGTACCACACCATGTGCCATGTGGCTTGGTTGTTCTACCCAGGCACAATTTGTTCTCTATAAAAGATGCGCATAAATTATTGGACTCCCTCCCGCCTATAGGCTTCGACCATGACATCGAGGCGAGTGTTTCATCATTCACTGGTACCTCGGTCAGTCAGCCCCCCCCCCCCCCCCCCCCCCCACACACACACACACACACACACTGACTATCCTGCCTTTATCCTTAGAATATATCCAACTCAAGATGGACTTACCAGTGTTGTATAGTAGTTTCCTCCAATGAGTCGTCTCAAGGAATGAAATTGTGAGAGCACATGCACGGTGCAGACATTATCACTTGCTTCTGTGTCAGCCTCTTGCCGGAGTGATATACCACGGACCCCTCGCAGTGCCGTCTCTAGCGCTCCAGCCAGAGACGAGGCACATCAGAGGGGAGCCTCACCTTTCCTGCCTACGTAATTGATGACGCATCCACCCATTTCTTATAGTACTTATAACCGCTTACAAGTTATAATAACATACAACACGATATGGCGTAGAATTTCTTTGAAAAATATTACGTTTTGATGTGATAATAGCGTTTTTGCCAGCTGATACGCCCCTGTTGTGCTACTTGGTACGCTCCACTACAACATGGAAAGGGGAGGGCTCATGGGTGAATGCAATGTGCCTCTGTTTATAAACGTTGATCTACCTCACTGGGTTTTTATTAATTTGGATATTACATAATTATTTTCATATAGTCTTTTCGTATTGGAATAGAAACTGTATTTAGGATTTTAAAATGTTAAAAGACAGGTATTTGGTCAAGGTCGATATTAAATGCGCGTCATCCACCCTCGCGACCCCCCAGGCTATTGCGAGAGAGAGAGAGAGAGAGAGAGAGAGAGAGAGAGAGAGAGAGAGAGAGAGAGAGAGAGAGAGAGAGAGAGAGAGAGAGAGAGAGAGAGAGAGAGAGAGAGAGAGAGAGAGAGAGAGAGAGAGAGAGAGAGAGAGAGAGAGAGAGAGAAAAAGTCCATTGATGTCATAGACCTAGCCAGGCTGCTGTTAATTTAAAACACATGAAGGTGATTCAAATGTGTGTTTTTTACTTTAAATATGATTAATAATATTCTATTTAATCTAATAAGTGCAGTGTGAATTTATTAGACAATAGAAAACATGCTCACAAAAAAGCGTTTGTTCTCTTACAACACAGCACGCACACGCACACACACACACACACACACACACACACACACACACACACACACACACACACACATCCACACACGCACACACATAGGCTATAGCCCACCCAACTACCAGTCCTGTAAACTGATGTGTCACAGTGCAGCAGTCTTTAAGTGCCACCTAGTATTTACTGGTATACTCACATAGGAGAAGAAAAAATCCAAGAGGCCCACTGTCTAATTAGCATGGTAATTGGACAAAAGGTCTTGCTCAGATTCAGCAGCTACCACTTCAGGCCTGGGACCCCTCTGATACCGGTTACATAGACTTCATGGTACATTACGTCATCGGCATTGTCAAAGATACACTAGAGAAAAGTTTTATATTGATGTATCCATGTTTCCATCTGTAAACCGAGACATACACTACTGGTCCAAACTTCACCACACTCTCTGAAGCATACACAAATTAGAATGTTGTTGTTATTGTTAAATTACGGTAGATAGCTAAATTAGTTCAATTTCAGAAAATTGAGGTGTGCTAAAAAAAAAAAAATTAACACTGCATTGATACTGAGGCAGTAGGTCAAAGGATATAACAGCATTATCAACATAATCATACATTCATACACTAGGCCTACTTATATACATTTAATCAAGTAAAATGTTCAATGGAGGACTTTTACTTGGCAATGTTACTGTTACTTATGTAAAGGATCTGAATGCTTTTTTTTTTTTTTTTTTTTTTTTTCCAAATTTAGTTGAAACAATTGTCGAAATATCATACCACCAAAAGTTACATATAAGTTACTATTGAGAACCTAGACACAACTTCGGAGCTTGTTGCATCATTGATCTTTATCATCTGGCACACTTTGGTTTCCCCCCCTTTTGATAGAATCAGTGACGGGGATCTACCTTCTCTAAAACATGAAAGGAAACTGAAAAAAAAGAGCTGTTTTCAACATTAAGGGATGAATCTCTCCACTTACTGTATCACATCCTGGACTGTTTGTTATCATTTCTTTGGGGGTGAGAAAAGTTAGTTTATTGTTAAGTTTGCACAGAACTAAACAGCTATTGGTTAAGGTTACAGTTTGGGCAGTTCAGAGTGTTGCCAACGCAGAACTCTGTGGTGAGTGTGTGAGAGAATGTTTTGATCGAGTATAGCGAGAAACCAAAACATGGGCTAAGACCTCACAATGAAATGATATGACTCAGAAAACTGAAACTGTCTTGTGGGACGTTCATCCACCTCCCCATCACATTACAGTCTCAAGTGCTGTTTCACTTTAAATGCACATGTAGGGCAAAGGCACTAAGTGTATGTTTAATCAAGATTTAAGGTGAAAATTCCTGCCCGACAGCATCATTGTTGTTAATTTATGGGATTTTTAAAAGGCCTAAGGGTGTATCTTAGTTTAACTTTGGTTAAACTTGGCTTTGAAATCCTTTAGATAAGCAACACATTATATCTGGTTAACAGACAACAGGGATAAGTAGTCATAAGAAGCATTATCTGTAAAACTGTATTGGTTGCCAGAGAATGCGTGTTGTCAAAATCACTTATGGTCAAAATCGGTGAATATCTCCTAAGAATCTACTACCTTTAAGTACTGTGTGTGCGCTGAAAAAACATCCAGCGTTAATACACAGCCTAGGTGTTGTAAACGGGCATGTTGCTAGCTACCTTGAGCTCCTTTGACCTTTGTTTACATACCCGTTTAGAGAGCCTAGGCTGTGTATTAACACCAGATTGTTAGGTACAGGTAGCAGATCGTGAGGAGATATTCTTACAAAAAAAGTGATTTTGACAACAAGCATTGTACAGAATCTCTGACTCCACATTATAATTGGGATAGAATGCATGGACATTGATAAGGAAATACCAAACCCGACCTACGCCTCTGTCCAGAGCTGCCACGGTGGCGCTGCCCTGCATAATGTCCTACCTACATTGTCTCAGATCCTAATCACAAACAATCCTACAGTTGCTGTACTAAGAAAGAGTTCTTGCTATGTGTGAGTGTTTATTTAATGCTCACACAAATCCTATTCCTTCCAGTTCACAGCCCTCTTGTCGCTGCTAGAAGATGAATAGTATCTCTGACATTGTGTTGTAAATAACCCCCTGTGCCCCCTTGTACAGCCCCTTTCGTCCTCACTGTTACATAATGGCCTTTGCACATACAGCAGTATTCCTCTCTCTCTCTCTCTCTCTCTCTCTCTCTCTCTCTCTCTCTCTCTCTCTCTCTCTCTCTCTCTCTCTCTCTCTCTCTCTCTCTCTGCAGGATCCCACAGTCAGAACAGCACAAGACTTTATTGATTTCTGCTAATGGCCGCCATCTCATCACCCGGAGAGCAGTGAAGGAAAACCAATGCTCATGTGTTAACTCTATCGGTGCATGTTTTATATTTTGTTTTAGTGGATGACACTTAAATAAATCAATTATTAAGGCACCCTGTCATTGTTGCATCATCACCATCTGTTGGGAGAGTTGAAGTGTGAATTGGTTTTGGTGACATGGAAAGCGGTTAGAGTATGGTTGTTTTCTTTGCCCCTAGACCTTTTCAAAGTGTTTAGCCAAAAAGCCAGAGGTTTAACTATGTGTCAGTAAAGTTAAGTGCGTGTGTGTGTGTGTGTGTGTGTGTGTGTGTGTGTGTGTGTGTGAGTATGTGTATATGTGTGTGTGTGTGTGTGTGTGTGTGTAGGGGGGGAGGAGGTGTTGAGTCAACAAGCTAAATAGCATCTTAAGGTGTTTAGGCAAAGAAATACATAGCAACTAAGACTCTAGCCTTGCAGTGTATGTCATGCCATACACTGTAGGCTGTTTAAACAGCAAGTTAAAAAAACAAACACTGTGACAGTTGCTCACCTGAAAATACAAAGTTAATTATATCTTTAAATTCCCATGTTTTGTTTCATATGTATAGCCATAGTGCGTAACTTCTGCCCTAATGAGGAATTCTGAGTTATTACAACAACACTGTCTGGAAATCTACATGAGCCTTCGGTGATCGTGCAAGGATTTTATACCTTCTGCTGTATAAACAACTGAAACATTACGTGGGCGCTTCTTGGGTTCGTAAATGCCTTGCTGAGAAATACAGAGAGTTTAGTGGTGCTACTCAACTATTTTGGTGTGTCTTTTTAATATACAAACCTTCCACAAGTGTACAAAAGCACATAAACTCAACATTAATGAAACCATAAAAATGACGTGCAGTGCTTTTCCATACGTCATCGGCTTGATTTGCATAACCTTCCCGGGACTTCAGGCTGTGGTGGAAATGCAGACACTACCAGGCCACATGATGCTTTAAATGAGGAATCAAAGAGGATATTACTCTTTCGTAAACTCTGTATCAGCACTATAGCCCAAACCCTGAACCTCAAGCCGCCCTGTCTGTACGTTTATTGACAATATGGTGGACAAGTTAAACCCGATTAAACAGAATACACATAAGTCACACAGCCGAAAACTAAAAACAACAAAGCAGTTAAGTCTGGGGTTAACCCAATGGCAATGGGATGTGTTGGATTTATGGCATTGTGTGTTATGGTGATTGTGTGAGTCATGCTGGGTTTTTGTCACAATATTATTTTGGCAGAAACAAATTTTGCTAAACGGATAGCAGCAGTTCTAGGTGATTATGGACATTTCTTGAAGTCAAAATGGCTTCAGAGGCAGAAAATGGGTTACAGTTCAATATATTGTGCCAAAGAAGACACATTTATTTTGGTAAAGATTGAGGCCTGACTGACCGATAGGCCTAAGGCGCCCATGAACCTTTTCATCCCTGCTGGTTCACATTTGTCCGGGGAACATTGTTGAATGTCTTTTCCCAAACTTAAGGTCTGCTGCAACTCTCAGCTCTTAACTGGAGACGTTTCTGTTTGCAAACACGTACATTTTATTTTGCTTGTTTTTATTGTCTTTTAAATGCAAGTTATTTAAATTTTTAACAATTGTTGTGCCCCTGTAAAGTGTTGTGTATCCGAATGACCTTCTGTATCAATAAACCTTTTGATCAACGCACAAGAACATCTGTTGCGCTTTACTGAGAATTCCCCACAAACGCCTTGTGTCTGTATTGTGCTGTGTGATGCTGATGATTATTATTACTTTTCTTATCTTTTTATTCCAAAACTTCCCCTTTCCTTAAACTAAAGTATTTTATTCTTTCAGAGCCATCCATATTGTTTAGAGCTTGAATCTTCTACAAGTTAAGTTCCGGTACATTACTTAATACATTTTGGTGTGCTAACACCAAAGTGTGGGTGTATGTAGTGTGTAATATTGAAGTTGAAAGATCAAAAGATGACATCTGTGAGACACTATCGGCACTTGTGTGGTTTGTGAGCTGCGTCTTATCTGTAGACCAACTAAAATACGATGATAGCTTTCTCAAGGTTGCACTCTTTCAGTATTGATATAGGAAGTTATCATATCTCATAATTAAAAGCATACATCATTTCAGCGATGTCCCTGATCGTAAGTATAATGATGTGTGTATTTAATGTGTGTGTCTGTGTCTGTGTGTGTGTACGTTTGTGTGAATGGATGACAGTATAGTGGAATCAGCTCATTTTTCAAGGAATCAGTGATGTAAGCATGTGTTTCTTACGTGGTGCGTAATGATAACACGTTGACTTTTGCTCATGAGACAGAGGGGCTGTGTTGCGTGCTGCTCTACGTATCAGCCATGTGTTACGTCTGAATATGAATATGAATTTGCCTGAAGTACAGAAATCCCTTAAGGTTGTCTACGAATGAATCACTTGAATGAATGAATGGTGGTATTGATCCAAATTGGACCACCAGACTAAGAGGAAACTGCCATTAACTGTTGATTTATAATATTTATAATGTTATGGTAACACACTGAACTCTTAAAGGGATAGTTCAGCATTTTTTAGAGTGGGGTTGTATGAGGTACTATTAGTGTGTTACCTTATGGAGATGGCGATCAGTCACTATGAGGAGTTTAGGATAGATGACGCTGTAGCAGAAGTCAGCCATGTACTGTTGCAGAGGGGGCCAGAAGAAATACTATTTTTTCCGCATATATAAATGCTAACCTAAAACCTGAATATCTGTTCAATAGTACGCTAGACAGAGATTTTTCCCACAGCTTTAGTTTGCCGCTAAAATTTTGGTTTTCTTGTGTCTCTTGAAAAATCTGTAGTAGCTCTGAGTAGAGCAGCAGATTGGCAGAGTGATACCAAAATAAAATGGTCACGGCCCAATATACAGTATCTACAATATTTGTCTGAGGCATCCATTGTGAAACATTTCCACTCTCAGTGGATGAGCGTTTACGGTGGCATTATAAACCCAATTTATAGTGCTACACTTAATAACAATAATGCTAATATAATAAATAGGCTGTTGACGAGAAGCAGAATGTTTTTCTTCTTTTGCAACACAAACTCAGGCTTGAATCATTCTCCACACATTCATTTGTCAATTGTGAGTTTTTGGTTATTTTCCAGAAAGCAACCAATATGGTTTACTTTATCATTGTCCCTTGTTTTGAAATAGGAATACAACTTTGTGATTAATATATATACTGTATTGAATATTGTATACCCAGTACCTCCGTGCTGCTGTTTTGATTTTGTGATGGTAAGCACAGAGCCAGTCACAGATGGATGGAAGGCTTACTCAGCTGACCTGTTGAATTCTTCATGAACTGAGCTTGACTTTGGTAACGCGATGCCAGCCGGCCCATCACGAGTTCACCTCCTCACCCCCTCACCGATCTCTGATGGAAAGTTGAGGCTTGTTGGTTTTCACTGTGTCACAGAGCTCTTAGCCAATAGGAACCTACCAGAGCTGGCATGAATGAGAGAGTCAATGATTTGATGATATTGCTTGTGATTTTTCTTTTATTTTAATCGTTTGGTCTGAGTTGGGCAGAGATGCAGATCTGAGCAAAGGCATTATAATAACATTATACAAATATCTTTTCACTGATGGTTTTGTTTGCTGTAACGGGTCATTTATGATCATCAGAGGAAAAATTAGACCGTTTCATAAACATTTTAAAGTTCCTCGTCGTCTCTTTAAGCTTATCATTTTGCAGGAATGGTTTTACAAATATTGGGCTGTATAAATAAAAACGGATTTGATATGATTTGATGAACTTGATGAACTTTGAATTTTCAAGACTGGCAACCTTTTGATTTTCTATATCACAAACAGCATTTTCTCCCAAATAAACAGGTCACATCCTTCAACTGTTGTCCGATCCTATGATGTATCTGTATTTAGATTAACTATTTATAACATTACAGAAAGACATTGAACCTTTTTACCTCCATACCTTGAAAGTGTGTGAGCGCTATTGTCTTGAGAAAATTCCTTCTTAACCCCAGGGGAATCAAACACTGTATTTCATGTGCTGTCTGGGAGCTGCTGTGCTGTGTGCTATGATAGGCGGTGTGTGACTACCTTAAACTTGCTCTGATAATACTAAAGAAAACAGTAATTTATGAGGCCACAATGACGTTCAACTTCACTGCCGCCATTATTATTATTATTATTTTTTTTTTTAATAACAAGTGATAGATACTGTATAAAAAGGCGTTTTGTTTTATTTTTAATATTAGAACTAGGTGAAGAGCTACATGTTAATTAAAACCAGTAAAGCAAAGGAAGATGAACTTCTTGAACTTTCAGGACAGGCAACCGTTTAAGTTTTTGGATCACAAACTCCCAAATAAACAGGTCGCACCCTGCTACTGTTGTCCAATCCTATTATGTATCGTTTGGGTTTTATATATATAGCCTACAGATCAACTATTTATAACTTTATGGTAAAATATTAAACTCTTGTACCTGCATACCTTGAAAGTGTATTAGCGCTATTGTCTTCAGAAATGTCCCTTTTCACCCCGGGGGAAACAAACACTGTGGTTGCGTTCCGAATCGCATACTCTTTCTTTTTTCTATTCTACATACTACATCTGACGATAAAAAGAATCTAGTTAGGATGCAGTAGGCATACTATTGGGACATACTTTTCTCTCTTATTTCATCATAACATTGCGCCTTGATCTGGCCTCTTGCTTTTATATCCGTCGCATCTCCGTTTGTTTTCATATGGAGGCTTCGTCGATGTTACGTCACTTCACGTGCGCACTGGATTGTGGGTCAGAATCGCCCAAATAGGATGCACTTTTCATCACTAACCATCTTGGCCGCATGAAGTAGGACATCCGGGTACTTCTAACCATCCTAAATCTGGCCACAAGAATCGGGACATCCTAAATCTTTGTTCTACATACTATATAGTGGAAAGTATGCGATTCGGAACGCAACCTGTATTTCATGTGCTGTCTGGGAGCTGCTGTGCTGTGTGCTGCACAACCTGGTCTCACAGCATTTCCTTGACTTTTTCGCCTGTGCTATGATAGGCAGTGTGTGGCTCAAACTTGCTCTGATTAAACTAAAGAAAACATTGATGAGATCACAGTGACGTTCAACTTCACCGCCGCAATTCAGTTTTTGTTTTGTTTTTTGAAATAACAAGTGATAGATAGGGGAGAGTCGGGTGAGTTGTTCCACTTTTTACTCAAAGTGACTTTAAAGTGAGGCCTTGACAGTAAAACCTCCAACTAAAATATGTTCTCGTGGCACAACTTACCCCCGGTGCGGCGTAAGTTGTGCCTTTGGAGAGAATAACATGGGGTAAATTGTGCCATTGATATATATATCTCATCAACTGTAATGCTTTATAAATGCAAGACAAATCCATTAGAAAATTGGAACCCCATCCCCAGCATTTTGGGAATACTAGCATGATGCACCAGTTTAGGGCTAACATCGTGCTAACTGTAGAGACTCATAGTGTAGCATACTAAAGCACTAAAACATGTGTCAAATGTTTTCAAACTTGTCTATAATTTTTCAGACACAATAATCAAAAAACCTTATACATTTTACTTTGAAAGGCAAAAAACAGTTTTTTGAGCTTAATTGTGCTTATATCTTATTCCATGTGTCTCCCTTCTTTACAGGATGAGTCAAATAGATGGCTCTTCAAAAATATGTGGTTTGACACATGATTTCTTCTATGGTTTTCTAGAAACAAGGGGTGGCACTACTTCCACCCTGGCACAACTCACCCTACTCTCCCCTATTGTATTTTAAAAAGGCTTTTTTTTTGTTCATTTAATATTAGTATTAAGTGACGGTGGCATGCATGTGAAGAGATACATGTAAAGTCATATCAGTGAAGCAAAGGAAGAGGAACTTCTTGAACTTTCAGGACAGGCAACCTCTTCTGGATCACAAACTCCCAAATAAACACGTTGCACCCTGCTACTGTTGTCCAACCCTATGATGTATCTCTATAATTAAATGAGCTATTTATAACAATAAGGTAACACATTGAACTCTTTAACTTCTATACCTTGAGTGTGTGTGTATGTATGTGTGTGTGTATGTGCTATTGTCTTGAGAAAGCTTCATTGTCTGGGAGTTGCTGTGTGCTATGATAGGCAGTGTGCGGTCCAAAAAAAAAAAACGCTCTGATAAAACCAAAGAAAACAGTCATTTATAAGGCCACAGTGACGTTCACAACCTCACAGCTCCTATACTGTTTAGTTTTTTTAAAGTGACAGAAGTGAAAATGGGACGGCGAGGCCATGAGAATCGCTGCTGGCTGGAGTTTGAATGGGTGAAATACGGATTGAAACAGTAAGATGGTGATTAATGCTATCTGCTTCCACAATGTTGTGTCTCTAACTGTGGGTTACTCAATAGTGTGCTTTTCTCTCTCAGCCAATGGGATTCGCTCTGGCCTTTGTCACCAATCTTTGTCCCTTTACTTTTGCAGAATAACGAGCGGTCAACTATCTGTGGACGCTATAGTGGTGGTGATTTATCGTTAGTTTTGTTATGAAAAGGACAAACTTCTATGAATGACGCTCTTGTCTTTGTCAGCCTTTCTTGTCTATTCCCTTCAATTACAGTAATTCCAAAAACATAAAACACACAACTTCTCAATGTATTTAAAGGTGCAGTTTGTAGAAGGTATAGTCGTTTTCTAGAACAGACTTGGTAGAAATGGAACATTATATTGATGAGTATGTTTTAATAGTGTGTATTTGCTTGAAATAAAAGTTTTTCTTATTACCTTAGAATGAGAGTTTTATATCTACAGCGGAGCGTGCCGCCATGTTGCATGGGCTGGACAAACTTTATGACCTTCCGCTTATTTATATACAATGGGTTTACGCCATAAATGCACCTGTTGGAAGGGGAAGAAGAAGTACTATAGAATAAATAACTCAATACATCTTCAACTCATCACTTGACATTGTAGAAAGACTTGAGGCAGTGGTGGATGATGCCATCTTTAGTAACTTAAAGGCCACCGTAGCTTCTGTAAATTCTCCGAAGGGAAAAGGTTAGCAAAGGAGCGACGCAATCTAGAACTTTCAACACTAGAAAAAAAGTATAATGGTACTTTGATGCTATTGGATATAAATGGTTGTTTCCACATGATTCATGGTTTTATACGTCACAGTGCCAGTTTCACACTCACACTCACTCGCACACACGCGCACACACGCACGCACACACACACACACACACATACACACACACACACACACACACACACACACACACACACACACACACACACACACACACACACACACACACACACACACACACACACACACACAAAACCAAGGCTCATTTTCAACAACATAATGGCAGTAATGTGTCTGGGGTGGGCTCACCTCTGGAGCCCGCTGGCTGGAGGAGGAGATGCTTTTTCAAAGAGAGGATTAGCTGTAAAGCCTCCTCTCTCTCCCTTTCTCTTTCTCTTTCTCTCTCCCCCACTCTCCCCCACTCTCTGTCTCTCTCTCTCTCTCTGTCTCTCTCTCTCTCTCTCTCTCTCTCTCTCCCTCACTAGAAACTGTCCTGTGACACAAGAGCAATAACCAGTCATGGGACCCAACAGAGCACACTACAGCACTAAACACCAGACCTGGGCCAAGTGGACTTCTTATGGTTTGTTTTATCCCTCTATAGGCACAACGTGGATGTCGGAAAATCACAATAAATTATTATTTTATATTTTCTTTACATAATCATTATAGCAAGGAGGTAAAAGACAACTCCAAAGATTGTTTACATGAGTCAATCTTTGATCTCAAGAACTGCATTCAAGACATCCATTCTCTACTGTGGATTGGAAAAAAAAAATTAAATAAAGTATGTTTCAAACAGTACAGAATTGGATAAACTAATGAATTTATTCCCTGATTGTTTCAGAAAAAGACATGTTTTGGTAATGATATTATAAAAAAAGAACACTGTCACGTTTATTATCGGTATATCTGTTATGAAGTTTTGGTCTACACCACGTTATTGAATGCGAAAACACTAAGTAAGCAGAAGCTGTCCTCATGAATATCTGCACTGTCCCAGATTCAAAAGCTCCTCTGCCTTTTACAAAGAAGATTTAGTTCCCACACCACACAACTCACTACATAGTGCACACATTAAATAAACATAATCTTGATTCATCTAATGGAAAAAGAAAATTTAATTTTGTGTAAATTTCTTGTGTTCTGTATATCACGATAAAAAGTTAATTTATTTTGCATTACGTAAATGATCTAGCCAGTCTCTGTTCTCTGAGAGCCTCTATAGTGGCTGTCTTCACACAGAGACAGTGGCTCAGTTCATAATACAGACTGAGTTTATCTTGGGATATTCTTTGTACGTCGCGTGCCCAGTATCCAGTCTCTAAGTGAAATAAACAAAAGAGCTCACATTTCCTTTTGCCGCTGGTGGTCAATGTTACCATTGATTGCCCTGTGGGGGAAGGCTGTTTCTCAGCATTTGACTGTTAGATCGTTTCGAATTAAAAAGTGATGTTTGAAAGTTTGGATTTGACTTTTTAAACATTTTAGCACAGTGTACACAGTACATACTATTTGGTCAGCAATTATAGTATAGGCTGTGTAGTACATTTTCACAAAACTGTTTTAAATGAGCATCTGTTGAGGCATGTTATTTGAATAGACTTGAAAAGCCTGAACAAAATTGTGAGAACATTTGAGTTTTAAAGTCGATTTAATTAAAGAGATCCTATTATACTACTTTTCTGGTCTTAATTTCTTGTTTTACACTGCTATAGAGCAACCTGACACGAATCACATCACAAAAAACTATGTAGATTTTCGGGAAGCTCTTTCTCTTATTTTGGCGATCCAGCACGTCCTGTCAACACTTGAGTGTGTGTGCTTCGGCAATCTCCGCTCACTCCGCCTGTGCTTCGGGGATCTCCGCTCCCCTCCCCCCCCCCTCCTGCAAACCCCACTCCGTTGTGATTGGTTACCTTCCTTCCGGAACACTTTCAGTGGCGGGAAGCGCGAGCATGGACCTATAAGGGCGCGAGGCAGACGCGAACAGGGAAGTGACAGCATTACCATACATGGAAACATCCGCGTGGTGACGTCACGAAGTTACATGCGACGTCACGAAGTTACGGAAGGGTTAGACCGCTCTGAACCGCTCTGAACACGTGACTTCTCGACTGGCTAGAATAGTGTTTAGTGCTCTGCACAGACACCCCAGACGGTCAGCAGGGAATACGTCGAAATGCATGTAAGTCATTATTTGATAATTTAGTATGGTTAAGCATGACTATGAATCATCATAACAACGTTTATAGGTCATAAAAGTCAAAAAGCATCATAGGTCCTCTTTAAGTTTTAGTTTGAAATCAATAAATGCAGAATTTCAAAAACATATTTAAACAATATATAAAGCTTTAATTATCAATATAATTATGTCAACACAACTCATTAAAATAAAATCTGCAACTTAAAAGAAAACTATTCTGTATAACCATGCATTTAATTAAGGTCCCCTCCTTTGTCATTCTACTAAATGAGACATAATATTGGTGAGGAAGTGTTGAGAAGGAACTGGTTGAACTTCCCCTTGTTGCACAGGTAAAGCTTTGGTAATTATTGAAGAATCGACATCAGATATTGGTCATGTGAGGGAATTTTGGGTCTTTAGTTGTAATATTAATGGGAAAGATTGAGAGGTCATATATGCCTATCTTGTGTGTCTGTCTCTCAGACTCTAGGTCAGCCTTGGAGCCTGTTAGGAGACACTTAGGTCAGTTGTATAGATAAAGTCTCATCTCCTTAGACTCCAGAATGTTATGGTTCACTGTGTTCAGCTCTGAACCAAAACATTGGTACGCTTGGTGCCCGAGCCGGGGAGGTGTTAGAGATAGCGCGAGGTTAAAACACAGCTCTAAGTATGAGTTTGGCAGAATTGAAGTGCAAGTCACGAGAGTTGCAGTCCGGTTCTCCTTGGCCAAGTCTGTAATAAATATTGCTTCATAATTCATCCAAGTCTCCTGAAATATTCTTCCACCTGAGTTGACCTCCAACCTTAAACAGAACTTCCATCACAGGTCATATACAGGCAAGAATTAGATTTTTACAGCCGATAACAACAATAATGCAACTTAAATTTTTAGGGCTTACAAAGGCATTCAGTTAAGTTTGGATTAGTTTGAGTTCCGCCCTCCCCCCTCACGTGCACATTATGTGTTAAACTTCCATCAGGTCGACATACAAGCCGCCTTACTCTAAGAAGCTTAAAATATGGCTTGGTGCATTGACAAGAGTCATGCATTTTAACATCGCTGGGGTTTGAAATGTCAGGGTGAGGTCATGTGTGGAGAATGTTTCATATCTGGATGGAATGATTACGGACCAAAGAAGACCTCCAAGACAGATCGAGATTCAACACATACAGTCTTTTTTCATTTGATAGAAAAAAAAATATATATGTACAGGTCTTACAAATGCATTTTCATCATGTTTTTAATAAACAAAATGTGAAAATAAACATACCATAAATCTGACAATAAACAACATATGAACAAATCCTTCTGTAATAACTGTCAGAATAGTGCTAAGAAAGATTATGGAAAGTTTAGTTGATGTAGCCCAGAAGTGATTTAGAGATTTTTGGTTCAGGGTATAGAAAAAAAATGATGTTGAGATAATGGCCGTTAAAACCTTTCCACACTCACAAACTGTAGTTTTAAAGAAAGCTGAAAACCGTTAAGCCGTTTCGTTTTCGGGCACTGCTTAGTGAAAATAAAATGTAGTGTCAATGACTGGTGTGGGCAGTTCAAGCTGGACCAGCTAGAAGGGGGTCAGCGAGCCTCAGACCTTGTAGGTGACTCACACGACCAGAAGAACAAAAAAAAAATTGTCAAACTGCGAACAATGCAAACACTTTTTTTTTCTTGGGCATTTCTGACCACAAAGACCGGCTCCTCTCTCCCGTGGCGAAGATCTCATGCTGTAGCCTACACTCCTTCTTCTTTGAGGAGATTCCAGTGGCCCACACAGGTTTTCCCATACGCATTCCCCCCAGAGAGCTTTCTAAAAGGAACCCAGTCTCCTTCCTCAAAGTTTCCAAGAAGAACAGCGTGTCCTCCATCCCAAAAAAACAGACACACTATATAGGCCTGTTCCCCTTTCCTCATGACCAAAACAAAAACAACACAATGGCGCCAGATCAAACTTATTTTCCTCATCAAAGCCCCCCCCCCCTCCCAAAAAAAAAACTGAGTTCAACAACAATGAAAGGCACCAGCAGCACATCCACAGCACTTATGTGGCCTACACACAAGGTCAACAGCAGCATCAGAATCTTCACATACAGGTCCTGGGCCCGGAACAGACAAAGCTTTGCAGACGAAAGGTCATTATGGGTGAAAGCACAACTTCAGTCATCAAGTTTCGTCGTGATGGGCACCGAATAGGACATTTTGGTGTGCCTGGCCCCCGTTGTTGGAGTCAAACGGCCTGTCCATTGTGTTCCATTAGGTCCCTCTAAGATTCTTTGACCAAGTTCAATTGCTCAAAAAGGCTCCATCAGCAAGCCTTGTCCACTCCCATTAGCGCTCGGCCTTTTGTCGGTGGGCAAGGTGTCCGTCCCCTTTGTCCAAGTGCACGGAACCCAGACAGCGGGCCAGACAGGGCCAAGCTGAGGATTTACACAAGCAGATTACGCCAGTCAATGGCGGCTCCGGCCCAAACGGAGCGGCAGGTTTGGATAGCAGGCCGCGTGTTATTACACTGTCAAGGGTTTTTCTGTTACTCGTCTGTAGCCATTATCTTGGCAGCCATCGGGGCCTATCAAGCCCTATCGTTTTAATCTGGGGGGCTTTGACTAAAGAAAAGGATTTTAGGGGAAAGTGACCGCCTACTCAAACTAGCCCTTTAACTTATTCCTGCTGCACATTTCGATTGCAGAGGATGCAACTCACTTTTAATAAATGTGATTTTTTAAACACTGCATGTTATTTGATAAAATGTGCTTTTGTGAGACACAGAAGGCAAACACATTGATTTTTCAAGAAGTGGTATATATTTATTTTTTATTTTTGGCTATTTTGCTTCCACAACATGTCTTCTTAAATCAGAAGATCAGAAATGTACGTTGAGGTGTTCATTTGACTTAACCCTTGTCTGTTCATCTGTATATTTCTCTTATACAACCATCTGTTTGCAGGAGAGTAATCACTCAATTTAGTCATGTATTAGGAATATGACTGTTCTCAAAAAATAATGAATGTGTATGTGTTATGAAGGGCTGTTATGGTATTTACAGTATATATGTTGTATTTATGTAATCTACATTTGAGGCTCTATAGGCTATGGACTGTGGCAACAACATTTAACTTTTATTTCTACGCCTACAGGTAATCTCTTTGAGACTCAGGGTCCCATTCTCAAGAGAGACCTGTTTGGGACAATAGAGAAACAATCAGTTAGAGACAGTTGGACTTGTTGTGAAATTAATTCAACCAGGAAGGCATGAAGGACAGAGTTTCCAGTCAGGAGGCAAAGTTAATAAAGTGATCTTTATTTCACCAAAAAGCAGAATAGATGGCTCCGTACAGTCAAGCGTGCACGGTCCTAAATATGGGAAGTCAACCTAGAGTTAAGTTCCCAGAAGAAGGCGCTTAACAATGATGCGCTTGAGATTATATAGGGATTCCTCTTGTGAGGTCCCATAGGTCAAAGTCAAAACATGATGCAGGCGGGGCGTATTTTACTTATACGTGGCCTGGTCCCAGAGCACTGAGTATGGCCACTCAAACCGGCTCTCTCTCCCAGGGTCCATCTTCCTCTTCTTATCAGTGATGATGTGTGCATGTTGTATGTGTGCAAGAAGTGGGGGCCCCTTGTCAATCTGATCTATACAACTCTGTCTTATTCTAAGTGTGTGTGTGTTTAAGGTCAACCAAAGTTCTCTCCACGTTTCACTTCTGCAATCCCACAGTGCTATGGGTCAGTATAAGTTCCCTTCCAGTGTCACTTCTCTAATCTATGTACAAACAGCCGAAATAAGACTGTCTGGTGATTCAAACTCTCTTAGTGACCTTTCACTAAATCTGGGTTTGTATGTTCTTAACAACCAACTGTCAAATGTGTCTTGTTATGTATTGATGTACTTCTTCATCTGCCCCTTTCTCTGTTCTGTGTTTGTAAGCTCAGTCTGAGTTCCCTGTAAGTGTCACTTCTTCTTTTGTAAACAGACAGCCGCAATAAGACTGTCTGGGTGATTTCCTACTCAATCTAAGGCCTGCTGATTTAAAGCTATCATGTGTAATATATGTATTATGAGTGGGCATCTCTAAAAGTTAATTTTCTCTACAGACTACTTCACCAATAGTAGGCTACATACATAGTCTACTACACTATTTATGAAAGTGCTTAGTAGGCCACAGGAAACTTAAAATAACAAGTTTCCAAGTTTCTATTTATCATAATGAAATGTATAATATCAATTTACCAGATGATATTTAATTAATAGTATTTAAAAGTCCGGATGCAAACACTAAATAAATATGTATAGGCCTATTTACATTTTAAAGGTTTTCAAAGATAAAACAATAAAATCATTTCCCCTTTGCCTTTTGCACGGTTTGTCCCTTACCAGGCTACATAGTCTTGTTTCCATGGAGACGGAAGTATCTCTCCGACGCAAAAGGATCTTCTCATGTTTGTAAATGTTAAATAAGCCTTTTTGACGTGCCGCACAGCGTATTATTGAGATAGAACAGCAAGTATGTAAACGACACAAGTTTTTTTTTTTTAATGTATAAAGTTAAAAATGTGTAGCGAGTCGTTGACGTTTTAAAAAACCATGACGGAAGCTAATGAAATGTTTGACTCAATCATGCGGGAGTTGAATAATGTCGTCATCTCTGATACCGAGGAAAACGTGGAGGAAAATGAGCACGAGAGGTTATCCTGCCTAGAAGAGGAGGTAGGATACGTAGTTTTTAATAGTTTGTAAATTAGTTTAATTTATCATTGGCAAAAGTTATGAGCAGGTGATAAGCCTACTAACAACAACAAGCGACATATTTGCTACTAGCAGCTACTACCTGCTGTACGCTTTGTTTATGACAGCTTGTGGGTGGGTTTAAGTAAATTTTTGACATGTTTATTGTTTATTCAAATTTATTGCGTCCCTTGGAACAATAAAGTCAAAGGTCATAGTTGAAAGTTGGCTTGTCCCTGCCATGCCTTATTTCAATTTTAGTTCTAGGCCTATTTCTATAAAAAATGCATCTCAAATCTGTACAGCACAGTATTAGCAGCAGCATAGCTAATGTGCCAATTATGGACAATTTAGGACCATTTTGTGCCCATGAGCTAATGTACACCTAATTATGGTATTTTTCCACACTGAGGATTAAGCGGTTACATCATGAAACAAGCCATGTGACATGTCAGTAATGCTACATGTTGTCCTCATTTGTTGAGTAAAAAAAACATTTTTGGATGTATAACCATAACTAGTATACATACAGTTCCGGAATAAATTAAGAGACCACTCCAAATTTTCTCACCACTCTCAGCATGTCTACCAAATTCACAATAAAAATATTGTCATTTAGAGCATTGTCCATAATTAATGTAGATATAAAGATTTAAGAAAAATTCAAACCGGTCTCTTAATTTTTTTCCGGGGCTGTATATATATATATATATATTTTAACAAGATCTTACAGGACTAAACATTGACAATATCTTAAAGTTTACCTCAAGCAAACTGACATTTAAACTAACATTCTTTCGACAGGACTTCCATGGGGATCTCCCACCGTCTCTGCTCAGCTTCTTTGAAACCTCAAGAAGCAGAGCTGCAGTTTGTGAAAGACTCATCCTGGAGAAAGCTGAAGGTATGAAAACTGTTTGGTCGGAATGTTTTTATTCTTATTTATGTGAAATCACATAAAAAAAATCAAGATGACGCCATAGCTGAGATTATATCCGTCTTCTTTGAATTGAATTTCAGACTTCACTCCAAGCCAAACTGAGGAAAAGATGAACTTGCCTATTGAACTCGATATGGAAACAGTGGAACTTAACGAGCAAGTAAATGTCTCTTCTTACACTCAATAATATCAAGTGTCTCAATGTATGGTGTGTCCAAAAAGTAAACAGTTCATGTGGTAAAAGGCTCTAAATGTACATTTTTCCTGTTACAGGTCATTTGTTACACAGAAAAGGAGAACAACACTTTCACTGATGCTCGCCCTCCTCCTGCACTCACAGAGACGGAAACACTTTCCACTCACAATATGTCAGAGTGTCTCAACACTGAAGGTACAGCACATGCACAATGTTTGAATTGTTTTTTTCTCTTTGTAAGCTTGTTGTGTATTTTTATTGTGTATTTGTAATAACTCGACGTCATTGTAAAAGAAGGTCACCCCTCAATTGATCTTTCGAGGTTAAATAAAGGAAAATTAAATGTGCATGCAGAAGAAGGTGTAGTCAGCGATTCAGGATTGTTGTCAAAATCGCTTTTTGTCAAAATCAGTGAATATCTCCTCAGTCAGTCCGCTACCTATTCGTGTTCTGTGTGTGTACTGAAAAAAAAATCCAGTGTGAATACACACCCTAGGCTCTGTAAATGGGTATGTTGCTAGCTACAATGGACCCCCTTTGTTTGTATTCCCTTTATTTACATACCAGTTTACAGAGCCTACGCTTTTTATTAACACCAGATTTTTTTTCAGCGCGCTCACACATTATGGATAGGTAGGAAAGGATTGGAAAGGATTGTGGCATTGCCGTTTAATTACATTTCTTACATCCTTCATTGAACTGTTGAGATATTGCTCATCATCATATGGGTAATGCATTGGTAATAGGAAAGTTGTCCACTAGAGGTCACTGTTGTCCTAGGTTTGGTTTTCGATTATGACCAATGGGATAGTAATGCTATACAACATATCCTCAATGTTTTACTTTAACACAACCTTATTTTCCTTTTTTTTGCCAGTTTGCCAACTGATCATTTTCACAGTTTTGATCATCACTGCACGATTGTAAAGCTTTTCTTTTTAAATGGATAATTGCACATTATACATGTATATTTGTTTTATTTTTTTAACGTTTATTGTGTGTAGGTGATGAAGCTTTTTGGCAACATGTTTGACATGGGAATATATTCTGTTTGAGCTAATAGAAAAAAAGGTTTAAAAAAAAAAATCGATCATATGAGATGACATATGATACGGTACAATGCATTATTTTTGAATGTTGGTTAACTGCACTTTACTGCAACAAAGAAGTGTTACAGGGAAAGCAGAAGTGGAGGAAGACGTGCTGAAAATAAGCCAAATTTCCTCCTTAATGGCTGAACTACCAACAAACCTGTTATATTTTCTCTACTTGTTACAGAAGAAGCTGGAACAGATGAATATATGGAGCGTGAGAAGCATTTGGTGAGGGACCTAAGGATCCTTGAGATCTCACTGAGTGAAGAGGAGAGAAAGGAAAACATGGAATTTGAATCCGAGCGAGAGAAACTACACCGTGAGGAGATGAGAGAAGAGGAACGAAACAGACAAGTAGAAAGAGACTTCCAGGAGGAGCTGAAGAAGTTACTGGAGACAGAGAAGGTGAGTCACGTGTCACCATCATTCTTCATATGGCAGGTGTAGGTTTGGCTAAGAATTTCAAAACAATAATTTTGTAAATCCACCTTTTGTAATATACTGTATGTCTTACTGAAAAGAGAAAATGCAGGTACTTCACACATGTCTTATAATGTACGTTTTAATTAAGGAAATGGACAACCTTTGGCTTTACCGTCACTGGCGCCACTATCAAGAAGGAATTTGTGAAAGTGACATATTCTACCTTTAACTATTATATTTTATACCATTATCTTGTGTATTCCTTCATTACTGTTCTCTGTATCCAGCTCCAACAGAAGGAACTGGAGCTGATGAGGAAGAGAGCTCAGGATAAACTTGAACAAGAGATGCTGCTTCAGCAGGTAGGCCTGAATCCTTTCCCCAGACGGAGGCTACTGTTACACAGGGTGTAGGCACTTTGCCTGGCTAATTATTAAGTTCCCAAAAGAGAATCATTTGAATTCATGGAATCAGCACGGCCTAGTATGTGTGAAAACTCATGACTTTAAAGGGATCAAATAAGAAGTTCACTCACTAGATTATCATAATCTACATTTAGTCATATACAGTATTTAATGTTTCTAATGACATGTCTCACATCAGCTTCGTTGTAACTCTTGTGATGATCTTCACCAATTAGGAAGTCCTCAGCGATTTGCAGAAACGAGTGGAGCGCGAGAGGCAGACGATGGAAGAGGAGAAGAAGAAGAGAATTCGGGACAAAGAGTTAATGAAGATGGAGGCGGAGAAGAAAAGAATCGAGGAAGAGAGAGAAGAGATGAAAGTTAAACATGAGAAGGAGAGAAAAAACGCAGAAGAAGAAAATAGGAAGAAAGATTTAGAACAGAGGAAACAGATTGAGGTCGAGATGAGAATGATGAGGGAGAGAGAAGAGCAGAAAAAGATAAAAGAGGAACAGAGGATGAATGAGGAAAAAAGAGAAAAGATGGAAGAAGCAAGAAAGAAGAAGGAGAGAGAGAAGAGAGAAATGGAGGAAGAAAGGAGGCGGATGGAGGAGGAAAAAGAGAGAAAACAGTGGGAGGACGAAGATATGAGAGTAGAAGAAGAAAGGAGAATAACTCAGGAGATTGACAGGAGGAGGAAGGAAGATGAGAAAATTAAGATGGAGGCTGAAATAAAAAGAATGGGGGAAGAGACGAGGGAAAAAGAGGAACAGAGGAGGATTGAACTTGAGATGCAAATGAAGAAGGAGAGAAAAGAGAAGAAAACAAAAGAAGAGGAACAGAGGAGAAATCAGGAGGAAAGAGAGAGGACGGAACAGGTAAGGAAGAAGGAGAAGGAGGAGAGAGAACAGAGGGAGGAAAACAATATAAGAATAGAAAAAGAGAGGAGAATAAATCAGGAGACTGAAGACAGGAAGAAACGGAAAGGGATTAAGAAAAATACAGAGGAAGAAGCTGCTGATGATGGAAAGACGATGGCTCAGAAAGATAAGAATGAAGAGATGAGTAAGCCGCAGAACAGAGGACAAGCTGATGTCGATGAAAACATAACCAATGAAGAACTAAAGTTTGTAGAGAGGAAACTGCAGGAAGAAAATGACAGGAAAACTAGTGAAGAGGATGAGAATAAGTTGGCGGGGAAGAAGGAGACTGAAAGAAACAAGATGGAGGAGAAGGAGTTGGTGAATAGAAAAATGACAGACAAACTACCATCTATCAAAGACTATGATAGAGGGAACTCCAAAGAGTCTCTACGCAGGAGACAGTGGTACGATGAGGATACTGGTAAATCAGGAGGAGAAATACAGCTCGAGGGAGACAAGGAGGGTGATACAGGTTATGAAATGGACGACAGAAAGATGGAACATGAAAAAGTTGATCGTAGTTCGCAGGAGAATAAGGAGAAGATAGAGAAGGAGAGAGACAATGTCCAAGCAGAACATTTGCAGAATGGGGAAGAGGTGGGAGAAAACATGGGAGAGGTTAAGAAAAACCTAGAAGAAGAAATAGCGTTGAATCAAACGTGTGAAAGCTATAAGAGAATGGCACAGGATGGGGAAATGGAGGTGACAGTGGTAAGAGCCAATGAGCTGCTAGAGAAAATAGCCAAAGGTGAAAATAACTGCATTATAGGTGAGAATGAGAAAAACAGTACATATCAAACTGAAAACTCCCAGTCCTCACAACTACAAGACAGCACCACCTGGACTTCCTCAAGCTCTGTTCCCTCACACAGGCAACCTACAGTCAGTCCCACTAGTACTGAAACCAACCCACAACAACAACTTAACCCAGATAAAAACATTGGTCAGACCTCCATACATGAAACTGTGGAGTGTGGTCATCCAGCAGCAAGGCCTGTCTCTTCCACTGCCTCTGTTGTCTTATCCCTGAACCTCCCAGAGCAGACAGAGCAGAAGAGGCTGAGCTGGATGAATGAGTGTGTCCCCTGGTCCAAACTCTCCCACCAGAACAAGAGGAAGCAGAAAGGAGGTGTGTGTGTTAGGGGTCGGAGAGGGGCCAGGAGAGCTGCTGCAGAGACCAACATTCTGCCATCGCTCTGCCCAGATTCACTGCTTCGGTCCGCACGCTGCAAGTGCCTACAAGAGGTAAACATGATAAAGACATATTGACGATATCATATATAAAGGGTGAAGCTGTTTGGGAGTTTGGGAGAATTTGGCTTGCCAGTCGTATGTGTGTAGCAGTCTTCTATAAGCTTCAATAAGCTCCAGAAATGTCTAAAACAGAAAATAAAATAAAAATAAAGTTTAGGCATTTGTGAGCTCTTTGCACCATAAAGGCCTCTTATTAATCGTTATAATCAAGCTAGCAAAATAACTAATAATTGGTGAGCTCAACAAACTATATTACCACATACAATATTATCACAAAAGCATTAACAATTGAAATTGGAAGGTTTCTTCATCATGCCATGTGAAGAAGACATTTTTTACTTATAAAACTAAATGTATTACGTATATTTAGAAGAGCTTATACATAATCAACCTACATCATGGAAACAATATTCAACAAGTGATGGCATGTGGGGTGCACCGGCATTTCTGCAGGGGGTCAGTAGAGGGCGCTACAGCTACACACTAGTCCCGGTGGGAACCCAATAACAGACTATAAACAATATTGAAAAATATATAAACTATCAAAGCAATGACTGACAGTTCACATTGTGGGGATTATTGGCAAGTGGAATCCGGTCATGCTAATTACTTTCAGTTTTCTTTGGAATTTAATAATTGTTGCTGTGGAAAATGTGAAACATTTCTCTGTACTGACCCATGAAACTCCACTTTGAAATGTGAACTGATCTCCCTTTAGGTTGTCAGCAGCCATTCACCTAACAGATGATAGTATTGTGAAAATGTTGAATAATCAGATGTTTTAAATATAGTATTAACATAGAAAGTAAAATTGCATTGCATATTTAGGACAACATTTCACCAAGCCTCTGATCCAAAAGATGACTGTGTTTTAAATTATCAGTAACAATTTCAGATCAGTCCAAATGAGATTTTTAACACATTGATGTCTGATGCTGCGCGACAGACAGGATATACATGTTGCGTTGCGCAGTATCAGGCATCAATGGGTTAACCAACTATGACTGTCACACATGCCAACTTAACCTCTTAAACTGTATGAATACTCCTGAGCCCAGAAGTGTATGTTACCTCTCTTCCAGGTGACCACGGTAACCCTAGAAGACTTACCGGGCTGCAGCTTGTTCACTCTCTCTCAGTGCACTCAACTCCGCTCGCTCACCCTCAGACGCTGTGGCCTCAAATCACTAGAAGGCATCAACCAGCTAACACAGCTGAGCTACATCGATGTACAGGTGGGGATTCAGTCAATATATACCTATTTGGCAACAGTAATAAGAGTTATTCAATCTTCATGATTCTTGAATTCTGTTGATAGTTGTTTTTATAGCATAATTCAGACACAAGGAAATTCAAAGTGCTTTACAGGGGCATACAAATACCTAACACAAATAAGACACAAGACATTATTGAAATTGCATTTAAAAAAAATATATATATATAATGCTAAAACATGCAGGCAAATTGTTAAAAATTAAAAGAATAAAAACGGAAAAGCTGCTTTTCCAAGTGTAGTCTGGATTTAGTAAACATTAAGTAATTTACTCTAAGTGTTCTTACCTCTGTTTTGTCCTGGTATGGTGTAAGATAAAAATGATAACTTCTTCTGGTTGTATCCTAAGAGCCTTCTTTGTTTTATCACAGGAAAATGAGATCTCATTTGTCGACTGTGAAAATATGACGAGTTTACGAGTTCTTCATCTGGCACACAACAGCCTTACATCCATCCACGGTTTAACTGGAGCTGAAAATGTGGACGTTCTAGACCTCTCGCACAACTCCATCACACGCATTGGTGAGAACTAGAACATTTATTATACCTTATTAAATATAAACTTTTATGTTTAGAATATTTAAAAAATATATAACAGACTATTGTTATTATATTGTATGATTTGTGTCACAACTGAAGTCCTGATTGGTTTTTAATTTGATTAATTGTTTCCTTTGGATCAAGTATGAAACAGCTGCAAGTTATTTTGTCAGTGTGAGAAGCTTGACAATCATAAACTCCTGGCAAGTCTCCAATACTCCATAAGAGGGCAGCATCTCTCTTCTTTTAATCCCTGGACTGTGGTCACTCTACTGTGACATGCATTGCATTCAAAAGTGATTTATTTGCTTCAGTCAACTTAAGCCTTAAAGCTAAAGTCCAAAAAAAGATATTGGCCATGTAAGAGTTTAAATATATTGAATTGTATATTCAGCTACTGTTACATTGTTGTGTGAGTAATACACAACTGAATCATGATGAATCCAGTAGGGCTGTCCCCTGAAAGTCCATGATTCAAATAATCAGTCGGGAACCCCCGCAGTCGAAGTACATATGTCAATTCGAGCCGTCGTTGTTTTTTTTGTTTTTTTTGTTTTTGTCAGTCAGTTTGCATTATAATAAAAGAGAATTCAAAAGCAAAACGCTGACTTTATCATGCCAGGCCAATAGGTGGCGATAATGTGTCACGTCAAGTCAAACTGTAGAAGAGAGCTGTGAAAACGAAACAGGAATGGCAAATGCAAAAACCGATTTATACGTTTGTGCTCCATATATTGACTCTGCGTCAGGTGCTGTAATGCTGTAGTAAAGATAGGTCGCCTTGGACACAAATAAGCCCCTGTCTAGACGCAAGTGTCTCGTCTTTTTTACTCGCACATTTCACAAGTAATGGTCTCGGTTGGTTCACTCATAAACTGAATTTTCAAATATCTCCAACTTGCAATTTGTTTATTTAAAGCTCTGTTTTCAGTGATCTTAAGTCTGTTTTCAAACAGACTTAAGATCACTAACTCCAATGCACTTTACTGATTGACAAATAGTATCAGGAATAGTTGAATCTCTGGATTAAACAGGCAGATCCGATTCGACTGAGTCGGGGACAGCCCTAGAATCCAGTCTAGAGAAATAAGGATGGTGATTTTAGACTGTTTTATTTTAAATAAAGTTTTTTAGACATGTTCTATAGTGTGTTTCCTGCTTATATGCAAACTGTAAAGATTGTTGAAATCTAAATAAGTGTCTTCTCATTCCCGTCTCATCCCTAGCTGGCCTGGAGTCGATGAAGAGACTGCAGAGGTTGTCTGTGGATCACAACCAGCTGATCAGCACCAAAGGACTGAAGGACGTTTACACTCTCCTGCACCTCAACTGCTCACACAACCACTTGGCTAACGTGGAGGGTCTGGAGAACAACGCTTTGCTCAATACACTGGACCTCAGTGCCAACAACCTAACTGAGGTAAAAAAAAATAATGATCCTAACTACAACTGAGCACTGAAAGCACTGGTTCTAATGTCACTGTTCAGCAATAACGTGAAAGTGATTTGGATGTGTGAGGGGCGTGAGGGACTTGTAGCTCAACAGGTTTTATTGATGTAAGTCCACATTGTTCTTTTTTCATCTCGTAGGGATTTAAATAGTGTGTATGGAGCGATTTAGGGATGAAGAGATTTCCCATGGAAAAATCTGCAAAATGTACAATGTATATAACCAAGTTTTCTTTTTATATTCTTTCTCAAGATACACAAACAAAAATTAAATACTAATCATTTTAATGGTTTAATAATCGCAAATACATCTGATATATCTGATTGAACAACTCATGAGAAGAAGCCAATTTGGTCAACTCACATTATGATCTTCCCCAGGCTGCTGTTGTGCTATTAATATCATGGCCTCTTATTCAAGGATTTCAAAGTGTAAAAATAGAAAGATAAACGTAATTTCAGAAAAGATCTTGAAGGCAACATGTTTTAACGACAAGCTCCCTGAATGTGTTTTTAAATGGATTAATGAAATAAAGAATGGTACAATTTCCTTTAATCGAACAAAATTGCCCCCGAGGACCAAAAAAGGATGTTGTATAACAACCAACCGGGGATGGCATACTCCATGATTTTCCCACATACAATACATTAATAGAACAATGTATCTATTTGCAGTAAGTGTCAAATTGCAAGTTAGAAAAAAAGAAGGGGGATTTGAATTGTCAGTCACACAGACGTCTTTTCGACCTAAAAAGAGATGAAAGAGAAACACATTATTAGGGTCCTGTTGGTTGAGGCACCTATTGATGTAATTTGTTACATTTGTTTTATTGTATTGCATTTAATTACGTAATCAAGTTTAAGAGAATGTCCAACTACTGAAGCTGTTCTTTCTTTTTATTTGGGACAGTTACTCACTAGTGAGTCAAGAAACACAACACTTCAAAATAAAACAACATACTAATAACACTTAATTTTTTTGTTAACATTTTCACAGCTTTTGTATTTCCTCTTAAGTATTATCACAGCACAGGTTAACATGCTGCTGACACTGATGACTGTAAACACAGCAGGACTGAACCAACTGACATTGATGGATGGGGTCATTGAAGGCTCTGTCGGACCAGTGTAAAGTTAGTGTGACCCACAGTGTGACGAGTGTTAACCGACCCACTTCACTGTGTTTGTCCATCAGGCCCCCAGTCTTAACAACCAGGTCCTCCTCAGAGTGCTGCATCTCCACGACAACAGCATCTCCTCACTGCAGGGCCTCGCTGCCTGCTGGCTGCCACTCATGACACATCTCTCTCTCGCCAAAAACAGGTACTGTGCATTGTTTCAGTTGATATCTGACTTAAAGGTGGAGTCAGCGATTCTGGAGAACGCTTGTTGTCAAAATCACTTTTTATCAAAATCTGTGGTGTTAATACACAGCCTAGTCTCTGTAAATGAGTATGTTAACAAATTAGCAACAACTTTCTAGTTTACAGAACCTTGGCTCTATATTAACATTGGATTTTTTTTTCAACGCACACACATTAAAGCTATACTGTACGATCTGAGAGAGCTAGCATGATTTGAAATTAGCTTGTCCTCGGAGTTCCGTTTAACTCCTCCCTCTCCCCTCGGGACTCCCTCCCCCACCCCTCGACACACAGCCGTGCACGAGCGCTGCTGGCTGCACTTCCCAATTGCACTGTTTACCAGTGATTGTTAACATTTAACTCACACACACAAACACTCACACATAGGCTACATGCAGAAAAGGCCCCAAAGTTTATAGGTTACAGTGTTGTTATTTCTTATAGAGTGTTGAGATGAGTTTTGTTCAGTGTGGATGACAGTATAGCTGTCAGTTAGTGGCCGTGACGTCAGTCGGCCGGAGGGTCTGTCAAGTAAGTTTCCTTTTCTCTTCTCTCTCGGTCAGGTGTGTGAGCGCGCATGTTGCCGCAGTAGTCGACACAGTTGAAACGTGTTTATGTGAATCACCCGTGTGTGAGTAAGTACATGCAGTCCCGATCGCTGTTATAAGTTACAGTTTATGGATGTTATTGACGGCCGCGATTCGCAGGTCGCAACAGCTGTTCTAACGTCTCCTCACGAGCGGAATGTAAGCCTGTGTCTCTTTTCCTGCGATCTATGCTGCTGTGCCTGTGAAAGAAGGAAAATAAAGAGCAGAAAAACCATACTCCTCTTCTCATGCTTATAGTCTGACGTTTTTGGCCTTAAGTGGTGTTCTGGCCGACACCTCTGAAGTGAAACCAGTGATAAGCAGATCAGCGCGGTACCGGTAGGCGACATCCACCAGTTTCCTCCGCTACACTAGGCTACATGATGAAAGATACAGAGCAGTAGCCTACTTAAAAATATAGCCTACTTTTTAATCTTTGGGTTTTGGGGAAAGTAGCAAGTCTTGTCAAGTCAAAAGGCTCAAGTCACGAGTCTAGTCCACTGCCAGGTAGCCTACTACGATATGGCACGAACGCTTTCTCTGCCCTCCGTGAACGCGCTCAGGCTCGCACACAGAGGGGAGAGAACGCGCAGGATTGTGATTGGTTCTTTAGATACGGGTCCATCGTTTCCGATTGGTCAGCATTTTAACAGGTTTATAGAAGGTACAGAATTTGGGGGTTTTTCGTTTCTTTTTCATTGCCCATAAGTCATTTATTGCTGTTGGGGTGTAAAAAGCACTTTTCACAACATATTAAAAAGTGCATATTGCAGATAATCTCCTATGATGCCTTTAATGAAATTAATTTTTGGCAAAAAGCATGCTCCACAATCGCAGACCACCTTTTAAGTTAGACAACTTAAAACCAGCCCCATCATTTCAGAATTTGCTTGTTTTTAACAACAAAATGAACATTAATTTGATATGTAATGTAGCTTTCAAAATGGTTATCATTTGTGTTTTGCAGAATTACCCAGCTGCCCTCCATGTCAGATTGTGTGTCCCTTGCAAATCTGGATCTGCAATTCAACTGCTTATCAGGTATCAGGTTGTCTTACACATATATACATACCTTTTCCTTATTATAAAAGTACACTAACCTCTACTTTGCATATGGACAAATTCAAAACCAGGTTGTCTGGCTTAACTTTATCTAATTATTATTAACTTTATCTAATTATTATTATTTTTTTAGCATTCTTTTTTACTACCTTGCGTGAAGCACATTTAACTTGAAAATTGCTCCTTCAATAAAGATGACTATTACTGCTATTATTTGACACTGGCATACAGAAGAGTAATCCATTTTCAGCTCTTCCACATTCCATCCGTATCTCTTTCCAGTCCCTGACTCACTCCCACTCAGCCACGGATTAATTTCTCTCAAAAAAGTCGTAACAATAGCTATAAATTTACATGCACCCAAACCTTTTGGAAATAAACAACCTTATGATTCCTATATATTTAATATGACACTGATGCATTCATATTGACTCTTTGCCAGCTGTCCAAGCACAGATTAATCCTCCATATATAATAAAATGTGTGCAGTAAGTTCACAAGTCTCTGGAACACATCACTGTTTATTATACAGTTCATTTATCTCTGCGTAACTAGATGAGACACTGATGAAATTGAGGAATAGACTACAAAAACAGATACTGACGGGGCTAAGTTGTTTTTTCTTACTCCTCTCTCAGAGCTCCAGAACTTGTGTGAGAGTCTGGAGGGATCTCAGTTCTTGCAAGAGGTCCACCTCACAGGGAATCCTCTTCAAGAGGAAAATGGCTGGAGGTAAGGAGGTGGAGCAAGGTCTTAAACGCTCTGGAAAACCTGGTTTAAAGCAGTCAAGTCAATCAATTTAATATATCAAAGTTGGGCGTCTCGATAAGCTTAGAAAAAAATCTGATTGAAAATAAATGTTCAGAAATATGATTAAGCTTAGTTTAAACAAAGAAATAAGATTTTTTACCGTCTAGACCATTTGACAGGACTGTGTGGGCGTGGCCGTATCAAACATTCTCCTTCCCAAAAGTCATTGTTTTTATAGAACGTTCGGGCAGAGAACTGCCGTGAACTCTTTTCAGATTCTTTACTATCAAGCAACTTACTCCTACCGAATTAGATATTCAGAAGGATTTTGTGGATAGGGCATTACAGGGGCTTTAATGCATTATTGTCTAATCTGTATTTCTTCTAACTTTACCGCCTCTCCTCCTCTTCAGAAGGTGCTACGCAGTCTCAGATCAAGATTGTGTAATTTGAAATTTCCGTCCAACCCTATTTGCGGGAAATTCTTTTGGGCAAAGTTTCAGTTCCCTTTGCTCTGAAATATCACTCTCTCCGTGATGGATGTTCAAAGGGACATACCAGGGAAAAGCCGGTATTTTTCTATCATATATTTGCTCCATTGGCTCTCAGGTAGTCTAAACATTCCATCAGAACACAGGCCTTCCTGTCCATTTCCCAGGATTAACGCTGTGATCCGCGTCCGCTATTAGATTACTGCAACGTGCCACCGACACTCGCGCATGTACGTACGTTTGCGAGTGCTCGTAATTCCCCAAATATTTATACAGCAGAAAAATCAATTATCTTTTTAGTGTCAATTTGCTCATTCACTTATCGTGCGTAAATATTTTTACCGATGTTAGGGCTAGTTGCAGTGAGTTGATTTGAAAAATATGCAATGACCACTTTGATTTCTCCATGCTTCTATCGGCCTGTCATGAGCAATGATGTCAGCTGTTAGCTCCTCAGAGCTACTCACGCCCGTTTTAGTAATAGCAAAATGTTCAAAATATGAAAATCTATACTTTGCCTCCCCCCTCTCCACATAGCCACGGAATGTTTCAAATTCAGGAAATTCCCTTCATTGGGTTGTTTAGCTAACTGCATCTACATGTGTTCAACGCTTATCGTTTAGATTTAAAATGTCACTTGCTTCTTAAAACAGTGCTGCCTTTAATATTACTAGCCATATGATTATATAATGCTGGCAGTTTAATCGTAACATAACTGTGTTAAAAACACCTAAAAACATGGCTTTTTTTGTGGACATCTTAATCTTTTCTTCCCATCTTAAGCCCTAACTGAAACACTACCTTCAAATGTCATTGAACTTTACCTAACCTCCCAATGCCAACAGTGGAGTCAACCCCTCCGTATTTCCACACTTATGCCCCGGCCCTTTCATCCCGAGCCAGTGATAACACCAGCTAAATTAAAGCACCATAAGGCAAAGCGCTAGGAGCTCCACTCCCTGTAGGCCGCCCCCTGATCCGCGAGACGCGGGGTTGATTAATCAGGGCCACTTTGAGAGCATGTGTTTTCGGAGGAAGTCTTCACTGAATGAAATACGGACCTGTGCGCCTCATACGGGCTGGAGAAGGAGGTCTCAGGAATGTTGAACTGAGAACTGTGTTTCCCTGAGAAAAAATTAGGAAACAATTTATATCAATTCAGGAAAGGTTTCAGGTGCAAGTCCAAGTAGAGTTAATTTAGATATAGATTCATAGCAGCTAAATTGTGGAACACCTACCGTCTTTTGAAAAATTATGAATCGGCTAGATTTAAAGGTGGAGTCAGAGATTCTGGAGAACGCTTTTTGTCAAAATCAGTGAATATCTCCTCACGATTCAGTTAGCCCTGTAATGTCTGTGCACTGAAAAAGAAATCTAGTGTTAATACAAAGCCTAGGCTCTGTAAACAAGCATGTTGCTAGCTACGGTGAGTCCTTTGTTTACATACCTGTCGTTGTACCTCCCAGTTTACAGAGCCTAGGCTGTGTATTTACACCAGATTATTTTTTTCAGTGCACAGTGCAAAACACCATAAGTTAGCGGATCATGAGGAGATATTCACTGATATTCGCTGACTCTACCCTATACCAGTCTTGACAAATCCATGGTTTACTTTGACAGAAATATTACTGCAAAAAGATTAATGAAAACTGTTGCATATAGTGCAGAGGTTATCACAGAATGACAGAAAGGGAGAATCGCCTTTAAATCCCAACTCCTTAATGAGAATCATTCATTTTAAAAACGCTCCCAACCAAATGGCGTCTAATTATTTTGTATGTAGGTCTGTCTACCCCGCCTTCTCCCAATCGTGTCTAATTTGCGACCATTCTCTCCCAATTGAATTAGTGTACATTCCCCCCCCCCCACCTCAATGAGCTCACGTTACCATGAAAAAAGGTCCTTATTTTGGTTTGTGAGCTTCATTTGAAGACATCCAGCCAGACAACATGGCCATAGGGCTGGAATGTAATACTGATCTGTGTCGGAAAAGACCAAGTGGGCCACATCAAAACCGCATCCCTCCTGACAGTACGCAGAGCCCGTCATCTGCGGTCATGTCGTCTCTGTCTCAGGGTGGCAGCAGGGGCCGGGGAAAAGCTCTGCATGCTATCAGAATAAAGCACAGGGATTTTAGACGGATTTAAATAGGGTTTGAAGAAAAGGGTTCACAAAGCATACTGAATCAGAGTAAACTACCTGAAAAAAAACACAATTTCTCCACTGTCAGCTTTGTTTATTTTGTTTTTCCTCTGGATATCATTATTTTGTTGTCTACTTTATCTTTATTAGTTGTACAGTCAGTGCACAGTGAAATCGGCATACCCATTTGATACGGCCAGATTTAATTTAAACACTTTTGAAGTGTCTATGGGTCCAAACGACAGTGTTGGTACCTTATCACTTGTTTAATGTAATTATTGAGTCACATTCATGTTTGGATTTAAGAGTTAAAGTTACTACAATGACACTTACAGATTTGATTTAAAGACACTTAAATTTGGCACTAACTATTTGTAAATTTAGAGTTGAATAGAGATTTTGTCCTATTCAGAGTATAATTAACTGCTTTTGATCAAACTTCACCAACTCCAAAACATAGTTCTTCTCAATTTGTTGTGTTGTAACATTAGGAAAGGATTGATTGTTACAATTGAATCTGTCTTTTAAATAATCCATTACGATCGTCCCTTGACAATCTATTACAACCACAGATCGGTGAAACATCTTTAGATATTAATGTAAAGTAGAATACAGTATGAAATAAGACATACTCAAATCTTCACCAAAAACACACATTATGAGCTGGTAAAAATGAACCGTTTCACCCCCCTACACATGTTTTCTCCTCCTCTGGTGACATAGAAGACAGATTTAAGAGCATATGGCACTCTGGGAATCAATTTTTTGAAAAAGCCCAGTTGTTCAAAATGCTTTTAACAAAATTGACTTTGTAGCCTGGAGGCTTGTATTTTTTTATTGTTGTTGTTCCCAAGTGTCCTGTAGAGTTTCCAGCCCCACATTTTCCCACTGAACACAAACCACATTTGGCCTCCGCTGGTGAAACGCTGCGAGTCTGTTTCTCTGGCAGATAGCTGAGATTCCTCCACTCGTACATCCTTAGCCCGAGGCAGCCGTTACCTCTCCCCCAGACTCGCACAGTCACTCAGTTTTGAAAGGCACATACTACATACATATGCCATTTGATTTAGCTTTTTGTCCACTTTTAGAAAAACAATATAAAGTTAACGATTACGTAAACGGTTTTAATGTGTCCCTTGGTGGGAAGTTGATATGTTTGTACTAGTGGATAAAGTACAGCAAATTCACCTAATCACTTTAAATAGATTATGCTAGTTAGCCCAGAGGACACAATGTCAGTGTCACTTCATTGCATTGCGCTTACGATGGTCGCAGTGGGACCCGGAACTGCCTTTTCAAACTCTTCATGTCAAGCTAAACAAAGAATGGCTGATCAAACCCTTCAGTATTGGACAGCTTTCTGCCCATTACATTATAAAGCTATAAATATGTGTTGTATGTGTGCAATGAGTCAGTGACACTACTTAGTAAAATTTCATTTCTTCTCCCTCTCCCCCTTAGAGAACCTCTCCCTTCAATTTAAGTCTCATTTTGAAGATGTCTCTGCTCTGTCTGAAATTTCAGCGTTTTTTCTTTTCTTTGAGTTCTGTTCATGTCTTTGAACATACTGTTGTTTATACAAGGGCTCACAAAGTTGTTTATATTCAATGCAGTGGTGAAGAGCGCTTTCCAAAATGCTGTGCTATTATGTAGAACAATAGAAGCAATGGTATAGTGTATAGAAATATGAACGTGTCGGCTAGAAAAGGTCTCAGTCACGGACATTAAAAAAAAGAGTAAAACTAGATTCAGTGTGCAACTTCTCTCAATGTAGGTTAAAAAAACACACGTTGGGTAAAAGAGAAAACAATGAATAGGAACTTAATACAGTAAAAACAATAAAAAAACAATAAATATAATATACTCTTCATATAGTGCAAATGATACGATAAATTAGCCTAGCCTTTATTGTCTTATTTTCATATGTACGTAGTGCAACTTTGTGTATATGAGGTAGTTAACCAGAGGGGTATACTACGAAGCGAGATTAAGGGCTGAGCGAGGTCTGTTGAGTCTAAAGCGGTCTAAAGCCAGAGTTTTCAGTATCACGAAAGGTGGCTCTCTTTTTACTTGGCTAGATCACCGTGGTAACAGAGGCTGCACGGCTAACCTGCTCAGACCAGTTTTTGTTTCAGAGTTTGAGCTTAAATTCGGCTCTTAGAGCGCTGCCCTTCAAGGAAACTACACATTTAGAAATCCCGCGGACCTGACTATATTGTCTGAGCGCTACATTCTCACTGAGGAAACTGTTACATCTAAACTTATTGATCAGTAAGTTAATGAACGAAACGAAGCCGTGACATTAGGCTTACAGAGTGAACTGTAACATCGCGCCGGGGCTTTTTGCCACATGCATACAGTTATTGAAAATGTAAAATAGCCCACACCTATACTGTATGCAGCGCCACTCTATGCTCTCCTCTCAAATGATTTTACCTGGCGATATACACACACTGGCTCTTAATAAAGCGTTCTATAAAATCACAGGTTGCAACATTATTTCACTGTAGGCTTCTTTCTTTTCATCAGTAGCGATTACAGTTGGGACGTGACAGCTGACGTCACAGTTCGGACATCGTTGCAGACTCGCAGGTTAAGCTTCTCACAGTAGATTCATATTTGTCCGAAAAATCCAGACTACAGGTTTTTTAATGTAGGCCTATTGGTATTTGTAAGATTCAAATAAAAGGCTAATAGTCTAAATCAAAATTGTATTCATTATGATGTGGCCCAAAACTAAATGATTTTCCATAGGCTATTCATTTGGGGACAGTGTCAGACTTAAATTACATTCTTAAGTGTGGGACTATAGGCGTAGTGCTATAAATATAGCAAAGTAGCCTATATATACATTAGGCTAAATGGTATAGTGTTTAAATCCGAGTTCAACGTTTCATTGTTTCATAATGTCACGTTACGCACTGCGAGAACGATCGGCAAGATAAATAAATAATTTCAATGCTGGCAGCATTCCACTCTCCTTAGCCTATTTGCAGTAAGAGTTTTTTTCGGCTCTCTGTTTTCTGCTGTAATAATTCAGACTGACAAACTCTTCCTCTTGAATGAAGTTGGCGACACACTTTTGTTTTACTCAGCTGCTCACAATCAGTCCGTTTGTGTAAAGTTAGCGGCAAAAGATCAGTCCAGTCTGTGCGGAAGCAGAGTCAAATGACGGTCAAACGCCCCCTTTCATGGGGACGCGCACAGAGCCTGAAGCTGAAACCCTCGTTCAACATAAGAGGTTGATAACTGCCTTCGTGATACCGGTTAGCTCTGAGCGAGGGTATGTGTTATGTTGAACCAGATCAAAAAAAGAGAGCCGGGCTCTGTTGAGTTTGCTTTGTAGTATACCCCTCAGGTCATTGTCATTGCAGAGTTTATCCGGGACACCTAGCAGATCTATTTAGTGAAAGTATGGCTTTAACACTGATATTCTCTCCTTTTCAGGTCCACTCTACAGAGAGCAGTGCCAGGCCTGAGCTCCATCAATGACCAGCAGACAGACTCCTCTCTATCACCCCCTGCTGTTCACCAGGTCGGCTCGGCTTCAGGCAGCGGCTTCATAACGTTCTGTCAGGATCAACTTCAGCAGACTCTAGATTTACAGCAACGGCACAGCAGGGAGCTCAGGTAAAATAATTTAATTTATACAGGTAAATCCCGTTGAGACTGATACTCTTTTTCATTCCCATGTTTCCATTCACGCACACATTTATACACTGATAGCAGGCTTACTATCGACATTTACACGAGGCAAGGTGGGTTAAGTGTCTTGCCCAAGGACACAACAACCATGACACAAGTGGCATGGCGGGGATCGAACCGCCAACCTGAACCACTGTCGCCCTAAAATGATCCACTGCTTGTGTTAATAATATAAGCTGTCAGTGTGCTGTGTGTCTGTATTGATTGATTGACTGATTTAATTTATTGCATAAACAGTATGCCCTGCGCACAATACAAGGGCTTTCAAGACACCATTATTGAAACAAACGAACAGGCAACAGCTTGTTTCCTCCAGGCTTTTGTAACTGAAGAGGCCAACTTATAAACAACTATTCCATCCTGTCATCATCAGCGCTCCAAAACATTTGAGGATACTGAACAAACATTTCATTACTTAAAGGTCTTCTCAGCTCAGTGGATCAAGACAAGTGGTCGTAAAGGCCTATGACCCTAAATTGTACTGTTAATCCTTTAGACAGCAATCCTGGACCCGTTGAGAAAAAAATATTTCAACTTGGATAACATAATTTTCATCATGATTTACTACAGAGATACTCCCTTTAATCTAACATGTCAATTAATAATATATTCTACAGCAAATTACCTTAAAAGGAGCTGTAATCACTCAAACATTTCCCTCAATAAAAGTCATTTGGTCAATCAGTACTGTATGTTTGATTGATGATACTTAAAAGCAAAAAAAAGAGTAAAGAAAAAGTGATAAAAGATACAGCGAGTGGTGAAGCACTAAAGGGATTACAACACACTTTAAAAGAAAAACTAAAACAAATGGCAACGCAAAAGTAAAACTAAACCGAATGAGAAAATATAAATGACTACAAACATATTGACAAGAGCTCATATTACATGTTTGATCTCATGCTATCCAGCCCGTCAGAGACAGACACACACACACACACACACACACACACACACACACACACACACACATGGAGCAGTCAGGAATGTCAGCTATCCTCTTGTTATGTCTGATACATAGGGTGTAGTGAGCCTAAAGACAACCATCCATCTATTTTCACAAGTCCTTCGATGTCACTGGCCTCTGCACCACATCGACACTCCCTACGCGGGACACAGGACCACCAACACTTACAACAGTCGCCAACTTTCCTGCTTATCTACGTGACCTTTCCAAATTACCATTCACAAAAGATGAAAGGTGGTTGTGGCTACATGTGTGGGTCACTCTGAGGACTCCCATGGCTTGAGGCATAGCTTGGCGCTCTCTCTGCTTCACCCCTCACTGTGTGCCCTCTACACCCCCCCCATGGCCCTATGGACAAAGGGCCATTCTGGGGGCTTTGCAAGGGACCAACATAGCCATTTAACCCCTGGCCTGACCCGGTGTCTGACTAGGGTTTGAGAGGAGGTAAGAAGAGTGCCACACGTCAGTCTACTGCTGGTGACTGTATGGTGGGGAGATGTTGGGGTAAATTTAGGGGTAAGGTTTCACTTTTATCTACAGGGTGTAGGGTAGAGGCTGGATTTTCTGTTCCTTAACAAAATGCCTCCATTTCATACTTACATTTAACTTTTTATGTCTAAAATTCCACATTATTAGCATAAATAGCTATATTTATGTAAAGTACGTATGCATACAAAGTCACAGGCCTGGTCGTTTGTCCCCAACCTCATCCCAAAATGGCACCCCAACCCCAAAGTCCAGTCAGGTACAGTCAATATTCAACAGGGCACTGCTTCACGTGTACACATAAAATACATCACGGACCATCTGCATATTTCCCTGGTTTAGAGACACAAGAGTAAGGATTTTTAACCAAAACATTTTCTATTTCGTGGATGTTTGTCAAGCAAATCAAAATTAAATTGTTCATCTTTGACAGAACACAAAAGACACTCCTCTCTGGCATGGATGTTGGATGCAGTCCATTCCCACCCACGCCAACCCCCCAGACCACTCTTAATGTCATTGCTACATACTCTCTACTTCCTACATTGACTCTGCATGTGATTTGTGAGCTGCAAGCCCTTCTATATGAATGTACTTCTCACGGATGCTGGGCTACTTTAAAGATAGTTAACATTTTTTCCTTTCTTCCCCTAGTCTATCTAAAAACTCACATGCCCATAATGTACACTGACAGAGCCGTCGATTGTTGAAATGGTTCCCGCTGTCTTCCTAATACGATTACATTTAAGAGATTAGGATCAGACTTTCACTGTCAAATGACTTTCAACGATCAGGTAACTGAAATGTCTGAGCTTTGAATTGTAAACTTCCAATGTTACAGTGTTCTTTCGTGCATGATTCCCTGCGTGTGAGGTTCTATCCCACAGCTTAGCAAGGAGAAACCACCCAGGGAAACACAGAGATGCAATTTCTGAGAAGACCACAACTGGATTAGCGTCGGCTGAACTTTATAATGTGCACAATGTGGACTGTGGATTTGGTCCCCCATCTATTACATTTGAGTTGTGTGAAGAAAGGATGTGTTCATGGCCAGTACGGACAAGAGAAGCAATTGCTGTGACCAATAACTTGTTCAATGTTGTTGTGGTCATATGAAAACTATATTACAAAAGACTTGTGAACCTAAAAAAATGTAACCTATCCCTTTAAGTTAAACTCATGCATATAGTTACAATCTTTGCTAATTTCTAAAGCGTGTTACTTCACACACCATCTTGGTAAGCTGGGATCTATATAGAGACTGATGTAAACTGAATATGTATAGTCAATGCTCTGGAAAAGATCAGAAACACGCAGTACTCATTATTCTTCATTAAAGGGGTCGTCTTGACCTTATATTATAAGCTGGTTTAGCCTGTTTCATACCACTTTCCACCAGTTATTTCAGCTATGACTTCTGATAATAAAAATATTAATAAATATATTTTGTAAGGTGCTTTTCTAAGTACTCAAAGACCCTTAACATGTAACAATAAATCAAACAGATTAAAACCATGAAATTAATCAAATCATATTATCAAATCAAACTTTATTTTTATAGCAAAATTGATCATAACTTGCTTTACATTAAAAAAGTAAATAAATAATAGTTACATTAATACATTTGAATTTAAAATCTTAGATAACCATAGAAGTAATAGTAGATAAAAATAAATAAATATATAAACAAATAAATACAACTTTAAAAATAACTTCAAATAAATGAAAAAAATCATTAAAAAGCTGAACAAATATAAAAACACAGGAATTAAATTTGATGAATGGAATTCAATTGAAAGCCAGACTAAAAAAAGTTGGTCTTTCGTTCACCTTTAAACATATGAACTCATTAAAAACAAGCAGAAAAAAAATGCTTGGGAGCATCCATATTATACACCCAAAAGTAACCATATTTTGGCTGTCAGACAGAAGCAGACAAGTTATACTCCATAGGGCACTTCTAGTTGTTATTTATTATTTATTATTTATAACAGTGTGTAGTAGACATGCTGATAGTGACCCCGCAGTGAACCAGCAGGTATGGGGGGCTGGGGTCGGTGGGGTCACAATGCTTTGGGACCTCCCGACTCCTCTCCCTCTTGTCCCACTGAGAGAACACTGAGCTGGGTCTTTGTAGAGGAGACGCTGGGCTCTACCTTAGGCTACTGGCCCTCCAGACTGTCCCGCCACTGAAGTGTCCCGGGCCCCTCAGGGTTTAAGACGGGGAGAGAGGGCAGCAGAGCATTGCTAATAGATTCATTAAGTTTCCAGTGAGGTGGCTTTGTAGTCAGTTTATCCCCTCAATGAAAGAGACATTATATGGTATTAGGGCACACAGAGAGAGTAACACACACACACGCAGACACACACACACACACACAGAGCAATGCACGCACACACACGCATGCACACACACACACACACACACACACACACACACACACACACACACACACACACACACACACACACACACACACACACACACACACACACAGCATTCACCTCACCTCAGATAAGCTGGTCAATAAGGACTGAATCATGTCATCAAAATCTGACATTTACTCGATGTTTCTGTGTTGTATCAGGATGTATTGAATGAGTATGACTCTCAAACTAAGTTACTCTAAACCTAATTTGTTATGTTTGTCTGACTGATTAGATCTCATAACATTACAGATACATTTATTTGAAATCAATGTTAACTTAGAGCTAAGTGAGCGAAGATACAGTGTGGTTTCTTGATTATTGTAATGCCTGTCTTATGTCAAACCGATTACTTCAGAAATCAATTCAAAATCTTAATAAAACTAACACGCACTTTGAAGTAAAACCTTTAAGCCGAAAAAAAGTGCCGCTCCTAATATACATCTACTGTTATGTCGTTGCTGCATTGTTGAAGTCATAACGTTTTGCACAGTGTCACTAAATCAGTCCTGCCATTTAGTTGTCAGCTTTCCTGACTAATAAGGAAGGTCTGTCAGGTCCCCGTGATTCACTGCGTAGGTCCACTGCGTAGGTCTGTTTTTTATTGCAAGCTGGATTTCGTGTTACTGTAATTTACCGAAATTGTGTGCGTGAGGGGGTGTTTTTTCTCACAGGCTCTTCAGTGTTGCTGGAGCCATCGCTCAACTACATGCAGACAACTTAGAAAGAATGATCATCCATTCCATACCTACAACAGTGTGTTTTTTCTTCTTGTGCTTGTGTTCACAGTAATGCCTCATCTTCCCTGGATGCTCTAAAGGCCTCATGCAGACACTTCACTGAGGTTTTGCAATTGGCGACGGACCAGAGATTGGCCCATGAATATGGCGACACCGCTGTATCTGACAAGCACAGCGCAGCAGGCCGAACAACGCCTGAGGAACTACTTGACACGGATATTAGAAATGCTGAGAAGAGCCAAGAAATAGATCCCAATGGAGAATTTCCACCAGTTACCATCAGATGCAGCAACTGGACTGTACAAGAGAAATTTGCTACAGAGAGTCGGCATTGCACACTCGACAGTGTTACACCACGTACACAGATTGGGCCAACAACAGTTAGCAAAGCAAACTCTGGGAGTGCTCACTTCTTGGCCGCGAAGGGCAAAACAACTTCTTCCAGTGTTGAAATGATGCCTGTGTCCAACCGTGAAGACCTGGACCTCCAAAAGTAAATCACCAAATGTTCAAATTGAGTCAATATGTTTGAATCAAATTTAAACCTAATTTTACCTTGTTAGTTAAGAGAAGTGAGGAGTATGACTTTAATTTTCATATTTCTTCTCTTTATCCTCCCAAGATCCCAATTGTTGTTAGTGTTTCGATTCATAAAAAAAAATAAATATATAGATACCTAGATATAATAGAAGAGTTTATTGAAATCTCTAGTTAAGAGGTTAAATGAAACACCAAAGTATGGTTTACATATTGTACTACCTTGTCATTTGCAAGTGCCTTCATAATTTTAAGTGTTAAAAACCAAAATGTCATAGTTGTGTGCATCCATTCCATCCAACACAATGTTGTGGACGACAGATCAGCTGATGTAGTGTTTGTAATGAAAGCCTTTCAAATTCTTTCACGCTTCACAAGTGGAAACTGCTGGCTTAAAGCAAACACACACACTTTTTTTTCTATTATTCTTTTTATAGCGGCTCAGAATTTTTATTAGTTTCTGTTGCAGGACATTTGTCATAATTGGAGCCTCCTTTAGGTGATTTACAGCAGGAGCAGTTGAGCATCTTATTCATTTTAAAACGCAGAATCATTATTAACACAGCGCTATCTTTGGGAGGACTAGACAATATATCTTTCATATGAAGAGGCGGCTTTGGACAGGCCTTTAACTCTCCATAGTCCAGCTCTCCAGATGTCTGCTAAGAAATAAATTTAAGTTTTGAGAGACAAAGGTGCTATGAGATCATGTATATCCCTCACTGTGTGTGTGTGTGTGTGTGTGTGTGTGTGTGTGTGTGTGTGTGTGTGTGTGTGTGTGTGTGTGTGTGTGTGTGTGTGTGTGTGTGTGTGTGTGTGTGTGTGTGTGTGTAATTGTTTGTGTGTGTGTCCTTTTCTGGAACAGCACAGCAGCAGTCGTGATTCAACAGCTGTGGAGGAATTACAGGCAGAAATGTCGAACCATCAGCGGCCTTTCCACAGCTGAGAAGGGAGGAAGAGATGGAGGAAAGCCAGAGTCAGGAGCTCACTATGTTAACGGGAGGGTTGTTCGTAAAGATCACGCAGCAACTGTCATCCAGGTAAAATCCGCTGGAGATTTGTCAACATTTTCGTTTGGGACATTCAGAACTTTTTGTAGGACTTATTGTACAGGCTGTTTTAGTCCAATGAGTAGAATCAGGGTATGAATAAGTTTCACCAGTTTGAAATATTTTTTTTCCTTTTGTTTCTAAGAAAACACATCTTTAGAGTTACATATATTTTTTTGTCATGTACCCTATCTTCCACCAAACCAGTTCCCTCTGATGCTTTAAGGGACAATATAATGTCGCAGGAGCATATTGACAACTTATCAGTAGTACGGCAGCTAAACAGTGTCAGAAAACAACTAACCAGTCTGAGTAGAGAATGTAAACGGTGTACTCAACCTGACTACCTGTTTGAAAAAAAACATGGTAATCTGTCAATGTACCTGCTCCAATATTGAGCAGCTAAGTAAGGATAACAAATAACAAAACTCAAAAGAGTCCGGAACCTTTACAATGTGAGTGACTCATTCTGAGGTCATTATTTATTTAGTGTTTTTCCGGTCTCCAGTCTTGACCTGTTGATCTCTTCACCTGCTCTGTTGAGGCCACAGCACACCTCATTTAGCACTTCTGCTATTCAAAATATCTTCATTACTACATAGAGTATAGTGCACTTAATCACATACTAACACTGCTACAACTACAACTGTTCAGTTTTGGGGCTTTTGGCTGGAATCACTTTCACATGGTGGATATATGAAAATGTCCATGTTCACAGTTGAACATCCATCCATCCTCAGGCTTCATACTGTACGTGCTATAGAGGCGTATTCCTCTAATCCTATACACATATAGGTGTAAGCTGCTGCTGTTCTGAAAAACATGCTACTCAACACTTCTCCCAAACCCTTCTCAATGCCAAAAGTGTTTGATGAGTCCTTTAGGGCTCTCCAAGGTAGGAGGTGGGGGTGGTTGTGTAGTAGAATAGTGTGTGTGTGTGTGTGTGTGTGTGTCAGTGTTTGTGTGTCTGTGTGTGTGTGTCTGTGGTTCGGGGGGGTACAGAGTGATTAATCAGATTCCAAAGAAGTGCGGTAGTAAGTAAGAGTTCTAGGATCCAGTTGAAGTAAAGTTATCCCGCTGGGAATAGAAGGATTTAGAGGCGCACTGGAGCTCCATTTGTCTGGGACGGGCCCGGAGTCACGCAGAGTTCACACAGCAGAACACTCAGCAATTAAAAGAGAGGTTAACATGTTTTATCTCCCTAATGGGATAACACACACTATTTACGTTTGCCTGGTGATTTAATGGCGGGTTTTTTCTACCATGTCTTCTTCTTTGGGTATATACCTCCAGGCTCTATGGAGGGGCTACGCTCTGAGGAGGAGGCTCTCATCTGCACTGGCTGCTGTCACAAGCCCGGACGCCGGAGAGGAAGACACCTTCGAGGAGCTGGATGTGGAGGAATTTGTCTTTGACGAGGTAATGCACAAGATGTTTATGTGTTAACTCGCATTCATTTTCATGGTTTGGTAGTATTTATTCCATCCCCCAAGACACAAGCACACAGGACAACAGAACATGAAGACATACATATACTGTACTTACCCAATATAGTCTGCATAAACACACACACAATCTGGCACACGTGCAAAACTGCATACACAGACATATATGCATGTTTTGATGTAGGTCTTTGTGCACATGTGCGTTGTGCATCTCATAAACGTGCAGACAGGTAGACACAGAGTTGTACGTTAATCCATACAATCACAAGAAAAAAATTTGATATAATTGTATCTAGTATTATACAGTATATTTGGCTCAGAAGACACTCTTCTTTTCTTTATTTGTCACTTGTTAATGTAGTAAAATATATATAATACATATAAATGAATATATTTTTCTGTCCAAAAAGGCAGCGCTGGAGAAACCCTGGACATTGCCACTAGTTGCTGAGGACTCACTTCCCAGAAGTTACCCTCTGTCACTGTCTCTAAAGGTAAAGCAACTGTCCCTGGACATTCTGTTATATTCTTAATACCAGGTGGGCTGGTATCATAGTGAATTTAGGGAATGAGCAGCCCCTGTGTGCTGTCAGTGGAAGAGTTATATTCTTGCCCTATAACTTTCTCATCTTGGTTATCGCCCCCTCCAGGATTTCTCTCACTCTCAGTGATTGATCTTTGAATGTATTCTCTTGAAAAACACGATTATTTCCTGGAGGGCCGAAGGTTGCACTGCACGAGCAGATGTCATTTTTCACGCTGGTGGATGGACACACGCAAACATGCACACACACACACAAAAAACACACCCACACACACATACACACACGCGCACACACACACAGACTCGTACATGAACACACACGCACACAGTTTTTCCCCCCTTTGGTTTACCTCTGGTTGAATCTTTTCTTTGGAGCGATCTCAGTGCTGTACATCATGGTAGCTGGTTTAGTCCAGCTGATGTGGTGCAGCTGCCGTCGTGGCCGGGCCGCGATGTGTTGACTCTGAGGTACACATCAAAGGCAAAAGGGATGGACAATTTAGCTCTTCCATCAAGAGAAAAAAATGGGACCTGGAGAGTAATTAAGCTGTTAGTTTGACTTACAGATGAGCATTCCTTGATTGTGAAAGCTTGCTCTGCTTGAAAAAGTGTCAGCCAAATACCTCCAAAGGAAAACATTCTCTTGAGTTAAATGTAACTGGGCATTATAGTACACAATATATTTCATTTTCCCCTAAGGTATACTGAGGGCTGTATGTAATGTAGACAGCTCCATTTAGAGCTCCAGCAACATAACCTTAGAACACACTGAGTCTCACAACATAAGGACACAGTTTATACTCAGATGTTTCCTATTGTAAACGTTAGAAATATAAATCTAAAGAGCCACTGCCCTTAAAGGTGGAGTCAACAATTCTGGAGAATGTTTGTTGACAAAATCACTTTTTGTCAAAATCGGAGAATATCTCCTCAGTATCCGCTACCTGTTCATATGCTGTAAAGAATATCCAGTGTTGATACACAGCTTGGTTCTGTAAACAGGCATGTTGCTAGCTACAGTTGCCCCCATATGTTTAAATACCAGTTTACAGAGCCTAGGCTGGCCCTGATTTTGAAAAAAGTTATTTTGACAACAAGCATTCTCCAGAATTGCTGACTGCACCTTGGAATGAAAAATTTTGTCTATTACACATTTGGAAACTATAATATAAATAATCTTTATCTAAAACAAATGCGAGCAATTAGAAATCTACAGTTGTGGGAGCTGTGAATTATTGCTGACATTTCTTCATTATGTATTACAGCCTCTGGAACCCTTTCCTGAACCTTCCCAGTACGTCCTCCCACCACCACCTGTATGGAGGTCCAAACAGGCCTGGGTGGTTGGAGAAGAGGTGGACACTGCTAGTCAGACAGTTTCCCCTTTAATCTCCAACAGGTAGGACAACACACAGAATAATAACTGGCTGTTTATTTTATTTGTAGGGACTAACGCTGTAGGTCATAATCTACTGAATGTATTTATGCACCCACACAGAAGAAATTCAAAAAGGAAGGAATAAGATGTTTCTGTAAGGGTGCTTCAACTGATGCACTTATTGGATGGTCTAACAGTGTCTTAGAGGAGGCGGCTTCCATCTATTTTTTTTAATTTTTTTTCCAAGACCTACAAAGTGACATACATGTCTACTTGATGCAACAATTGGACCAGGTTTGCATAAGTGTGAAACTGTGCAGAGAAACATTGTCTTTTTGGAGAGACCGTGCGAAAGCGTGCACTGTTGTGTTTCAATTATGCATCGCCTCACTTAGATGGCAGGCATTTCACTCCGCATTTGAATGTGCCCATAAACATTTATTTCCTCCTGACATGATCGGGCAACACGTCATACCAACTAGTAAACTATTGAAATGATGTCATTGTTGTGTCATTGTTGAATCAACTTTGACCACATTTCAATTCTAGTTAATGTAGCTTATAAACAGAACACTCAAACTAAATTGTACAAGTGGATCTGCTCAGCAGCCACTTTAGAAGGCTGTTGTTTTCTGGAAATAATATACAAAAGAAAAGTTAATAAGGTAATGTAAGACAAGATAGTATCATCTACAACCTGTAACTATTGATGCTTTTGTGACAGTGTTATATAGTGTGTATGTGACACTGTTTGTGGTAAAAATGAGGTGCTAACATTCTTGTCTGTAATGTTTTGGGGATAATAATCTATGTATGATTTCAGAAGCGAATCTCCCGCCTCAAACTCAGTGCGCAGTGGTCTGTCCCAAAAATCCGAAAAGATTCGGGAAGAATGGTAAGTTAAGTTACTATTCAGTCTTCATAATGAGGTTTTGATCCATATCTGTGTAAGCTTTTGTCATGTTGTTATGTGGGATTTTTTCTGTAAGACACTTTTTGTCCTTTTTGTCTCAAGGGGCTTCGCTCACAGCCACACTGCTCTCCTGATGCTGAAGAGAGCCCAGAAGATGAAGTCAAGTACACAACAGCAAAAGAAACGTAGGGGTGAGTGTTTGTAGAATTTTAAAGGTAAAAATATATATTGGAGCTTTCTTTGTAGTTGTTGAATTTGCCTTTTTTTCTGGTGTGTTTGTGTGTGCGCAAAATATTTCAGGTTAAACACAGTCTTTTTGAAACATTATGATCATAATTCAACTCAATTCAAAGCACTTTATTGTCTATCACACAGTGACAGAAATTGCCTTTAGTTTGTTGCTCAAACAACATAAAAACAATAGGGGCAGATATGTTCTTAAATATCCTTTGCAGCATAGAAGTTACTGCCGTGAGGACACAAATCCAATGTCTAAAATGGAGATATATTATACAGGATTTTTTTTTCCGTACATACTAGACTTGCTTTCTCCATCCATCCCGTGCTTGGTCAGCGTTGAACCTTTCCACCTCGAGTATGTTAACGAGCCATAACAGACAGCAGGAGCCATGGGCCTGTCGCCTCCTATTGGATCTTATTTGAAAGCCTGCAAAAAGGGAAATAACCATTGCCAAGAAAAAACCCTCATTGCCAAGACAAGTTGTCCCGTGATGATTTTCATTACCGTTCATTGTAGTAGTTGAATAGAGTTAGAGTGAAAAGGTGACCTCACCTCACTGCTCCGCTCCAACAAACGGTAGTACTGCTAGGCCCGCCATGGTTATCATGCCAGGCTCATGTAAAGGGGGGAGGGCTGGCCTCTTTGATCCCAATTGTAAATGCATGATTCCAATAGCAGGGCTCTTGTCATCTTGCTCCATTGGACACACAGGTCTATGTCTGCACTAACTCCTAATGGCATCTGCCTCAGTGGAACCAGAGCGCCTGTTCTAATATTTTCCGAATGTTAGGATTTTGGTTTTCTGCTTCTGGTTTGAGGGCCTGCCTTGTCCTTCTTTGACCCGCTCTGTCTCTCTCTCTCTTTCTTTCTCTCTCTCTCTATTTCTCTCTCTCTCTCTCTCTCTCTCTCTCTCTCTCTTTCTCTCTCTTTCTCTCTCTCTGCCTCTCTCTCTCACTCACTCTTCTAGATCCCTCTGTTCGTCTTGCTTTGTTCAGAAAGTGCAGTTACCAGCAGGGTCCAGTGGAGGCACGTACCAGGCAAGCACAACACAACAGAAACGGTATAAAAGGTAGGACTCAAGACATGTCACCCATTTGGTAACACCTGTAGCAACTTCAAAAAGAGAGTGGGCAAACGGACACCAGTCTTGTGTGAAGTGCTTGTACTGGCAGCATTATTCAAACATAGTGAAAAAGTACCACACATTCATTGGAGTTAGTGTGTAGTTATTTTTCTCTATGGTTGAACACCTGTGTGAATACTACTTTTTTCCCTACAAATCTTTCCTTGTCTGACGTGTGCATACAGTATGTAAAGACTGGAGACTGCAGAGGAAAATACTGATTTTGTAGAACTTTATTGTTGTTATTTCCAGAGGTCTGGCAATTGTTTCTGTCAGTTACAATAACATGGACTGAGGTCACTACAATGAAGTAGGAAAGTCTGTCGTTTTTCTGGACAAGAAACATAAGCAGTACTTGATCTTTGAAACCAATCAATATTTTTCTTATCGTCAAGAGAACATGTTGCCATAGGAGCAAATACAGTACTGCTCAGATCGTTTGAAACCATAATGACGGGTACTGTCGGTACAAGCTACTTTGATGGTCCCAAAATGTTCCAAAAATCCCAAGTTCTTTGTACTCACATAGCTAAACAGGTTTAAACGTATCACACAGATGACATTTCTTTCTTACGAGACACTGCAGGTGAATAGGGTAAAATGTTTTTCTTAAAGATATCATCATGAAACTTGCCAATTGATTACTTACATTAACATATTAGTCCTAAGTTTTTACAGAACAGATTTTGGATACAACCTTTTTTTTATTTTATAAATCAAAACAATACAATGCACATGTCTTTAGAAAAAAAAAACAATTCTAAAAAAAGTAAAGGTTAAAGCAGCTACGAGTAACATTTAAATATCTTTTAAACAGCCTCATGTTTCCTCTGATAATCATAAATTACCTTTAACAGCAAACGAGACCATCGTGCAAAGAAAGACGTTTTTATATAGTTTTTATTACTGCTTTTGGTCTGGTCGCAAACCCAGTCCGATTTTCGGTTCGCTCGTGCAGGCTCTATGGTCACATATCCGTATTGGTCGCAGATTTCAGTGTGGCGCTGCAACGCGATTTGAGAAGCCTATCCCTCCAGGTGAGGGATAGGCTCGTAAAAATACTACCGCTTTTGTCCAAAGGGGACACCAACGTGCCATGCTACTCGTAGTGGCTTTAACTGTGGAGTGAACTAGTTTGCTAGTGTGGGTATTTTTTCTGCTGTGGCCTCTTGCCCTGCCCTGAGGTGGAGAGATGATTTGACATTGTGACGTCCGCTGCCAGACTTTAAAGGGAGGGAAGAGGGAAGAGCTGGAGGGAGGACTGGGGAAGTCTGCTTTTATCATGAGGGCCTATCTCAATCTTTCCTTTGCACCCCCCAACCCCCCCCCCCCCCCCCCCCCCCCCCACCACACACATACACACACATACACAAACATAGACGCACAGAAACACACACACACACACACACACACACACACACACACACACACACACACACACACACACACACACACCAGGGTCAAGGCCTCACACTCACATCCACCATGCTAGCGGTCATCCAGCAGTCAGTGAAAGTGACTGGTCTCTAACTATGGTCCAAGTCTAATGTAGCCACGAGCGTGAAATAGCCCTTAATTAGCCATGGAGTAATACAATATGTTTGCTTGGCGTTTCATGTTAAATACTAGAGGTTTTTTGTTGTATTTTATCTCTTATGGGTGGATCTCTTTGGTAATTAATTTGTAGAATGGTTGTGGAGTCCCTGTTTTGCTTTAAACTGAGTTATTGTGTTGCAGCCAAAGCTAAAGCAATAACTAATCTTCATGTTTTAAAAGATTCTGAAGATTATTTTCATTTCTGTCAATAGCAAACTTGTCAATTACCAAACTTACAAGTCACTTACATCAGCCAATGACGGACACACTTTATCATTTGGTAAATAGCAGTTCATTACTTCCATCTAGAGCTTTTTTATGCCTTTTATTAATTTGTAAAATGCAAATTTTAGTTTGGGTATGACATCATCATTACGTCATCAGATGTTTATTTTGAACTGTAGGTGTATTATATCAACTTTCAAAAACACATACTGACACTGGAATTGTTTTTGAGCACAGAATGGCCATGGATAAGCTCTCAGCCAACTGGCAGTGTCGAGGACCGGTTCCATTCGAAATGACTTATTACATTACAACAATATTTTCCAGTTGTGTTTCTTTCCAGTATCCTTATCTCTACCCTTACGCCCTTGTCTTGATAATTTATCAAACAGGACTGGTGTTCTGGAGTAATAAAGTGAAGCCGCCACATCAGCTGATAAAGTTACAGGGGTCGTTGGTTAGGAAATCAATCTTCCTTCCCCATGTCCTCAAATGCTTTTTGATGTGACTGAGAGGAATCCTGTAAAATGCGTAACTCTAACCGCCTTGGTTCTGGAGGATACGACTCCTGCTGCCTTTTTACTGGGTGACTGTGAGGTAATGGCCATGGCGACTTAAAGGTGGAGCCAGTGATTCTGGAGAACACTTGTTGTTAAAATCACTTTTTGTACTGTGGGTGCACTGAAAAAGAATTCAGTGTTGATACACAGCCGAGGCTCTGTAAACTGGCATGTAAACAAAAGGGGCCCACGGCCGTAGCTAGCAACATGGCTGTTTATAGAGCCCAGGCTGTGTATCTACACTGGCATTTTCTTTTCAGCACACACAGCAGGTACAGGTAGCGGATCATGAGGAGATATTCAGTGATTTTGTCAAAAAAGTATTTGGACAACAAACATTCTCCAGAATTGCTGACTCCACCTTTAAAGATGCTATGGTGTTGTTATCCCGGGCGTCTGTTAACCGACCCAAGCCAGCCTCCCCTCTCCCTCCGCTGGTCCTGACCTGTAGAAGCCCCCCCCTCCCCCCCCTTTCCCCCAACCCTCCGGATCCATCCCCAGTGCCCGGGGCCTAGCCAGCCCAGTCGGGCCCAGCCAGTGCTCCCCGACAGGGGCTAACGTTTCAGGCTTTAAGTCAAGCCCCTTCTGGAGGTGATTAGCCCCAAACCCATGACAGATTCTTTCCAAGATATCCGACGCGGCGTGTTTATTTTATCCGGGCTCTTTGTGTGGATGTGCTGGACATGAGTAACCCACTTGAAATGGGTATCGGCTTACATACCCAGAGAGGGAGATGGAGAGAGAGGAGAGGGAGAGGAGAGAGAGAGAGAGAGAGAGAGAGAGAGAGAGAGAGAGAGAGAGAGAGAGAGAGAGAGAGAGAGAGAGAGAGAGAGAGAGAGAGAGAGAGAGAGAGAGAGAGAGAGAGAGAGAGAGAGAGAGAGAGAGAGAGAGAGAGAGAGAGAGAGAGAGAGAGAGAGAGAATGGAGCAGAGCCACAAGTCATTCTCTTTTAAAGGCAAAAAAAATATAGAAAACACTTCCCCATTTTTTTTTCTTGTTTTTGGATGGTTTGTATCATCAGGTTTCTGGGTGCTGCAGATGTTGAAGATGTTGCATAGCCCTAAACGTTTTTTCATGTTTCTCCTCTTATATTCCACACACACACACACACACACACACACACACACACACACACACACACACACACACACACACACACACACACACACACACACACACACACACACACACACACACACACTCTCCCCCTGCCCCCCTACTCCCTCCCACCTGGCACACACACTCTTCCAAACTCCCTCTTCCATCCAAGCTCAGCTCCAACCCCTACCAAACATCCGTCCTCATGTCAAAAGGGACACAGGGGTATATATTTTAATTTTCAGCCTGGAACCCCTACCTCCTGAGCACTTAACTCGATTTCACACTTCAAGTCCTCTACAAAGTCCAACTGAAACGTAAGCATCTTGTTTATCATCCATCATCCAAAATAACTTAATGTCAAGACGCTTTACCACCATTCATATGCGTTCAATTTCTCCGAGATTCTATTTGAGTCAGGCATTTGGAGTATACGTTTGAGATGCGCTGGCACAGTTAAGGACGAGTTGAGCCAATGTACAGTGGGGACTTCAGCAGTCTGAGTCACTCACAGGCACAGACACCCAACAAAAACACACTTAGAGTTAAGATCTGATTCTTCTACTTCAGCTCTGTAAATGTCATGATATCTGAATTCCCTAAAACGGTTTTCATGATTCATTACAAAAGAAGCGATGGGTTAGCCTCGTGGGGAAAGTTCCAAGTCTGTCAGAGCGAGTCTCAAGCCAGGACAAGTTTCACGTTTTTTTTTAAGGATAAGGTTCTCTGGCCAAATAGCAAATAGCTAAGATGCAAATCTGTCAAGTATGTGAATGTTACTTATCAACATTATGCCGCATTTCAACATTTTCTTTTCAAGCAATGTGCGGTGCATTTTTGCAGTTGAAAAAAATGTTGTTAAAATGCCTAGTTCTTATGATTAAGGAAGGGTGATTTCAGTGTAACTAATGTTGGTCATATTTTTGGTTTTATGTTCATAATTAAAAAAAATTTTAGGAGAGAAAGGTTATCACCTTAACATGCATCTAACAAATATCTTTATCAGACTGTTTTTTGAATTTGAGCCCAACAATACAATATATGTAACTTTCCAAAACAGACAATTATCTGACAATCACACCTGCTTTACTTTATGATTGGCCAGGTCTACTCTGCTACAATACTCATGCTGCCTGCTCACAGTTTTAACTGTTACACACAGAATTGTTACCAACATTACAGATGTGCTTTCTCTCAGTTTTTTTTGGGGCGTGTATATAAAGGTGATTTAGATAAACTGGCAGAATGTTTGGCTTATTTACAGCCTTATTATTATTTTTATTTATTTTTTAAGATATTTTTTGGGGCATTTTTGCTTTATTAGACAGATTGGAGAGACAGTTGCAATGGGGAAAAGAGGAGAGAACATGCAGAGAGCTGACCTGGGCGCGATTCGGACCCGGGTCTGCTGCGGGGCCTTGGCCTGGGGGGGACGCCCTTACCCACTGAGCTACGGGCGCCCCTGAGCCTTATTATATTTTACTATTGTGAGTACAGCATTGTACTGTTCATTACCAATAACACAAGGCCATCAACTCATTCTCAGCACCTTTGCTGTTCTTATTAGTGTCTTAACTGATCCTGATCCATTGCTTGGACCCATTTCGTTTGATCCTGACAAAGTTGGGAGGGGATTGAGGCTCCAAAGTGGCAGCATCGTGTCTCTGCTTCAGCCATAACCTCCACCCTCCTCCCTCCCTCCCTCCCTCCTAAACTCTGTGATATTCAGTCAGAATTCTCCCCTCCTCAGTAGAAAGGAGATGGCTTAATGTGCTTAAGAGCCCCTCTTAACAGGCGTGACTCCTACAGGCCCCCTCCTGATGTCCTAGAGGAGCACTGGAGGGCTGGGGGGCGTCAGGAGGGGGTCAGCTGGGGGCTTTAGAAAGGGAGAGCAGAGGGTTTCTCTATGCTACTGGAATGCAACGTAAATGTGAACTTTTTTTTTTGTTTTGGTATGGTGCTCATCTTGTACTACTGTGTACACACTGAACATGTGTTTGCTGCACTATGGATTGACCTCCAGGGATTTTAAATGTATCGTCAGTCTTCTTGAAGGTGGAGACGCTGGTTGTCAAAATCACTTTTTTTAAATCAGTGAATATCTCCTTCACAATCTGCTACCTGTCCGTACTGTGCGTGCGTCGAAAAAATATCAGGTGATAATAAACGGCCTAGGCCCTGTAAACTGGTATGTAAACAACGGGATCCACCGTAGCTAGGATTTTTTTATTTATTGCTCACACACAGTACGGAAAGGTAGCTTTGAGGTAGATTGTGAGGAGACATTTACTGATTTTGACAAAAAAATATTTTGACAACAAGCATTCTCATAAATACATCCTATTGATGTATGACATGCTTTAAACATACAGTACAGGACCCATGTTTGGATCAAACACTTCTATAATAGGGACATTTAGTGAGCAAAGTTACTGTTAAAAAAAAATATATTTCTCTCGTCCGTGCCCTGTCACGCCTCTCTGTGTATTTTTTCACTTTTGTGGAAGTCCGAGTAGCCGTTTCCTGGCCTTTATCCGCCCCGGGGGGAAACATCTATCACTTGACATTTTTAGTGCGGCTTCTCAATTAACCCATGAAAAACTGTAAAGCTTCTTTTCTCCCCTTTTTACAACTCGGCAAAAGCAAGTAAATGGCTTAAATAAATGCGTCATTAGTTCCAGCATTGGGCTGTCAAAATCCATTATCAGTTTACACCCGTCCACGGCAGCATTACTGTCAGCGCAACATAAATGTTTACTTTGAATTACGACCTTATTATGGGGATTTCGGCATAACTCATAAATCAGCCGCCCTCTCAGAACGTTCCTTTCTTTCTTCCAACTGTTGGAACATTGTGGGGTTAAATTTCTACACAGAACCACATGCCCCGACAATTGTTCTAAAAAATAAATAAAAAAAAGCAGGTCTTCTCCTGTTGCATCTATCGGCAACTTTGAATGTATTTCAGTAATGTCTGTGATTCTTCCAACCAAATACACCACCTTAAGCCCAAACGTAAACACGGGGAGCTTTTTGACCACTGAGCTGAGAACCCCTGGCCGACTGTAATTACAGTGAAACATGTCAAACGTAGCTACATATCAGGCCTAGCGAGCTGTTTATTTGCTAAGCTTGTACTTTTTGGTGAGCATCTGTTAACACAACTCCGTCACTGCACAATCGATTATGCCTCTTGTCCTTTAGAAACATGACACCTTCATTCCAACTTTTGCTGAGTATGCAGTGCTTTAACTCTGTGCAAACATTGTCATCATGTATGTTACTTAACGGACAAGAAGAGGAGATGGAAATTTTATTTTTTTAAATTGCTAGTGACGTTTATTTGATGTTTTCTGTCGTGTGCAGTTTGTGAGGCCGAGACGGGCCTTCAGCAGGCGGAGAAGACGGAGCGAGTGAAGCAGGAACCGGCTGCTCACTCTGACAGGGACCCAGAGAGGTGAGGGGCTTAATGTGGGTCATTAGGGGCTGTAGGTGCTATGCGAGGTATAGCATAACTTGCTTTAAAGGGTTGCTTTGCCAAATTACATAGACTTTTATTTCTTGTTTACCCCCGGTAATATTTAGCCATGCCCATTGTTTTGACTTGTATCTGTTAAAGGTGCACTATGCAACTTTGGGGTTGTCAGAAAGTTGAACATTTTCTAAGCTACATTCTCATAACTTAATAAACAAACTTTCGTCAAAGTAAAATTGGATCAATGTTTGAAAGCTACGGCAGGAGTTACTGTTTCACTGTTGTTGTTTACAGCAGCAGGGCCCACAGCTGTGTTTACAAACACATGCTAGTTTAACGTTTGGTTCCAGGTTCCTAAAAATAATTTAGTTTTGATTTATATCGATAGAATCATTCAATACTAAATAACATGCAGAGAAAATATGTTTTGTAAACTTAACTGCAGGCTCTGCAAATGTAAACAAATCCCCCTCCTCTGAAACTGCATAGTGCACCTTTAGTATTTAGCCATGCTTATAGTTTTGCTTGTATCTGTTTAGGTTTTGAAATATCTGTCTCTGTGATTTCACAGTGAGGTATGTGGATTATCCAGCGTAACCGCGACAGTGTTCCTGCAGAGACACTTGCTGTTGAGTTTTATTAAAATCAAACATTCCAATTCTACTGGATGAGCTCCACAAATTCACTTCTGTGAACAGTGTTAGCTATTTCAAAACCTGGCCAAATAAAGCCACAACTATTTGCATGGTTAGATGCTACGAGAGGTACGCCTTTGGTATTTTTAATAAACTCATGCTTCAATGAGCCGTTTTTATTGTTTGCATCATTTTCTAAAATATACCCTCCGGACAAGCGTTAAAATTTCAAAAAAATCTTCCGTAGTTGAAGTTTCAGCTATAGACACAAGATCTCCTCATTACAAAGTCCATTGTGTATCGAGATGGTTTTAAGGCTTGCACATCACTCTTGTTAAAATTGCATTTCAGACCACGGTTAGTTTTCACACTAGTTTTGATGTAAAAATTTTTTTATTAAATAATGCTTTTTCAGGTCTGAAACTCAGATTTAAAGTTTAGTACAGAGAAACGTTTCCCACTTTAGCAGATGAACCTGAAAACGTGTTTGTTTGTCTGTGGTTTCTTTTTTACTGCGGGCTGTGAATCAAACGGCCCCTCGGGGATAATAAAGAAACCTAGAACCTTGAAACAGACTTCTGGTGTCAAACTCACATTACTTCTGCACAGTGAAGGACACACATCACAATAAAGCAACTACACATTAAACACATTTTACAAGACGAGAGACACTTTATTTTTTTACTTCTAATAATCCCTTTTTATACTGGATTTTTTCTTACTTTTATTTGGATGGTAATTTTCCAAGCTTGTTTCTCCGAATCTAAATAGCTGGTCATTTCCAATATGGTAAAATACACATTTCTGTTCATTACTGATTTTGTTTTTATCAGAACGCCAAAAGAGATTTAGCTAACACTTCAGTCTAAACATGCTATATTGAAACACATACCTTCATAGTGTCAGTATCAGAGGCAGTTAACATGTAGGCCTGTGCTAACAAATAGACATTAAGATTATCAAACATGACATCTGCGTTTATTTATTCTATGATATGCCGGAGGTAATTGCATAGACCTGACTAGGGGGAAACTGCTGAATTGATTTGAAATGCGCAGCGTGCTATCGGCCTAAATGTTTTGTTATCTTATCCCCAGCGTGCGTTTCTTACCGGAGATCAGCTCGGACGTTCTGAACGGCGGCAGAGTGCAGCTTGTGGTGAGTTGTACATCCCCCCCCCCCACCCCACTGTTCATTCAATTCACTCAGTGAAATCTAGATTTGAATCTTTTACTAGGGAGGGGGGCTGGTTGCCATGGATGTGAAGGTATGCAGTATTTACATTCACCAGTCACAGTCACTGTAGGTTCCCTCCCCTGGAGCCTGTCCCATCCGCTTCAATTTAAAGTAGGCATAAGGGGGGTGTAGGGTAGGGGGTAGAGGAGGTAAGTCTGGGGGCTCAGCTAGCCTATACAGTGACACTTTCAATTGGATCAACTGGCTGCAATTTCTTCATTTTTACTCTCAGAAATCCCAGTGTCACTATGGAGCAGTTTGCCCAAACCCAAGAAACGATAATGATGCTGGGGAGGTCTTTGAAGTGGGAAACTGCAGGTCTCCCTGTGCCGTTTTAGAAGCAGTTTGACTTATGATCACTGGCAAGAGGAGCCGCCCCCTTCCCTAGCTATGTTTCAGAGCGCAGAGCTGCTGCTTGTTGAATGTTTTTTAAAACTCTGAACTGCTTGCGTGAGACGTGTCACGTTGGGGCCTCATTTGTGTGTGTGTGTGTGTGTGTGTGTGTGTTGCGTGCATGCAGGCGAACCCAGGATACCCAGAACGTCGACATCACGCCAGTGGATCGCGGGCCAACAGCAGTTTAGCTTCCCAGCCTTCCAAAGAGAACAATTATCTTCGCAGAAACTCTTTGGGTCATGCAAGTGAGTCTTGATTCACTTGATGGACGTTTTTCTCCCCAAATCGCCCTGTTTCTCAGAGTTTTCAACACAAATACTTTATACGGAAAAAAATACATTAGTGTTCTGAACACTCAACTGTTGCCTTAAAGTACATTATTTGTGTCACTAACTTCCCTCACAATAACTGTAATACAGACAAATGATAGTAAGGACAGTTATTGCAAATGCTTAATTTAACTTTACTAATCGGGTGTTACTAGTGTTCAATACTGGAAATTGAATATTGTTTTATACATACAAAAATGCATACATGGACACAAACTGTATCAGACCAAATAAGAAATAGACATGTACAGGTAATGTTTGTGTAACAGTTTGGTTTCATAAGATATCCAATATATGTTACCAAATTATGGCACGTAATATTAAGCCGAGCTGACATTATAAAAGTTAACAGTAATTATGAACACCAACAAAGCCTGACCAACATCGCAAATTTATTAAAATAGCTGTCAAAATTTCTCAGCGGTTTCATGCTTAAACCTTAGAAATCACAGATACTGATTTTGTACGTGTCTTTGTTTGCACATGTGTTTGTATGAACATATTTTTTGTTTGCACACTTGGGTCCTGGGTGACACAGACCTTAGTCTGCCTTGCTATGGATAAAGGCTGCTGCTTATTCAATCCACCGGTCGGCTTCTTGGGGAAGGGGAGAAGGGGGGCTACAAGGTCGGGCTGGGGACAGGGTCCCGTGAATTTCTCCTCTAACAGGAAACGGGCAGAAAGAAGAAGAAAAAAAAAGTCCTTTCAGTGAAGAATGACCCTTCTGTCAGGGGGAAGTGGGGCTCAGGAGTCTGAGTGACAAAGATGCTACTGACGGGCTGAAAGCAGATGACCACATTAAACAAGTCCAGGACTCCCGGTGAAGGAGCGCCCTGTCCACCTTAACGAAGCCAAATTGGATTCCGATGATGATTTTAAAATGGGATCCTCGAGGTGCAGCAGCTGTGTGTGTGTGTGTGTGTGTGTGTGTGTGTGTGTGTGTGTGTGTGTGTGTGTGTGTGTGTGTGTGTGTGTGTGTGTGTGTGTGTGTGTGTGTGTGTGTGTGTGTGTGTGTGTGTGTGTGTGTGTGTGTGTGTGTGTGTGTGTGTGTGTGTGTGTGTGTGTGTGTGTGTGTGTGTGTTGTTGTGCTAAGCAGACAGACTGTTGTTCTCCTCTTAGTACGGCGCAAGGGAAAGAAAAAAGTCTTTGTCTCCACGGATGAAAACGCCACTTTATTGAAATTGTCCGGGACAAATTGAGATATGAATATATATTTAAGGCATGAGCCTATTCAAAAAGCCAATTAAACTTTTAATAATAACTTGGAAAGGGGCATCTAAAAAGCTACATCATCAAAAGCTCATGATGTCCGAGGAAATGGGTTTCTTCTGTGAAATCGGTGGAATAAGAAAAAATAGGAATGCGGCTTCTATGACAAAATATTTTCATATTCAGCCCACGAATCGGAAAAAAAGTGAGACTAAAGAAAAAACTGTTTATCAAGAAGTGGTATATCACTTGCCTCTGAAGTGAAATAAAATACATCAAAGTAAAGGTTTAAAAGTTTGAAGGTTCACTAAGCTTGTTACAGCAGTAAAGACTGAATAAAGAGTCCATAACCTACTCTATAACCTGTTGCAATGCGATACTCACCACTCGCTGGGTCCGTGCCATAAAATGCGTTTCCAGGCTCGCAAAATATTTTCATTATGTGTGCAGAGGAAACCACTTAAGTTGCATATCTGCTCCCTCAATTTTGTCCGCCGTTCAAACTCTAATAGGAGTAAAATGATCGAGCACAATTTGTTTGGTCACAGCGGTCGGGTCAAATGTGTGGCCATTTGTTTATCTCGACTACATTGAATAGCATGACCGCACCACGTTCTGTTCTTGATTTAGAACAGATAATTGGATAAAACTAAAAAAAAAAAAAAAAACTTTAATAAACTTAATTCAGCCACCAATGCCTGCTGGAAATTTCTGAAAATAAACATAAAAGGCTGTGGCGGTTAATTTTAAAACTACATTACATAAACCGCAAGCAAGGTATGACACTACGAAATGTTGAAAAAAATAAAAATAGTGGAGATGTGTGATTAGGTCTGACTTGTGAGTGGATGGATATTCTATACTGTGTGCCAGCTGTGCGGTTATATAGAGCCAGGTCAGTGTCTGTGCTGCGGTCCCAGGCCCCCCTACCTAACTCCTTCCCCGCTGCTCGGGCTCTCTGTGTGGGGCAGGCCGAGCAGACAGAGGGCCTGGTGGGCTGCTACACGTGGAATGCATCATGCCCGCTAGAAGCGCTGCCTTTGTTCTGTGTGTTTGAAAAGCTTTGTGCTGATCCCCAGGTGAAATGGAAAAGGCCTATGATAAACTCACACATCGGCCCTCGGGGACGGAGCACACGCACACACGCACGCATACACACACACACACACATATACACACACACACACACACACACACACACACACACACACACACACACACACACACACACACACAAACATACCTGCTTAGACTTTATTCTTTAGCCCTAAATAAAGTAAAAAATGTGTCTTATGGCAAAAACAAAAAAGTTACAATATTAAGGCCTACGTATTTAAATAAAATTTAACTGGTCATTTCTATGAAAGACGACATGAAACCACATTCTGACTCTGTCCTTCCTTGCAAAAGTCCACAAGAATATATTCATTACTTTTATGACAGTTGCAGCAAAAGCAAACCTATTATAGATTATTGACGACTTGACATAATTATGATGTGACAACAAAATGTAATAACGGCTCAGCAATGAATGCTTGGCATGAAATACGTCAATGCACAATTTTTATGAAGTACCATTTGAAGTCTGTAATGCATTGATTTCACACTTCTGCTTTAGAGATATTGACGCAGTTTTCTTTCTGTGTCTCCAGGCAGAGAGGTTCTATCTCCTAAACGAGTCTCGTCTGCTCCGATAAAGAAGGAACGCATGTCCCACCGAGACAACCCCGTTCAGATGAGCGGAGGCTGGGGAGGGGGCAAGAAGAGGGACAAAGTCTACAAGTAAAACACAAACTCTTCTATAATCATGACATGTTTTTTTGTTTTTTACGTCCCTTCCCTTCATGCACACGTGATGTTTTTCCACCTATGGATGCATTTTTCCTACAAGGATTACAGCATTTTTCAAAATATATGTGCCATCCTCTTCAGGACTGCGTAAAGGTGGAGTCAGTGATTGTGGAGAAAGCTTGTTCACAAAATCACTTCTTGTCCAAATTCGTGACCATCTCCTCATGATCCCATACCTGTACGTGCTGTGTGTGTGCTGAATATAGGCCCAGTGTAAATCCACTCCACCGGTTCTGTTAACAGGCATGTTGCTAGCAAGGACAGGCCCCTTTTGAGTACATACCCTTTGTTTACATACCAGTTTACAGAGCCTTGGCAGTGCATTATCACCAGATTTTTTTCAGGGCACACACAGTACGGACAGATAGCGAGTTGTGAGGAGATATTCTCGGACGTTGACAAAATTTCAACAACAAACATTCTCCAGAATAGCTGACTCCACCTTTAAATGCGTGATTCCTTTTGGATGCAACATAATGCGAACAAACTGAGAAGATTTTTCTTTATTTTGGTTTATAATGCCTGCACCGAATCTCCCCCTTCCGTACAGCTGTTTCTCCTTTTTTAACCTCTGCTGAAAACTCGAGCTCCCTCTCCTGAAAATTAATTAAGACCAATACAGGACCTGGCCCAGCCCAAATATCTCCAGGCACTTCCATTATGTTGATTCTGCTCGAGTGTCACACTGCCTGGACGGGGATCGCCGCCAAGCAGCACCAAAACACATGGAACTAAATCACAAAACCTTCAGCGAATGACACGCTTCATATGCAAATGATGGCAGGAAATAGGAACCGGGACCTTTTTTAATACGCGTGGACTCAAGTTACCTCTTTAGGATGCTGCACTGCTGTTTCTGCTCTGATGATTAACTTTCAACAACAACAAAAAAAAAGTATAGTAATTATAGTTTTCAACCATGGGAAGAGACCTGATTTTCCACCACTCCTGTCTTAAGAGTATAGTATAATAAAGTGGAGAGATTTGAGTGTGATATCCCCGTTGTGTGGCTATATTTAGCTCACGATCGCCACGATTGGGCTCGAAATTACTGCTTTTATGAGGCCGAGCACAAACATTGGTGTTAAGAATTAGAAAGAATGTTTTCTTTATTTTCGGTTGCGGATTATAATGGGCCCTCGTCTGTGTATTTGAATTTGGAGAGCTAAGGCGTGTGTCCGCAAACACACACTGCCCCGTACCGCAGGCGGTTGTGAACCCTCAAGACTTGGGACTTCGCCCTCGCTCGTCCTCCACCGCCTGGAAATGATAACGTAATGAATGTCAAAACAAATAGTCAAAGCTGCAGAGTGGCTCCCATTGCAGGAAATGCACGTCCCTCGTATTTATTTTCCTCATATCTTTCGCTTACACACGTCTGGAGGGCGTGTTTTTAGACTGTACGCGAGTCGATGGGGGAATTTAGCCATGGAAAGTAGGGTTTTTTTTGCCAGATATGGGGCGGTCCTGCCCGCTTGGGAGTTGTTTTGTAACCCAAGAGCACTAACCTCCTTCAATGGGGGGATTGAATCTTTAGGGACATCAAGGGGCTGTTTCTTACGATTGTTTTAAACACACATAACATGAATGCACAGGTGACATTAAAGCTATAGTGTGTAACTTTTTTCGTATAAACGACTGTCGGTTACGTTCAAGCCGTTGCCAAATGAGTTGATACAAAGCTGATTAAATCCATCAGCCCCGCAAAACTCTCTCTTATACAAACTGGTGTCGCACTCCGACACTGGCGAGGGGCCCAGAAAATTCCAAAGAAGCGCCCAAGAAATGTTTCAGTTGTTGATTCTACTGCAAAGAAAAATCTGGACATGCAGCCGAAGGTCTAAAAGTCTATGTGTGATCACCGAAGGCTTACCTCATGTGGATGCGCCAACCTTGTTGTTCTAATTACTTAGAATTCCTCTTGAGGGTGACATAAGTTACGCACTATAGTTTTAAAGTACTGTGCATGTACACGTTGTCCCTATTGTTTTATTTGACTCATGTTCATGCATGTTTTTCTCTAAAACTGCTGCTTCTGAAATTATGGTGAACTCATTGTCTTCATTAGAATTGTTTACTTTCGGGTTATGGGTAAATTACATGTAACCTAAGACATCCAAAATCCATTACTTGTTGAAAGTATTCGCTCCACCAACTCATTGAGATAAGATGAAGAATGTCCGTCTCAGCCCGGAGGCTGCCAGGCTGACCTCAAGTCAGCAAAGGTTTTCAGATGGAGTCTGGCACAGGCAGGTTTTCTATTCCAGTCCCTCCTTCAAATGCATTAAAGGACCGCAATAGGGTCTTTACAAGTTTTATATTCATGTTATACAAACTGTACTTTTTGCTGAACATTTTTTAGTGCATGTTGTACAGTTTTAGATACTTTTTGTAAACAATTCCCGGCAGCCATTGGTTTCCATGTGTTTCAAAATGAATTATGAGACTCATCAAACTTGCTTGAGTTGTGAACTTAATCACAGCGAACAACAAACACAAGTCTGTGTTTCTTTTTGTCTATTATATTATTGCATAGTCATCTGTGTAATACAAAATACACAATAATACGACAGACAAAACATATTGATGTTCCAAATGATCTTTTATCATATCTAAATGAATAGAAGTCAGTTGCCTGAGAAAGGGAATAACATTGCGAGTGATTTACTAAATGATTAGATGTGATGTATAAAGTATAAAAAAACATCTCTAACATCTCTATATTGAGACATATAGTGCAGCAATAGCGGCACAGTTTTTGACTTACAATAGACAATCCAAAGTCTGTGTGTGTGTGTGTGTGTGTGTGTGTGTGTGTGTGTGTGTGTGTGTGTGTGTGTGTGTGTGTGTGTGTGTGTGTGTGTGTGCGCGCGCGCACGTGCAAACAGCATGTTGCAAAATGAATGAGGTGAGCAAACGCTAACTTTTAGTAATGAGTTTATGATTCATGTGAAAAGCAAATTATAAAAAGACAAATTAAGTGAATGGACGTTGAGGGAAATCCTTTAAGCAGACAATAAGTGTTTTATAATTTTTCACAGTTATCTGGCTTCACTAACTTTGCAAAGGAAACTCTCCAAAATCAAGAAAAATTACTTAAGAAGTTACTTTTTCTTATTTATTTCTGCCTCGCGACACCAGCACCCTTTTGGCCAAAGTAAAGAAATGGGGAAATGGATATAAACTGTGAGGAATGTGCAAGCTCCCCCTCGAAATGTGAACCCAACTTATAAAGCGTTTGTGAATAAAGTCACACAGGCAGAAAGTGTTCCACACTGGAACCTGGTAAAAGTCAATGGCAATTTACTCCATGAATGACAACGGCTGGTTTATAATATCACTAAGATGAACACCGGTCAAAGGCGCTATTTTCACCAAACTAAGAAAGGGGCCGATTCACAATTTACCCCCAGAAGGTTTAGACAAAGTTAACGATTATTTACACATTTGTAAACTGACATTAAGGTAGAACTAAATCACTTCTCATTCCTAAAAAAAAATCAGACCGCATATATCTGGTGTTTTTATACATTGAGGACATTTATGGGTTAGTGCATTCATACTGTATATTCATGTGCATGTGTCAAGCACGTGTCTCATTATTTATAAATCTTGTAAAATGAATAGAATTTGGATTGACATTATGTAATGTATCATGAAATATGTTTATACGCACACACATTAATTTTAAATATCTAAATGAGTATGCCACTATGGCCTATAATATCAATAATACTGTGTTTTTATAACAAAGTCAGATCAATAGATTTCATTGCATTAAGTTTGTAAATAATTGATCAGTGGCTTGTTCGATTGTATCTGAAGTTGAAGAACTTCCATGTGTGTTTAGTTTTTGTGTAAATGATAAACAACATTATCCTTTTGCTACTGAATTCAATCATTTTTTTAATGAAAAAATGTGTTTATTGTTCCACCGGTGCACTGTTGTATATGTTCCTGCCTCTCTTCATAAATGTTATTTTGACTAATTGTAGGTTTTAATTGATTCCATGTTAAAAATCAAAGCTAAAACTAAGTGGTCCTAAAGACTTCTAGCTGTTTTCTATTTCTATTTAAATCTGTTGTGTATTTAAAAAAAATGGGAAACATTACGAAAACATTTCAGTGTCCATTTGTCCAATGTGATAATGTCTAGGCCTTTCTCCAAAGTTGCTGAATTAGCATATTCTTAAAAGCACTTTTAACTATTAGAGAATTTTTTTTTATTTTGACTATTATTCGATTGTTATTAAATTGAGCTTTATCATTGTATCACAGCATCTGGAGTTGGTCCAACCTTGCTTGCGGGCGAGTTAGTTCTGCTTTTCAGTCATCGGTGACTTGTATAACGTGGACATATGTGAACCCATATGACTTAGTCAAGTGACTGAGAGCTGAAGTTTGTCAGCGCTCAGGAATGCCTGACTCCTGCAAAAAAAGACAAACAAATAAAGTGAAAACAAACTTTTAAAAGCACGAATGCAGAGCTCCACATTTTGATATCCAGCTCCGTGAGCCAAAAGTTCTTCAGGCTAGAATGACGTTCGTATAAGCTCTGCAAAATGTGCTCTTTTGGGTGGAAAAAATAAACTTTTTTGCTCTTTTTTTTGTGTTTCGTGGCCAAAGTTGGGAAGACATTTGGAGCGATTGAATTAGACCCAAAGTGTGGCTTTGAGCATCATGATGTCATGTTTCTGACTTCTGAAGTGGCACGATTTGGCCTCCTCACTAGGCCATGGTTTGGTTGTGGTGGACGGTCTTCAGTCACATTAGGGCTTAAATGAATGATCATTTGCTCATTTCAATCATAATTCCACCTCAATGAGTGCTACATAATGTGAAAAAAATACTGGTAGTGTGTTAAAATAGTCTGGTAGAATGAATTGTTCTATTAAAAGTGAATGTGTTAGTTCTTTCCAGGTGGCCCACACACATGACATAATGTCTGCAGCACTTAAAGAATTAGTCTGACTGATGGTCCTAAAAGGTGGCCTAGCCCTCCAAGTCCACAAACTGCAGGCGGCATCTCATTGTAGCAGGAATTTCCAAGCCGAAGACCAACCGAAACCACAGTGAACTTTTCACATTTTCTCCTCAGCGTGAGCCAGCGTGCGAGGTCATCTTAGAAGTCCCAAAAAGACACCACCCCTCCCCCCTCTGCTACTTAAGAGCAGCGATATTTATTTATATTGTTTCTCCTGTGGCACCGTGAAGCTCCAGGTAACTGCCACTGACCCCAGAGCGAACCAAAGCTACGCCTGGTGTGCATCACAGGTGGTGGCGGGTCTGGGTGGAGATGTGGAAGGGTTGGAGAGATAGGTATGGTGGTAACATAATTCCCCCTATAAGAAGAAATAGAAGAACCACTTTTTTGCTAAACTCCCTGTTGAGCTGTGTGTGTGTGTGTGTGTGTGTGTGTGTGTGTGTGTGTGTGTGTGTGTGTGTGTGTGTGTGTGTGTGTGTGTGTGTGTGTGTGTGTGTGTGTGTGTGTGTGTGTGTGTGTGTGTGTGTGTGTGTGTGTGTGTGTGTGTGTGTGTGTGTGTGTGTGTGTGTGTGTTTGTGTGTGTGTGTGTCTACTGGGTTCAACAAGACTTTCCTGCAGAGGATGTTTGGTCTTCAAGTCAACTTTGAAAAAAATGGTCAATACTTCATTGACTGGACATTTGAATATCAAAAAATATTCCTAATTTATGTTATTTACATTATATTTATTTTAAAGATAAATTGGCAATTTCTTTCAGAGAAATACATGTATTTATTTACCAGCATGGTTAGGAAATTATGCTTTGCTAGCAATTGAAAAAATTGCAAAAATCACTCACAATTTATTCTCAAAACAACGTGAATTGTATAGGGAATACTACCAAGTCATGGATAGACATGCGCCACTATCGGAAAAACAGTTTACTTTAGATTGACACAAAATCATTAAAAATAAGGAGCTGGCCATTTATTCGGGGCAACTCTGAATGTAATTTAGGGCGAGCTCGATATGAGCAAAAATGTATCTCAGTTTGGAGTCTTTAAACAAATCAAAATTGTCATTTTTTTGTCGTTTGTCAAAAATGTCAGGATTTAAAATCTCCTTAATTCAATTCTGACTGCGCACTGCGTCTGAAGCACACAAACAAACGCGCCCGTTTAAATAACGATAAAATAGTGCAGTTTAGGATTAACGTGTTTTTAAAAATGAAAAACAAAACATTTGATATGTATGGAGTTATTTTCAGTGGTAGTAGGCCTATGCTATACGCCAAACATATATATATATTTATCCAAGCAGTATACTAGACTTTTAAATATAAAAAACAAAACAAAAAAAAAATTATTTTCGTTTCCCCAATTAAACGTTGAAATATATTTGCTTTGCCATACAGATTTGTAAATGTTAAATAATTGAAAACGCCTTTATCGACCTAACATCATTTGACAGGTCATAATTATTAGGCCTATATCAGGCTATTTATCAGTTCCAATTAACTTGATGTAATAATAGGTCAATTAAAATGTAATGGTATAAAAACTTGTTTTCATCCTATAAATTAAATTCAAATGCGTGTTGCCGTTCACTTCATCCCGGTATAGCCCATTGGGAAAACGAAATGCATTTAAACCAGAGATCATCCAGCGAGTATCCCAGGACTCAGATTAAATCCCATTCGCAGTCACAACGTGTAGCTGTAGATAAATGATTGCCTCATTCTAAATGTCTAAACATGTTGTAAATTAAAGTCACTTTTGATTGTTTCCTCTCAGAGCCGGTGTGGCTCTAGAAATCACTTTTCAAACTGCTGTTTGGTTTGGATTGAGCAGCTCGTGGGAGGAGCTGGTGTCGGGAGGAGGGTAGGGCTCTTTAAGGATCCCGTTCTTTTTGGGGCTATAAAGACGTTGTGCCTTCAAGACAGAGCAAATTAACTCCATTGGCGAATTATTGCATTACAAGGCATCGCTCCGTTCATCGGTGCGCGACGGCGATTCGTTTACTTTTTTTTACAGTTGTTTTTTATATGGTGACATTTGATTAAAGCGAACGGGGATTTTTGGGTTGAGATGATGGAGTACATGGAGGATAAATTCGCCTTGAAAAGCCAAGCGATGAAGGCCAGCGATTACTACATGGACCAAGTCATGGAGAGCCTGGACAGCACGCAGTACTTCGCCAAGTCCAACCCGAAATGTGTGCAGGCCTTCGGGCATCAGGGCGGCGAGCACCACCGCTCCTCGCCCTGCGGAGAACAGAACGGTGCGTAAACACTTTTTTGTTTTTCTCACTTTTACTTTTAGTGCGTCATCACTGCGGGTAAAACTCAGTTGGTTTGCATAAATGTGTGGGAGTTGTGACACGACCTACACTGTAACTTACAGTATTACACAATCGCTTATTACTTTTTACAATTCAGAACTTTCATTTATGACGTTTAGTTAGCCCATTGTAATAAGATATAGGCTAGTTTCTATGGTGATTATTTTGAAGTTGTGTTCCATATTTTAAAAATTTATATATTTTTTTGTTAACATTTAAAATAAATATTTTCCACGTAGATCAGCCTTCTTTATGAACCACTTGCAACTACATCCCATTTCTAAATCATAGATAAAAGTTGACCTATAATTTGGATAGTAGTAGTACGAAGTAGCCCAATCCCTGTATGTTGTGCTTTAAGTTGCAGTTACAATGTAAATGCATGGCAAGTTCAAATGTGAATAGTTACTAATTTATCACTTTATTTTACTCTAGCCAATTACGGTGTGCCAAAAACAGACGAGGACACTTTGCACGGGGACCTCGGCCGGTCGATGGACAGTTGTTGCACTTTACGGGCGTCTCCCGTGACAACCGGTCAGCAGCAGGATAAAGCGGATTGTGACGACATGGGAGACAAGTGCGACAGTAACGTGTCCAGCAGCAAGAAGAGGCGACACCGCACCACCTTCACCAGCGCTCAACTGGAGGAGCTCGAGAAAGTCTTTCAGAAAACTCACTACCCAGATGTTTATGTGCGCGAACAGCTGGCCATGCGGACGGAATTAACAGAGGCCAGAGTTCAGGTACAGGCTTATCACAACACTCACTTATTTTGGCAGCGTGAACGTTTGGAGAAAATAAACTATAAAATAAAGAAAGGAGGGTTTTTTGGACGATATAATGTACAATAGCTGAATTCGCTGGTAGGTTTTATGCATGCGTAAAAATCCAAATTCTAAAATGTAGATCATCATTTAAATCGGACGGAATTAACAGAGTCCAGGGTTCAGGTAAAACTTATCACAACAGTCTTATTTTTGCAACGTTCACGTATGGAAAAGAAAAAATTTAAAATAATTCAACAAGGGCTTGAAGAATATACAACTTACTGTACATGTGGCGCAGTAGCTTAACCTCTGCTTATGCGTACAAATCCAGATTCTATGTAGTCCTAAATATGACGGAATTACCAGAGACCACAGGTTGGCCTACAACTTATCACCACACTCTTATTTTTTGTTTCAAAGTATGGAGAACCGAAACTATCAAATAAGGATAAAAGGGCTGGAAGACGATATCAATTTGGAGCAATAGCAATGCGTGCGTAAAAATCAAGAACATCTAGAAATGCAGGTCATATAAATACTCCACAAATATATGTTGACTAATAAGAACAAATGTATTGATCACCTAACTCATTCTGAAGGATTTAAGTTGTAGGCTGCCGCACAACTTTTTTGACCGGCATTTTATTTGGTTGGACGTATTTTCAAACCAAATGCCATGTGTTTTTGTCGTCAAAAATGTAACTAGATTTTTTTTAAAGTAAAATTTAATTTTTTGTCCCCTTTTTTTAGGTTTGGTTTCAGAACAGAAGAGCAAAGTGGAGGAAACGGGAGCGCTACGGACAGATTCAACAAGCCAAAACTCACTTTGCAGCCACTTACGATTTATCCGTGTTGCCGAGGACCGACTCCTACACGCAGGCAAGTTGTCTTCAGCGTTTCATATATTAACAGTTAATATTTTTTTATTATTTTCCATGTCAAACGAACCTATGACGTGATTTTTAATATAGGCCTACTGTAGGCTACTTGTCAGAAGTGTATTGGGGCATTACGCCATTGGTGCGACCGTGCGTAATGGTGTCAGCCGCCTTTGTTATTTGTTCTGAGCCTAGCCTACTTTGTAATATCTTTGAACTTTATGGAAATATTGAAAAAGCAGCTTCATCCTTTTAATGTTGCTCTTGTAGGATGTTTTTTTTTGGCTCTGTTTTTCCAGTGTTTTATATTTTCCAGTGCACGTTCTAGGCTTATTTTTTGTATACATTGTTATCTTTTTCGACTGTGTTGTGCCCCATATATTTTTAATGCTTCTGCCTGTGTAAGGCATTTTGTGACCCCGTGCTCTTGAAAGGCGCTTTATAAAAAGTTACTCAGGCTATACTTACTTACTTCTAAAAATACTGAAAACCACAAATGGATACTTTCATCTGGATAAATCAGTGCATGTCACTCACTGACTATTAATCACTTATTATGAAACACCCATCTTCAGATAAGAGGCCCGGACACTGATTAGACCCTCTGTGAGGTGTCATGGCGGAATGAATGGCCTAATATCAGATTACTTGTTGGTGGAACATTCATCTTGCCCGTTTGGACAAAGGTCAGGTACAAGATGAGGTGAGAGCAGACGCACAAAGTCAGTCTGTCTCTGTGGAAGGTGTTCTCTCTATCAGAAGATTAGGATGAGATTAGGATTGCTTCAACTGAGGCTCTGGACTGTTTTCTTTGTTACTTGGACCTTTAAAATGGCTTTAAAGGTGGAGTCAGGGATTCTGGAGACTATTGTTGTTAAAATCACTTCTTGTCAAAATCATTGTTTATCTCCTCACGATACGCTATCTGTACATACTGTGTGTGTGCACTGAAAAAAAGATCTAGTGTTAATAAACAGCCTAGGCTCTGTAAACAGGCATGTTGCTATTGTTATGGTGGTCTCCCTTTATTTGCATACCAGTTTACAGAGCCTATGCTGTGTATAAATATGTTTTTTTGCAGCGCGCATACACAGTACACAAAGCGGATTGTGAATTGTGAGGAGATATTCACTAAATTCATCAAAATATTGATTTGGACAACAAGCATTCTCCAGAATCGCTGACTCCACCTTTAACCGATGCAAAATAAAAGGAAGAAAAAGCGAGGAGGAAGAAAAAGAGAATAATACATTCAGAATATAGACATTGATGCAAAGAGCTGCAATATTTTTTTTTTACTCAGGGTGGTTGCTAGGATGTAGATCTGTGTGTGTGTGTGTGTGTGTGTGTGTGTGTGTGTGTGTATGTATGTATGGAAATACAGTATATTGATATGGAACTGTAGGTGTAATGGATGTGAACGGGGCGTAGGAAGTAAGGACTCAAGTGGGTGGTTTTCCAGCATTTATTTGCTCCTGCAGAAGACATTTAAAATGCAAAACTTCTTGTGGTCGTTTCCTCTCCTGCACCTCAGCTCCCATCAATGCACTGTGAGGGACCAACGGAAAGTTATATGGTACAGAAAAGGACATTTCCACTGGACGTTATTAAATTATTTACTTACGTTTAACGTTATTAAAAACCAGATCAATTCTCATATACAAATTGAATTAAGAATAAAAAAGTGTATTTATAACAAAATGTCCTTAGGTACATGTAGGCATTTCTATCTTCATTTATGTATGTAAATTATACACACTGCAGCTTGGAATAAAAAACAACAATAAAAAAATGTAAAATAATAAATATGCAAGAAGCTGAGATTAAGCCACAGACTGTATATAAGGATTTTGTCTGTGACGTGTTGTTGCCAGATGGAAATATGCAAGCAGCTGTGTGTGTGTGTGTGTGTGTGTGTGTGTGTGTGTGTGTGTGTGTGTGTGTGTGTGTGTGTGTGTGTGTGTGTGTGTGTGTGTGTGTGTGTGTGTGTGTGTGTGTGTGTGTGTGTGTGTGTGTGTGTGTGTGTGTGTGTGTGTGTGTGTTGACAATTTAAGCTTTCAGAAAAGCAGCTTTATGTGTTGATTTCGAAGCAGAGAGAGTGGGAGTCACTGCCGTGGCCCAAAACCAGGTCAAAAATCCGTGGACTGTCTTGCGTTTTTTTTTCTCTCTCTTTGTCACACATGTTTCTGATAGCTCTAGACCTGGATGCCAGCCATCGTGCCCTTTTGTACATCTGAACCACATTACTGCCATTAAATGGACTGTCCTGCTTGTAATGGTGCTGGCACTAGGTGGGGTTCTGTCTCCCTAAACACAGTGGACATGGAAAGCATTCTTGTGGCTTTTCTAAGAGCTTTTGTTTTGTTGACTGTAAGGGATTTTTTGCCAATGGTGTTTTCTGCTTTTTTTGGGCAAAGGCTGAGGTACTGTTTATCGATGGCACATGTTGTCCGGAACATGTTGAGTTGACCGAGTTGATTCTCGACCTAGAACCAGAGTTTCATGCTACAGAAAAATGCTTATCGAACTGTCAAAGTAGACCATTACTCTTTACCTAACCAACTTTTTGGTTTGTGGTGTTTGTGGAAATTTTCTGTAAGCTATTCTTTGAAGAAAGGCGTTGTCTTGTCCTGGGCGCAGTCGGTTCAGTCTATATACTGAAGTTGAATGAAGAAGCCATTGTAAATGCATTTTTGTTTTTAATGCAAAATCTATGGAGCAATTATGGTATTATTTTTTTCTTTTTTTTCTTGAAATATCACTTTGAATTCACGCTGAGGGAAATAAATCTACAGTGGCACATTTCGGTGACTTTTGACCAAAATGCAATTAAGGGATAAATTAATTTGCATGCTAATCACATGCCTTTTACTAACTCTGGCCCGTCCTCTTAGTTTGATTGAAATATTGGCAAATGAGAGTAAATGAACTGCCGCCGAGTGAAAGAAGTCATTCGAATTTGAATGTGATCGAGCTTGTCAGTTTAGTCTGCGACCTATGTTAAACACAGACTTGCTGTTTCTTTGGACTGGAGCCTTTAAAAAATATATCATGTGGTGTTTACTGTAGGCTGACCAGATGGAATTATACTGTATGTCCTCACGTCATCCACTCTGATTGTCCAATAAAAACAGACACTGCAGGACCATTGTATGATGACTTTTGGTGACCCCAGCTAAAGTCAAAAGGCACCGTTACTCTTTACATTTGTTACGTTTATTTCTGTTTATTCAAACGTCATCACATCCTATAAAGACAAAAGTCCATGATACACCTTTTCGGGTACGTGTGAAGACGCATGAAATGGGAACCCCTAAAAGCTACCAAAAGATTTGTTCGGTGAGGCCCTGATTACATTAAACATATAAACAGAGAATAATCAGACACTAAAACACAATTCACATTAGCTATAAAGACAGATACCTCAAATACAGGGGATCTCAGTGCAATAGTAGAATACATAACGCACAATCAATAATCTTATATTGTTTGCAGTTTTTCCTTTAAACAAACTCCTAAAAAACAGGGCACATGTTGAAATCCACACACACTGTCATCGCAACACACACAACAGCTTTCACGGGCGCTATTTCTCCTGTATAAAGCAGCTCCAGTGAATACTGTGTGTTTATGTCTGTGTAAAGACGGATATCTCAAAATCTGGGCAAATAAAACCCAAACTTACTGCATGCCCAGATGCTGTTAGAGTTAATTGAAAAAATAAGATTTTTTTTTTAATATTATGGGTGAATCAACCATTTTACATTTTCCACTGTGTACATAAGAAATGAGCATTTTTTACCGCTTATTTAAACATTTACACAATATAACTTGCACAGCTGCATTGGATGTACTGTACTCCAACTACACTGGGGTATTAGATGGATGTTTTAGATCTGTAACTACAGCTGTATATAGTTTTTTATTTGTATGCAGTAGGCAGGAACTAAATGTTACTATAAACTACATTTATACTGCGTGGCAAAATGCTTACTAGCTTTTTTTGAGATTTCAACGGCTTTTCATGGTCTTCATGAGTCAGTGGAATGGTTGACGTGTCATCATATGAAGTCTTAAGTTTCAAAGAAAACTGCCTTACCAACTTATCATTCATAAGTAATGAAAATGTATCTTTCAAAGAAATACAATTTTTGTGTTCTACATTCTAATAATTTAAAACAAGTACATTGGTGCCAGCTCATTCTCTGTCATTACAAGATGGTCAACATGTTGATTCAGTCTCAAAACTGCCTGAAAATCAAAAAAATATTGAGTTGGCAAGATTTTTACTTTTTGGAAATTTCAGTATGTCAAACTCAAAACTTGAGGTTACATTTCATATGAATGATAAGTTATTTCAACAAAAGATAATGTATTGGCTCGAACACAGTTTTCCCTAAAACAAAGTTTTGTTGACCCTACAAAATCCAGTGTAGCCTTTATTTTCTTACTGTGTATACTGTATATGTATCTGTACAGTTCAGAAATGTATCCATCATTACATGCTACTTCTCTGTGTGGTTGAAAAAATCAAATCAAATCATCCATTCAGTAAAACTAATTTTTGAGTAAGTGCTCCAGTCTCTAAACCCATCTTTCTCCCAACAGATTCCCAACAACCTGTGGCCGAGCCCTTCTCCTGGTGGGTCGGTGGTGTCATCCTGCATGCTGCCTCGAGGTTCCCCGCCCTGCGTCACCTCCTACTCCCACTCCCCGCGCTCTGCAGCCGGGGCTCCGGAACACGGCTACGTGGGTTTCCCCAACCAGCAGAACCAGTTCGGCCACGTCTCCCTCAATAACTTCTTCAGCGCGGACTCTCTCCTCACGCCGGGCGCTAACGGGCACCACGTCTTCGAGGCCAAGCCCGAGTTTGAGAGGCGCTCGTCCAGCATTGCCGTGCTACGTATGAAGGCAAAGGAGCACACAGCAAACATCTCGTGGACCATGTGATCAGGGCTCCTGGACATGTCTGGAAAGTCTGGATAATGTGTGGAGTTTTTTATTTTTTCTAATTTTTTTTTCTGTTTTTAACAAAGTGTGGCAGTGGCCCAAAGTGTCTGAAATCCTATTTAAAACAAACTGTTTGTACAGGTCTAACAACAACTTAATTTCTCTTTAAAAAAAAATACTTTATTCAATGTCAATGTACAAAAGACAATTGCAATTTGTCTTTCCACGTATCCCTTACAGAAGGCGTCAGCCACAGTCCAGTGCCCCTGGAGCAGTTTGGGGTTAAGTGCCTTGCTCAATGACACATTGGTGGTTTTGTCAATCGACGGGCTAGACATCACTAAGTTGTTGTTATTGATAATCAGCTGAGAAGTGATATGGCCCATTTCACCGCTCTGCTATTTAGATCTGCATCATGTAACTCTGACAAAGGTTTATCTACAGAGTCCTTAATAAATGTACTCAATGGATGAGGTAATTCAATGCAAAATGTGTCTGAGTATTCCAAAAGCTTCAAGTCAATAAGCTCAAACTGTTTACAAAAACTGAAATGGCCATGGTGTCATGTGGCAGACAATTAGATTTGTTTCTTGTTTAAGGCGGATCTATACTAGAGTTCACTTGTAATATTTCTAAACTGCTAAGACAATCAAATGGTCAAAGACACTTTTTCAAATAGTCAAGATGGTCTAAAAACCTTCATGTAGCTTAACCAAAGCAATCTGTTCCTTTCCGTGAATTGTTTTCCGCCCACAAACTTGTTTTTTATTGGTTGATGAACCTCGTGATCCGTGGAGGTGAGAGCTGTGATGTCAATAAGCCTATCTTGTTGCTGTTATTTTGTAAACGGCGGTCGTGAAGCCCTCAGTGTTTCCACTTTATTGAGAGTGAGACTAGAAAGACAGAAAGAAGTGTGAAACGGATTTGAAACTCCAGTCTCCAGTGGGCTGCGATCCCAGTGTACGTGGATCCACAGAGGGAGGGGTCCCAAACCACTACAACATTTCTAAAGCACTGTGAACAAGCTTTCTTTACCTCCTGCGCTCCCTCCATCTTCCTCTCTCGCTCCGGCTCAGGACTGAAGGACTGACGAACTGACTGGACATATTGACGTGTCTGTGTGCTTTGCAGCAAAGCTCCTTAATCTCTGCCGGCCTCTGTTTGACGCAGGGGGAGAGAGGAGGCAAGTTTGAATTGTTTGTTAATGTGTTGTACATTTATCTGGTGAAAGCATAATAAATGAATGACACTTGATTTCAGCAAGATTGATTCTTTTTAACGTTCATTATTAATGTTTATTTTTTAAAGCTGTAGTGCGTAATTTTTTTTAAGCCATTGCCAAACAAATTGACATAAAGTTGATTAAGCCCCTTAACTCATTTAGATGCACCAACAGTGTTGTTGTCATTACTCAGAGTTCCTCATGGGGGCGACAGATGTTACGCAATATAACTTTAAAGGATAAGTCTGTCACAATTCAATATTTTTCTTATTGTCCACAAACCTCATGAAAAGACCTAAAACTAACAAGATTTGATCCCTCTAACAAGTACTGTGTGTGTATCCAAAGCCTGGTAATCTTCTCCCTCTGTGCCGCAAGGCTCCATTGTCAGAAAACTTGAAATCACATCAATGAGCTTGTTGAACACTGTTGCACTGAAATGTGAAATTTCCCTTCATCACCATAAATAACACACAATGTAGGGGATTTTGACTTGATCACACATGCACAACCCTGCTGTAAATACGCTGAGCAACAAATGTGTGTTAATCCGCAGCTGAAAATAGTTCCAAACAAAAACACGATTTAATATCTTTGAGTGTTGTTGGTTAAAGCTACAATGCCGAGCTCTTTGAGGAGCATACTTCACCTTGAAAATAACAACTTTCTATTTGTGACTTTTTTTTAAAAAGATTAAAATCTTAAGTACAAACCAATGGGTGATGTTAGTCAGAAAGAACAGTAATTAGAGTTGTACTAATGCACTGTTGGTTTAGAGTAAGACCAGCTTTCACCTTGAGGAATACTGCAATCATACTCTCAAAAATTATCTATTTAACCAAAAACATTAGTACCAAGAACAATACAGATCCATAGCAGACATGTTGTTGCTTGTGTTGTCTGTCTTCATTAATACAACTGTTTCATGACAACCATTACTACACCCCTGCAACCTACATATTTTTTAATTATTTATTAAATGGTCAATTAATTGTGTTGATGGCGTTCCTGATGTCCAAAGTTCTGTCTTTAAATTGCTGGTTTGGTCCAAACTAGAGAAAAAAACTTTCTATTTACGTTGTACGATAATATGGAACAGACGAATGGAGAAGTTTACATTATAGAAGCTAAAACCAGCATTGCTGAATAATTGACGGACAATTGGCACAAATACAGGATTAATCAGCTATCCAAATTGCAACCTTACTAATATAATAATCAATTAATCATTGCATTGCTATATTGCATAAATCTGTTATTCTATCATTTTCTCTCAATACTTTCCGACTTCCCATCCCTGTTTGTGGTGCTAAGATTCAGTCCAATTGGTTACTACTGAAGGAGTACAAACTTGAAAAATGGGTTACAAATAGTTCATCAATTACTTCGAAAAAGTAAATCCCTAAAATAGCTGGTTTCTTTCATTTTTGAGCAGACATTACTCAAACGGAATGAAATAATGGTAATGGTAATGAAGGAACATTTCAGCCAATGCAACAGTTGGACTCATTCATGTGGTTTAAAAAGTTGGAACACACACAGACACACAGACACACACACACACGCCCCTTGTTAGTGGGATTATTAATTGTTCCACTTGATCATTACATGGGTTCGGTTGACCAAAAAAAAAAAAAAAAAGAATCCACATAATCAACCTTTTCCTTTTAACTCCATCCAAAATCAGGCTTCACCTTTGTAGTCTGGAAACAGTCCTGTCAGACCATTACACTCAGTTAATCTCATTCATTCAATCATTAGCAGCCATTTCCATGAGGCCCCACTGAGCACTACTTTTATTTCTCTCTCTCCTCAAACACCCCTCCATCTTTAATCTATCACACTGTCTTGTAATTGGGAGCATGTCTTCCCCTCTGTTTCCTTAGTGACATCATCCCTTTGTTTTGCTGTGAGATCACAGTGGGCTGGTGGATAGCATCTCTTAGGGGGGAAACCCTGTCTATAGCAACGGTAGGGTTGATTCAATTAAGGGCCCAGTAACGTGTGTCAGATGTATTCAGTTGTGGAAACACGTTTGTTTCCTCGGGATACTTCCTGGTTACTGCTCTTTTAAAACAGTACAAACCCAACAACGTTATCGGCACGCATCATAACACGGCGACTTTGATCCTCAAGTGTCCATAGAAACGTTGTTGGATGGGTTCCCCGATGTTGCAGCGAAGTCGGTCTTGGTTTTGATTTAACACAGACACGATTGGTGATCACTGCATTGTGATATGATTGAGCATTTTATGTTGAATTTCAAATCTATCTACATCTTCTAAAACTAATTTTATTCATTAAAGGTGGAGTCAACAATTCTGGAGAACACTTGGTGTCGAAATCACTTTTTGTTAAAATCAGTGAATATCTTCTCAAGATCTGCTACCTGTCTGTACTGTGTGTAAACTGAAAAAATCCTAGGCCTAGGCTATGTAAACTGGCATGTTTCTAGCTATGGTGGGTCCCCTTTGCTGTCCTCACAAGAACCCCCACAACATCTAAAGGCCAGGACACACCAGTCCGACTACCCGAAAATGGAATTTGCCGATTCAGGCAGCTCCAGTCTTCCCGTCGCGGCCAAAAAAGTGCAAATAACACACCAAGCCGACTGCTGACTTTCCGCACGCTCTGTGCTTGCGCGGGACGTAATGTCTCCATAACAGCAGGCGGCGCTAATCTGTATTGTGGCCCGAAAAAATACGGAAGCCGGAAATGATGGGACGGCTCTCTAGACGATAAACATAGATAGAAATACGTATTTATATTTATGGACCATATTTAGCAGAGAGTGTCAAGCATGGTGTCAAGCAGTCAACAAGGGTTGATGCATATGAGTACTCGCTGAGCGAAACAAACAAACACATTAAAACAATGGCTAACTGTTGTTAGCGGTTTGTGCTACCCACCTCACTTCCGGGCTTCACTGATTCGCTAGCCCTCCACAAATCAAATTGCTCCAACTGAAAGACTGCCCGCATGTTCAATCGGCTCAAAAGAAGCCCGACGACATCTACGATGACCGATTTCACGGCACACACCAAACAGATTCGTGTCTCCGCCCCCTCCAGACTCTACGACGGCGATTATCGGGCCGGTGTGTCCGGGCCTTTACGTCCATTGATACAACTTATGCTGGGCTTACACTACACGACTTTTCACGCGATTTGACAGTCGCAGACAATCTTCCAATGTCGGACCGAAATCACTGGAGTCGTGCTGGAGTTGTGGCGCGCGCACGTAATCTCAGTCGTTTGGTGTATGGTGGTCTTCCGACCCGATTTCAGCCAGTCTTTTTCCCGTCTTGACGTTCCGACATTATCAAACATGTTTGATATTATCGCTAGTCTTAGGGGGTTGGCTCAAGCAAAATGACGTAAACACTGTCACACTCTCGCATGCACCAAGCACAACACAGGAGGAGCGGCATTAGTCGCGACCTGTGTCCGCCTGGTGAGACACTTATTTCGGATACTTTTTCATAGAAGCCTCGGTGGAGAACCAGGCTGACAGCCGCGCAACCTGAACACTCTACCGTCAAATACAGGGTTAGGAGTTAAAGTTATTGGGGTATAAGATCAGCAAATAAAGCTGGTCAAATAACTAAAGGAAGTCCCCCGCTCGGAATATTGAATTAACTTGTTTTTAATTAAATAATCACAATCGCATTTGCGGAAATGATATTAATCTCAAAAGGAATCTAGTTGTAGTCTTGCAATATGAGACCCCTGTCTTTTCAAAATCTCACTCTGTGACTGAAAACTAATGACTAGTTGTCTTCAGGTGTGAGTTGATTGTCTTTAGATGTAAGAGGGTTTCAGTCTTCAGTCTTTTCAAAGTCTTTTAAAAGTCCTCTAGTGTAAACCCAGCATTAACGTGAATGATTGGGTTAGCAGTCATACAGGTCATTTTGAATGGCAATGACAAGTGACCTTTTTGAGGAGTACAGGTTGTTGTTTGAGTACAGGTTTGAGGACGGGTTGGAAGACCTTTTCCAACATTTAATTTGACGAAAACGAGGGAAGGGGATTTCTTTTATACAGCCCATATATTTTGACTGAGAAGCTGAAAGTCTTGTCATATGAGGTATTTGTATATGTACAGGCTTCAATCAATGTATACTGGAGGCTCACACAGCTACATCAGGGATTAAAGTTGTTTTTTATTTTGACCAGAGTTTATTTCTGTTATGCCAGATCACAAACTTGAAAGAATGCTTGTGTGGCTCCACCCACTAAAGATTACATCATCCAGTGACATGATTTCTCCCTTCTCTGTCTTAAATAAACATAGACCTACACACAGCCTCCAAAGTCCCGGCCTCCCATCCCATGTCATCTTGACTTGCACTGCAGTTCAGTCATCACAAGATAAGATAAGATAAGATAAGATAGCCTTTATTGTCATTGTACAAACACCTATATACCGAAATATGGAGTGCCACAACTAAAGGTGCATAAGGGTTAAAACAAGATAGACGTTAAAGATAGAAGTAAAAAAAGGCTTATGAATAAATTAATCAAATAAGAAGAGCAATATGCAGGTGGTATATTGCTAATATTGAATTGAGGTATTCCACATAGGACATTGAGTATTGCATATACAGATCATCACATGTGACTTGACAACGGGAGACTGATGGTTTTGCCACAAGGCACATGTGTGCAAGAGTGTGTTTGTGCACATGATACAGAGACAGAGACTTTAAAAGAGAGTTTTTGAGTTTGAGAAATTACATTTATTTCCAGGTATATCAATTTACACAAGTTCTGCCATTATCAGAAAAAATACGACAAATCTACGTTAAAAACTCCAAGCTGAAAGTACCAGAGAAAGATATTAAAAATTCAGTGAGAGAGAGAGAGAGAGAGAGAGAGAGAGAGAGAGAGAGAGAGAGAGAGAGAGAGAGAGAGAGAGAGAGAGAGAGAGAGAGAGAGAGAGAGAGAGAGAGAGAGAGAGAGAGAGAGAGAGAGAGAGAGAGAGAGAGAGAGAGAGAGAGAGAGAGAGAGAGAGAGAGAGAAAGCTCCTGCAGACCAGATCCATCAACAGCTCCAATGGGTTTGACCCGCTCAGGTTAACCGCTGCCATCAATATAAGAGCTTCCCTCCCCTGCCTCCCTACTTCCCGCTCTACCTCACGTGGGGGAGGACAGGCCTCACACACACACACACACACACACACACACACACACACACACACACACACACACACACACACACACACACACACACACACACACACACACACACACACACACATTCTTGTACTTCTATCTTTGTGAGTACACTCATTGACATAATGCCTTCCCTAGCCCCTAACCCTAACCTTAACCATACTACTTAATACCCAACTCTTACACTAATCCTACCATAAACCTTATTCATACCTGAACCTTCAAACTTAGTCTTAACCTTAAAACTGGACTTCGAAGAAGTGAGAAGTGTCAAAATGTCCTCACTCCGATGGTTAAAAATTAAAACAGGTCCTCAGAAGCTCACTCACACACACGCACGCACGCACGCACGCACGCACGCACACACACACACACACACACACGCACACAGACACACACACACACACAGAGCTGTCGACATGAAGAAATAGAGCGAGATCAAACGTTCTGGCGGCTGAGAAATGGAGTTGGCGGTCACGAATGTTCCACACCGCGGAGATCTACACTTGCTGTCTGCTCACTGTTGTTATTCTAATCCCTCATCACTGATGTCCTACTTCTTCTTCTCCTCTAGAATGGATGGGCTAGCTCACCAACCATCCATCCTTTCTGTTCTACTAGGAAAAAAGTCCCTTCTCTTGAGCCCTGTGCAATACTCTTGGAGCGATTTGTGTGTCTTTAGAGGTCGTTTGTTACAAGACTTTTCTTGTCAGACTGTGGCAAAATGAACACATGCTGTTCCTACGAAAACTAGTTTAGACAAATATAGTTGGTGTAGGCTCATGTTTAAAGCGTTTTTTATTAATATGCCTTAATAAAACTGATTGAAAAGTGTGTCTTGACCTGATATCTTGCAACCTTAAACTATACAGAAGTCATCAGCAGGTCAATAGACTCACAGATTGGCTGAATAAGGAAAATGAATGAATGAATGTAATAACAATATTTTTCAGCATGTTTAGGGGAGCATTAATAGCTGCCTCATTGAACCTTACCAAGAAAAAAAAACATCACATTTATGGAAGGTCCTGCTTTTAGTTATTAATGTAATGTTAGTACTGGTGCAATATTGAAGAGTCTTATGGATGCCATGTGTACGCCAAGGAGCAAGCTTGGCTCATCATTTTATATTCCCATTTATGAAAGTTTGATCAAACTCAATTAAATGATCTCAGATGTTTAAAAACATTTTGTTTAAATAAAGGTTGAAAGAAACATGTCTAAAACTACTGGAGTGTGTTCAGAGAAACAAATAACTTTATAGCTTGATTTGGACTTATACTTCCAAGGACTTAAAACTGTTTAAAGCAGTTTTGATTTAAATATATACACTATCTTTCTGGGCTGATCCTGTTGCAGTTCTGTTGTACATGTGGCATTACAAGCTGCTCCTGTCTTAAACCCAGGTCTGAAGGCTATATACAGACCTGCAAACTCATAGGAGGTGAAAAAGGTGACAAACACCCGTCCCTTCTAGGGGGGTCGGGTGTTTTTCGCTGTCCAAACGATTGGCTATTGTTAAATATCATTCACACAACCAGAGTTCTCCACTATTGCCTCCAATGTCCAGCTGGGTGACAATAATAGCCAGCTGAGATCCTGACCCTCCTAGGGGGGTTCGGGGGTATGCCCCCCCGGGAGATTTTTTTTTAAACTTTTTAAAGTGAAATGCATGAATCTGGTGCACTTTGAGAGGGAAATTAAGAGGCTAAATCTGAGGAATTTTGTGTGAACAAATAATTTGGAGACACTGGGTCGGATGAATTAGAAGCTTCTTGGATTTTCCATTAAAATGTTCATTTAAAATAAAATATTATGCAGGGTCCTCTGGGTTGGGCTTGGTGCTCTTTTTCTTTTATGGGACATATTTCTCTGTAATATAATGAATACATTTAAATGCAGTGAGAGGAATGAAGCAGAAGAACTCTGTTGTCCAGCTATCTTTTTTTCCACAGACGAGGCTGAAATAGGTTATACAGTGCATGGGCATCTGAGCCCCATTTCCAAATGTTTTTAAATAAACTCAATACACACTGGACGTGAACGTGACGTGATCAGTTAAACTTGGATTACCTCCCAGATGAACTGATTAAATTATTGGGCTATTAATTAGGCTATCTAGATCAAAACATTGTATTCAATTTTTTGTATGATATAATAATATGATGTTAATATCAAACACACAAACTAAAAAATAAAAATAAATTGGGGGGGGGGGGGGGGGGGGGCCTGTCGGTCGGCTCTGATTGTGAGCGCACTGCAGACACTTCATTTCTGCAATGTGCGCTCATTAAACTGTCAGCTTCACTTAAGAGTCCTGTGTGGGTCAACAGTGCAGTGCAAACTATGCAGCATAAAGTTATAACATTCGTCTACGACCGTGATGTTAAATCACCTTCACACAAAGTCTCCGCCCCAGCAAAGCAGCGAGTCGATCGCTGTGACGGTGAAAATCACCGGGACCCGGGAGACCCAGTGAGCGAGTGAGACGCCGCTCAGAAAAAACTCTGTGGTTTGATGGATGAAATCAGTCGGGGATATCCTGCCCGTTAACTTTGTCTACGGGAACGGCTTCCGCGATCTTTTTCTATGTCTCGCGTCCAACAGAGAGCCATGTCGGCAAACTGACAGCGCGACGAAATAAAGGGACTGTACCTGTAGCTGCGTCCCTCCGTATAGTTTCTGTTTCAGTAGGCTGTTACATTAACCTCTGAAGCATTGACAGTGTTTAATCAAAGCCTCTAATTTTTTATTATCAAAAGGGCTTTGATTGAGACTTTTAGCCAATTCTAAAGTCTGAACACACAGCGGCAGCAGTGATGCTTTGCCCGATTTTAACGCTGATTGGACAATACTCATGACGTCTACCAAAGATGTTTTATTGCCAAGATAACGATATTCCCTTGTCTCACACTACGGTAACTCGCCCACACAGTCCAGTCTGGGAAGCGCTGGCTGACTTCTCTGGCAGCTGCCGCTACCCCCCCCCCCCCAAAAAACAAAAACTCTTCGGATCTATACGATTCACGTGGGTCATATATTTTGATTCTAAACGGCGATTTTCGCCGAAAAGCGACGAGTTTGCAGGTATGTATATAGCAGTGAAACATTTGGCTAATTCAAATGAAAGTTCAAAGTTGTAGTTTGCCCTTTACAGCCCCCTGGTGGTTAACTGTGGTGTAGGTACCAGTCAATTTACATTGAGCTTTAGTTTTGAGTTTTACTACAACTTTGGTCTTTTTTAACGCAATTTATTTGGCCATTGTTCCTATAGGTCATGATAACATTATTATATTCACTCACAGGAAAGAAACAGGAGAAATAAAAAACATCTGAAGAATGTTGACATTTAACATGTAAGCCATATCCTCCAAAACACCTTAACAAATTTGCCTGTGGTTTCTAAAAAGGCTTTTGCATTTTTGTCAAGGTGAATGCACACAATTTGGGATTTCCTGATACGGTGTTTGAATGTCGAAACCGCCTGTTAAAAATGTAAAACCACAATCAGCTGGCAGTAGCTCGGCCTTCCTAATGGCCCAACTTGTACCCTTCGTTATTTTCCTGTGAGCAGGACATATGGTATGTTCTGACATCGTTGTCAAAGTCCTTCAAAATCTACAAGTGCCTAATATCTCTGAGGAATCGGAGTGTGCAGCCAAAAAATGCCTTTCAGGAGGTCCCTTATTCTCAGCGCGGGGAGAGAGTGGTCCACAGCAGGCCCGGGGCGGCTTACAAGAGGCTATTAGAGGCCTGCGGCAGGATGCCTCTCAAATCCAATTAGGAAGAGCTGGGGCTGGGACTGGACTCTCCACTGCTGCCTGTCAGTCAGAGCAGAAAGAAAGCAGGTGTCAAGTTACCAGGGATTTCAAGTGTGTGTGTGTGTGTGTGTGTGTACTTGTACTTGTACAGGAATCTTAGTGAGGACCAGTTTTAAGCTTTTAACCATCAGAGTGAGGACATTTTTGGAAAGTGAGGAGATTTTGCCTGGTCTTCACTTCTTCAAAAGCCTGTTTTAGGGTTAACACTAGGTTTTAAGGTTCAGGTTAGAATTAGGTTTACATTAGGGTTAGTGTAAGGGTTGGGGTTAGGCATTTAGTTTTGATGGTCAGGGTTAGGTAGTGACTAGGGAATGCATTTATGTCAATGAGTGTCCTTACAAGTATAGCCGGACAGATATGTGTGTGTGCGTGTGTGTCTGTCTGTCTGTCTGTCTGTGTATATCTGTGTGTGTGTCTCAGGGTGATAAGGCTTGGTTTGTGTGTGTCTTCTGTCTGTAGCGTATTCATGTGCATCATATGATTGTGTGTGTATGAAGCATATTGTTTATGTTGAGTGTGTGTCCACTCAAACACGTACAGGGCATCTGTTAGCAGTGTTGCTTTGGGTAAAGCTGCAGGCCGGGTCCCTTGGTAAATGTAGTCCAATCCACCGTGACCAATTGAGAATTTTAACTGACTATTACCTAATCCTTTGTGTCATGTCCCTGCTGCACACAAGGTATTTGACTGACATAACTTTGAGGCTGCCAATCTTCAGTAGTGTCATTCAGTTAAACAAAAACAACTCCTACCACAGCACCATTTAACTATTAACTCTGTGACAGCTCCATTTCTGAAACTTTGACTCAAATTTGTGTTGCTATGCGCTTATGGCACGACTTCCCACATATCAGTCAAACAGTGTGGTTGGTTTAGTGTTGTCTTCCTTTTCTCATTTTCAGAGTTTGACTTTGTGTCTGATGGCTATACCTGCAGATGCTGTACGAGTTATTCTTTGCTTTATATAAAATGTAAAAAAAAACTGAAAGGTAAAGGAAGTTTCTGTGTACTTTTTGTGGTTACAGGGAAAATAAGCGAATGTGGAAAACTCTATTATCAGACATTAGGCTACTGTGTATGGTAGAGGCTGGCGAAAGTAACTATCTCAATGCCTACTCCAATCTCGTTTAAAAGCAGTTGCCTCCCCATTAAGTACTCACAATGAGAATCCATAGGAGCTCTTCCCGAAAGGAAAGCCATAATGACTGAAGATTTTTTTTAATTATCTGTTTGGCTGTGGCTCAACCAATCAAAGTGCATAGAGAAAAACATCTAAATTGTTATGTTTAAGGACTGCCAGTAATACTTCACTACTATTTCTCTCATCCCATATAAGTGGTCGAGGGAGATTCATCGGGACATGCTTTGGTTGACTGTCTCTTTGAGGTATTCTGTGTGTCTGTTCCTACCAATGCAGTTGAAGTAGCTCGTAACAAGCTGCTCTGATGGAAACACAGCAGCGTGGATCGTTGGTTGACAAATAGCCTATAGGCTACATAAAATACAATTGTAGCCCGGTTGAAATGGGTTCTGGTTATGAGAGCTAATAACAACAACTATTTTGGTTAAATAAGAGTTTATTGGTTATCATACAGTTTTGTTACAGTTGATTAATGTTGCAATACTGTGGTCATGTTTTTTGATATATTGTAGGCTATAAGTAATTTATGTTTTATAGTGTTAATGTCTTACCTGTAATATGGCAAGGGGGCTCCAGGAGGTGATTGTGGGTTGATGTTGCTGGTTTAGTGGGGGCGGGACCCGATAAGCCTTTGGCTTCTCCTGCTTCCCTTCGGACGATAACACAAAGTAATATGTATGAATATGCAATGAGAAAATTATGTATTATGTGTAATTGTCCGGAAGAATAATAATAAATAAATAGAAAAGGAGAGAGAAAAGAAGACAGCGTTAGCTCGGAGCTCGTGATTGAAAAAAGACCTGAGATAAAAGTAAGTTAACACATGTTTTGGATAGAGAGACAGACTTGGACTTTTTACTGTAAGTTTCACCAGCCCACTGCAACGAGTGAACAGCTTTGCAGCAGCTAGCTGAGCAGCAGTAGCCTGCGTTAGCTGACGGAGCCAACTAAAGAAGCTAGCTACTACAGGATTTCCCGGGCATCGCCGGCCAGAGAGCCACAGGGTTTGCTCACCTTCCTCTAGCAAAGCGTAATCAAGCCGCGAGCGAGCGAGGGGCGCCATTTTTCTTTTTCCACCGATGGTCACGGTCATTAGCGGACTTCCACTGCCATTCTCCTGGACGTGAGTAGCCTACAGTTTTCTCTTTAGTTCAGAGATAAGAAGAGCTTTCCTATTGGAAACATGCCTGCTTTATAATATATTATGCCGTCTTAAGGTGTGTAAAGGTAAATGGCGTGCATTTATTTTCATTGTTTAAGCTTTATGGGATATTGAAAAGGGTAGGCCTATCTAATTTTTTTTCTCGTTGATACAGTGTTGAAAATAAATACCGTTTTAGTGTAGGCTATTTTATCTTGCCAAACTTGGTATCTATGATAAGCACAGTTTTTGTTATACTTCATTCATTAATTTATAACAAATTTATATTTAAATAGCCTACTCACATTTTTGTTTGTCTGCTTACTCATACAGTAAAGTGTTGATTATTGTGCATGTTTAAGAAGTATTAATGGTACAGTTTACATAGATCTAAATTAAAGGTGAAGTAAGCGGTTTATTTATGTTAATATAAGTGTTACATCGCTTTTTATTCATACAGTGATCACTTACTTAATGTGCGCGTTTCATTTTCATTTTCATTTTCCTTTATTTAACCTCGAAAGATCAATTGAGGGGTGACCCTCTTTTACAATGACGTCGAGTTTGTACAGATACACAATATACAATGAGAATACATAACAAGTTTACACACACACACACACACACACACACACACACACACACACACACACACACACACACACACAGACAACAACAATTTAAAACATTCAGATCAATTGAATGAGAGACATAATAGCCTAATTAAAACAGTTACAAGTGTAGAGGGGCTGATTCAAAATAATAATTTTAAATTGGTTAACAGTTATGAGTGTATTTATTTTAATTGTATGTTGTAGGCTGTTCCAGGAGTCAGGGGCACTATGGCTAAAAGCGGTTTTACCAAGCTCAGACCGGGCATAGGGGACATATAACATGAGCATGTCAGTTGAGCGGGTTTGATAAAGCCCATCTGAAATAAGCAGCATTTCTGTCAAATATAGTGGTAGCTTTCCAGTCAGAGCTTTATATATAAAAATATGCCAATGTGCATCACGTCTCTCCTTAAGGGAGGACCACCCAACCTTTTCATATAAAACACAATGGTGTGTATCATAAGCATCTCCTGTAATGAATCTCAAAGCAGAGTGAAATACAGAGTCTAGGAGTTTAAGGCATGAACGAGATGCATGCCGATAAACCACATCACCGTAATCAAGGACAGACATAAAAACTGCCTCAATAATCCTTTTCCTACTGAACAACGGGAAGGTGGCTTTATTCCTATAAAAATAGCCAATCTTTTGTCGGAGACAACAGACAAGATTTTTTATGTGAAATGTAAAAGAGAGTTTTTCATCTATCCAGATGCCAAGATATTTATATTCAGTGACTCTTTCAATATGAGATCCATTATTTGTGTGAATAATAAGATCATTAAAATGTGTAATTCTTGCTCTGGAAAAGCACATATATTTTGTTTTTTCTATATTAAGGACAAGCCTGAGATCCACTAGACAGTTCTGCAGGGTGTTAAAAGAGCTCTGTAGGTTCTGAACAGATTGTTGCACTGAATCAGAAATGCAATACAGTACAGTGTCGTCCGCATACAAATGGGCATGGCAGTTTTGTAGTGATGAAACAATGTTATTGATGTAAATTGTGAATAGGACTGGACCTAAAATTGAGCCCTGCGGAACACCATTTGTTAAAAACTCAGTTTGGTAGCTTCCCAGCTTAACTGACTGCTGTCTATCAGTTTCATAAAGCCGATCTCTCAGTTAGCTGCTCTGCATTTAATCGGCAAATAAACTTTTCGGGGATCCCGAAATTGATATCCAATCACAATAGTGAAAGCTACAAACCAACACCCGTCTCACTCATGGTCTCACTGCTGGTGCACGTCAGAGCGACAGATGGGTGAATGTTTATGCACCTACAATGGCGGAGCAGGTACAAATCCTTCCCAATGTCTGTTTTGATGGTTTTTATCATGTTTTATCACACTTATAGATCTGAGATGATGCTAGATAACTCCCTGCTTGAAGACCGCAGTGCATTAAGGTGGTGACGTAGGGACGAGCGAGGGGACTGCTAACTGCAGTAACTGACAGGAAGTTAGCTAAAATAACCATTCCGCTTACAGCACCTTTAATATTAAAGAAAACACGTTGAGTTAAAGAACGTAGCGCACCACTGCCCTCTATCTGGGGTAAAAGGGGCCACAGAATGTTAAAAGGTGTATAACAAAATGCTTCAACTTACCCCTTTTCGGTCAGTATTGAGTTAAAATAATAACTTGTTTAAAAGTAAACATCAATCTTCCAACACTATATATGTTGAGTCATTTCCTGAGAAGGCAATGCAATCTCAGTTACAGAGCTGCACTGAGAGGTGGAGCAACACTGAAAGAGGAGAGCTGCTGCAACGTCACTTTCCTGAAATGAAAGTGAAAGTTTGTCTGAGTGAAAGCACAGCTGCAGTCAACACGTCTCTGTTTCTCTCTGAAGACAAACGCAATTGAATCCATCTGGTTTATCTCATCCAAACAGCCGAATATCTGACAAACACTGGTGAGTACACCGCCAAGAAATCTAAAATCACAGAAGTAACAACCAAACCACATACACTGTATTGCAGTTTGAAGGAATGCAGTCACAGCTAGCTTAGTCTGCTAATTCACTTCACTCGACTGACTTGTTATTGATATCGTTCATTTATAGACATAGGCCTACATTCATAGGCCTACATAACTTAGCTGTAAAGCACTTTCTCCCAACATAGAGTACAGGGTCTGAAATATCTGTCTTTTATTGACTATAGTCAATCTCTCATCTCCACTGCTACTGCAGTTACTGTATGTCTTTGTAAGGGAGAGCACATCAACCAGTATTAAGTTAATGTTTATTTAGTTGTACTGTGTACTGTTTTCTTCAATAAAACTGACAAGAGAAATATTGCAGAAATTGTAATAAATATGTGAGGTTAAATAATAAGTTGGAGGATAAAATGTTTAGCCTATATAAAAACATATTTTACAGCAGGATAGCAGTATTACTATATTGTTTAACATGTGATGTGACACTAAACAAGGGATAACATTGGTTTCATTTTTGGGTAAGCAATTTGATTTAATTAGGATTTCAAATATTTAAATGGATGGTTCTTGTTATATTTAAAAGAACCAGAGAGCTTAGAAAGTTATCACTTCAATGCTTAAGAAATCTGAAAATTAAGCAAGCTCAAGTAATCCCTGGTGAAAGTAGGTTATCCTCCACTGTTCAGATTCTGAAATGTTTCTATTATGAAGCCAAATATCATTGTTTGATTGTATACGAATATAGAAAATACATCTGATTTTTTTCCCTCTTCAGAGTGTAGAAATGTCTGCTGCCAGCTGTCTGCTGAATGAAGATCAGTTCCTGTGCTCCATCTGTCTGGATGTGTTCACTGATCCAGTCAGCACACCATGTGGACACAACTTCTGTAAAAACGGCATCACTGAACACTGGAATAGAAATGCCCCATGTCGGTGTCCCAACTGCAAAGAAGTCTTCTGCTCAAGACCTGAGCTGAAGGTTAATACCTTCATCTCTGAGATGGCTGCTCAGTTCAGACAGTCAGCTCAACAGGAAGCCAGAAGCAGCTGCAGCAGCAACAACAGCAGCAGCAGCTCAGAGCAACAAGCTTCCAAACAAGGAGAAGTTCTCTGTGACGGCTGCACTGGAACCAAACTAAAGGCCTTGAAATCCTGCCTGGTGTGTCTGGAATCCTACTGTGAGAATCACCTGGAGCCTCATCTGACAAGGCCAGGCCTGAAAAGACATCAGCTGATCAACCCTGTGGAGAACTTGGAAGGCAGGATGTGTATGAAGCACGATAAACCGCTGGAGCTGTTCTGTCGGACCGACCAGATGTGTGTCTGCATGCTCTGCACCTATTCAGACCACAAGACACATGATGTTGTTCCTCTGAAAGAAGAATATGAAGGAAAGAAAGCAAAACTGGGGAAAACAGAAGCTGAAGTTCAGCAGATGATCCAGAAGAGACGACAGAAGATTCAGGAGATCAGACGCTCCGTGGAGCTGAGTAACAAAGGTGCCGACAGAGAGATAGCAGATGGTGTTCAGGTCTTCACCTCTCTGAAGAAGGCTGTGGAGAGAAGCCAGGCCGAGCTCATTGACACAATCAAAGTGAAGCAGAAAGAGACAGAGAAACAGGCTGAAGGCTTCATCAAAGATCTGGAACAGGAAATATCTGAGCTGGAGAAGAGAAGCATTGAGGTGGAGCAACTCTCACAGTCTGAAGACCACCTTAATCTCCTCCTCAACGTCCTGTCCCTGAACACTGATCTACCCACCAAGGACTGGACAGATATCAGCATCCGCCCACCTTCATATGACGGGACTGTGGTGAGGGCTTTGAATCAGCTAGAGAAGAAACTCACTGAACAGATGAAGAAGCTGATTGAGGCAGAGCTGAAGAGGGTCCAGCAGTTTGCAGTGGATCTGACTCTTGATCCTAATACAGCACATCCTGAACTCATCCTATCTGATGATGGAAAACAAGTACACTGTGGTAATGTAAAGAAGAATCTCCCATACAACCCAGAGAGATTTAAAACTTGTGTCTGTGTCTTATCAAAGCAGATTTTCTCTTCAGGAAGATTTTATTACGAGGTTCAGGTTGACAGGAAGACTGACTGGGATTTAGGAGTGGCTAGAGAGTCGATCAACAGGAAAGGAACAATCACGGTAGCCCCTCAGAATGGTTACTGGACAATATGGTTGAGGAACAACAATGAGTACACAGCTTGTACTGACCCTCAAGTCCGTCTCTCTCTGAAGTCTCGGCCTCAGAAGGTGGGGGTGTTTGTGGATTATGACGAGTGTCTGGTCTCCTTCTATGATGTTGATGCTGCAGCTCTTATCTACTCCTTTACTGGATGCTCCTTCACTGATAAACTCTACCCATACTTCAGTCCCGATCTTAATCATGGTGGTAAAAACTCTGCCCCTCTGATCATCTCTCCTGTCATTTTGTAAACACTGCCATAATGAGAAATACAGAGAGAGTATTGTGAAGCTAATAGGCTTAATCAACTTTGTGTCAACTCATTTGGCAATGAAACTGAAAAAGTTCCACATTTTAGCGTTTGGGTAGACTATACACACCCAGAGATTCTGTCAATGTGGGATGGGGCCACATAGCCTTTAAGCTGGACATCTAACCAAACATTAAAACAAAATGTTTCTAGTTAACTTGAAGCTGCAATAATAGATTTAAATGACTGGAGAGGAGACAGTGATTTTTGTTTCCTGTGACATGTTTCTCTACTCTGAATTTTAAGTGCAATATTAATGTGAAAACAAAATAACGTCATACATCCTCAAAGCTTGGTAAAACCATATCAATAATTGCACAATGATCTCAACAAGATGCAGCCATGTTCTTGTTTTTTGGTTTTAACATATTTTGTGTTATTCTCATAGATTTATTTTATTGTAGCCTTTTTTTCAGGAGAAAGTCACTTGGTCGCCACATACTGTAAATGTTGGCTTTCTAACTATATTGCAATCAATGTAAATCACTTTGAAATACATTTGACTTGTATTAAATGTGCTTTTTACAGTTTTAAATTTGTATCGATTGATTGATTGATTGGAAGCACCCTCTACTTACTACTAGATAATGTTCCTTTTCTGTTTGTCAGTATGTAATGGTTTAAAAGACTCCCTTTGTTTTGAGGTGATACAAGACCCAGTGTGGATGTGCTGGGTGTCCTCAGCCTGCAGTCAGGCTCAGAGGCCCAGCAGGGTGGAGCTATGCAGGGGGCCAGATTAATACTGTGGAATCTCTCTGATCCTGTTGTAAGAAAGTCTGCCTGGCAACACATGAGTCATCGCTGGTGTTGGGACAGTCACAGGCCCTTACTCAGCTCCTTAAGAATATACTGTATATTCACATTTATAATTTATACTTATAATTTTAACTCCTGCAATCAGTGGAGATGTGTTATGCACACTATCTATCTATTTAATCTCATTATTTCTATCACATTTAATAACATTTTGATAAGTTTCAAAAAGTGATTGTACTGAAAAATAAAATTTGATAAAATTTAATATGATTACAGTTAACAAAGTTTCAAAAGCTATGGTCAAAAGTGATGTAAACATGCTTGGCTCAAGTTTTATAGTTTTGTATTTATGTTCAATAATTGCAAAACAAATGATGATTCAATTAAAGATAAACAGTCAAAGGGTATTAGCACAATTGTTTGCATTGAGATTTGACAGAAATCAATTTTGTCCTAAAGCCAAATTTTTCAGAGGAGTCAAATCCACTTCAAGACCAAAACATGACAGAACAACTCAACAAAAGCAGGCCTTCGTATTAAAAGCTACATGATCTTTAGCTTCAGAGAATTGACTGCAGAAAGACAGTATTCATCTTGCTGTAATCCCTTTGCCTCCTCAGAGATGAATGTCTTCTCCACATGAAAGCTGACAGGCGGAGAGATATCTCCTGCTGCGCTGCTGCCAAACCAAACTGTTGCACGGCCCCGTAGTGGCCCATATATCTGACATGACTGTGTTTAGTTTACACCTCCTGGTAGTTCAAATACGCAATAAATATAAATGGGAGGGAGCACATGCATATTGGCCAGGGGAGAGGGGATATCGTTAGCATGTGCTCATCAAATTATACTAACTGGAGAAGGATCTGTGAGTTCCTACAATATGAATATGTAACAGAATATTAAGTTTAATATGGTGAAATTATGAAACATGGTTTATCAGGCTGGATATTTAAAAAAAAATTAGTTCTTCATGAGTCCACTGGATGGCAGTACAGGATCAATGCCATTTGGTGTTAAATAAGTACACTTTTCTCACAGGCACTCACATACTTTACTTATGACTTATTAGAATATGACGATACAGCTTTTAAACATTACTGTACACACACAGCTCAATTTGCCTATACAATCCCTGTGATAAGGCCACAAGTATGTGGACACAGCTTTCTATGTTGATGGATGTCTAAATGCTAAAAAAAACTAATGATAATGTTTCTACCTTTTGAACAAGAAATGTTTTTTCCAGTTTTTTATAGGAGACTTGATCTCAACCTCAATGTGTGACCTTTAGGATAAACTGGTATACATTAAGGATAAGCCATATTGCCCAAAATCAGTGTTGGACCTCACTAATACTCTGCAGACAGGTTTCAAACTCAAACGGAATTCCCTCACAAAATGCTGTTATAGCATCATACCAATGGTTTTGTGGATCAAATGTGCATCAATAAGATATGGTCGTTGCATTCAGGTAGTTTTGGGAATATACTGTCCATGCAGACTTTCTAGAGAGGACGGGAAATATCAAAATAAAAAGTGCTTCACCACGCCATCTGCTGGTTAAAGTGTGGCGCAGTCTCGAGGGAAAGTCTTTATTTATCAAACTTTATTTCCATTCACAGCTTATGTTATATTTCACAAAATAAAATTGAAGAATTCAAATCGAAGCCTGCACATGTATGGATGACATTCTTTATTGTACAAATCTTAACTGACATGCTGTGTGTGTGACACCTTCGTAACAATGGTGATAATTACCAATCAACACTGACTGGCTGTTACTGAAACCACAGGGATCCTTGTTATTCCAGATGTTATTTCATAGAGATGGACCTGGACCTGGCAGTGGTGATTCACACTCGTGATTGTAGTTAATTTCTAAGGTTGTGGTTGAGCCATTCATGTTCTTAAAGCTATAATGTGTAACTTCTGTTGCCCCCATGAGGAATTCTGAGTTATTACAACAACACTGTTGGTGCATCTACATGAAAAGTCCTAAGTAATCGGGCATGGATTGTATACCTTCTACTGTACGTCCAGGTTTGTTTTCTTAGCAGTAGAATCAACAACTGAAACATTTCATGGGCGCTTCTTGAGCTCCAGCGGCAGTTTTAGGGGGCGACACCAGTTTTTAGACACTGCCCTACTGAGAAATACAGAGAGAGTGTTGTGGAGCTGATAGGCTTAATCAACTTTTTGTCAATTTGTGTGGCGATAGCTTGAATGTAACCATTATTAATTTGGCTTAGAAAAAGTTACGCACTATAGCTTTAAACACCAAATTGCAGAAACCATACGGGATGGCTTTGCTATTTGTTCTTACATTTAGTGAACTGATCACTTGCATTTAGAGTGAGGTTTACTTTCAAATATCAAAGAGTTCAGGAGACATGTAATTTGCAGGGCAGATTTTGTTCCCTCTCTGTTTTCCCAACATTAGCATAACACGTGTAGACCTGGTTACCCATCACCTTGTAACTTTGAAGTCACTTGCATCTGTTGATTTTGAGGACGGACAGGACAAGGCCTTTCCTATCTGTCAAAGTGATATTTCTCTTAGAGCACAAGAGCCTCTGCAACCACAGTGGCTGGGCACCAGGTGGAACTGAGCGGTGCACTCTCACACCTTTTTCATTAGTGTAGAAGATGACAGAGTGCTGGCACTTAGTCTGCAGAACCAAAGCATAAAAGGAAAGACAAAGGCACTTCATACCCAACACTTGGAGACAAGAGAGAGTGGCAGTGATGGCTGGTGGTGGTGGTGGTAGGTAAGGCAGAGGTGGTACTGATACGTAATGCAGAGTTACAGGGACCTAAAGCTATAGGGCGTAATTTTTTCATATAAATTAAAATATAATTAAGCCATCGCCAAATGAGTTGACACAAAGTTGATTAAGCCTTTCAGCTCCACAAAACTCTGTATCGTTCAGTATGACAGCGTTTACAAACTGGTGTCACCCCCCCCCCCCCCCCCCCCCCCGCGGACACTGGCGCAGGAGCTCAGAAAAATCCCAAGAAGCACCCAAGAAATGTTTCAGTTGTTGATTCTACTGCTAAAGAAGAACCTGGACATACAGCAGAAGGACTATAAAGGCTTCGAAAATAGTGATTTTTAGAGACACTTTTTTTTGCTGAAGACACTTTTTTTTTTAACCAATAATAGTGACACTTACTTGAGTCACATTTTTGAGTCTTGGCCAAGACAGGCAGAAGCACAGTTTCGCTGTCATCTTTTTTTAACCTCCAAACTTGAGCCAAAGCCGTGATTTATGACAGAGATTAATAATTAAAAGCGTTTCACAATTTTCTATCATGTGACACAGGTTAAATCAGGTTAAAATAATAACTTCACAATTAAATTTGTATTCTTAAAAAAATCTTCTTTTTTTTATCAGGAAATGTGGTCAGAAATATTAAGTAAGAAAGGTGCCCCAGGACTGTTCAGTGGGTATATAATACCCATAGAACTGTACATTATTTCAAATATCTTTTCAAGAAATCAGGAAATGGGGTGCCTGCAGGACTGTCAATTCATATTACTGACATGAGAACAAGGTCTGTGGAAGGTGTGGATAGAGATCCAGTTCTTTCGTACTTCTCCCCTCGTCCTGTTACCTTGTTAAATGTGTGAAAGTCTCGCCTGACGTGGAGCCACCAGTCACAGCCTGACATCTCACACCCAGAATGGAGCTGCCTGTGTGCTGTCAGGTTGCAGAAGTGCCATTGTGTGTGGACTATGTTATCCTATCAGTTATCTATTAACAACATTTATATTTATATTTATATTTAAAGCATTGAGTTAATTGTGATAAAGCAGGCCTAATTATGAGAGAAACGATCCACTCTGCAAACACAGTAGCACTGCTTTAATTTTTAAATATGTTTGTATGAACCAAGCCTTATGTCTGAATTAGCCTATATAAACCTGCCTTGCCCCAGCAAACTAATCTGGGAGTGGGTGTAGCTCAGTGGGTAGGGTGGTCGACCCGCAACCGCAAGGTTGGTGGCTCAATACCCCGTCTCCCCGCCACATGTCCAAGTGTCCCTGGGAAAGACACTGAAACCCTAAATTTCTCCTGATAGTTAGCTTGCACCCTGCGTGGTAACTGCTGCTATGGGTGTATGAATGTGTGCTCCAGTTGTAAGTCACTTGGGATAAAAGTGCCTACTAAATGACATGTAATGTAATCTACATCTTTCTGAGGTTCAAGCAATAGCACAGAGCTGTGTAAAAACCTAAACTAAGTCATGTTTTTCCAATTCAGGAAAGCCGAAAAGAAAAGTATTAACCGTTGTAAAAAATGTTTTATATAAATGAGACAAAACTGTAAAGATGGAGTCAGTGATTCTGGAGGAAGCTTGTCGTCAAAATCACTTTTTGTCAAAATCAGTGAATATCTCCTAACGATCAGCTATCTGTCAGTATTCACAGGTAGCAAATCGTGAGGAGATATTCACCGATTGGCAAAAAAAAGTGATTTTCAATAACAAGCATTCTCCAGAATTGCTGACTTCACCTTCAGTCATGAATCCCATACAGGGGAAAATGAAAAGTTAAAATGTAAAATGAGAGCAATACGTATATAAATATATGTCTGGAAAAATTCAATACAGTATTAAGAACAGCTACCAATTTTTCTCCAGCACTGTGGGATTTTTGTCATATCAATTCAGGCTGATTACCTGATTCAAAGGCACCTTCCACTTTATACTTCAATACACTGGTAGCATATCACAAAAGAGAGTTCCATTTCCTAGATATCCACTATGCAAGCAGCCAACTGTGAATACAAAAGATTATATAAGATCAAATGTCTAGGAAAATGAGACACAGAGCTGTGTGAAGAGGATCTTTTATGCCGTGACATATTTGACTGAATCACTTTGGCATCTTCATATATCACTTCTGATCTGTTGAAGAATTTAGTTTCACGCTTAAGGCTGCGACGTACAAAATAAAAATAGGTTAAGATGAATCATCAATGTACATTTCTTGGATGAGCAGCTCCTTCATAATGCCTCTTCAGCCCAGATGAACACAGGGGGAGGAAAACATTACGGAGCTCCAAAAAATAAAAATAACTTGAAGCAAAATTATCTGATGAAGACGAATACTCAATGAATACTTAGATTACAAGTTAGATGGTAGAATATATATGGGATATGTTGCTGTTCCATCTTTTCTTGTCCAGCTGCAGCATTGTGATAATATTGGTGACACAATTTGGTGAACTGGATACAGTTCAACTGATTTAGCAGAGGCAATTAAAGCCAGTTAGCACTGCCTTCGCCAACAAAAAAAACTAGCAAAACAAACAAAAAAATGTAATGATATATTGTGTGTTTAAAAAATAGACAAAAGTCGCAGAGAATTTAACCCTTGTGTTGTTTGTCCAGTCTGTGTCCCAAGTATTTTAGTGACATAATGTTTTTCAGTGGCATAATGTTCAAATGATTGTTTGTGTTCGACGGAAATGACAACATGTATCTATTTTGTCATTTGGAGATCAGGACTTGATGTCCCATTGTGGGGGACGGACACAATCAGAACGAGTGCGTTAGGTGATTTTCCAACACTTTCTGTGAAACACTCCGAGCAGGTATTGTAGTCAGAGTGGTGTCACTATCAGGATATCACCTCATAGTCCCGTATGGATGCTGCTAACATGACTTCAGTGCTTATAGACTGTGTTCTTACAATAGGAAGTAAATGATTTCTCCTCAGGGGCTGTCTTATATCACACATATCTCATGTCCACAACAATAGTCTGTATACCATAAAGCACTTACTTGTTTTGCTTATTTGTTACATGTTCATCTGCTCCCTATCATTTTACAAAATAAAATGCGTTACACAGTAGAATCAGGTTTTGTCAGACACTGTTGGGCATCACTTTACATGAGGCAGCTCACGACGATACAGAAACTTTTTTTTCCTTTCTTTGTCACGCAAATCTATTATTATCCTGTACATGCCTGCTTCTTCAATTCGACGTAGGAATCGCTTTAAGGTGCAGTCAACGATTCTGGAGAATGCTTGTTGTCAAAATCCCTTTTTTTTCAAAATCAGTAAATATATCCCCTCGCGATCTGCTACATGTCTAGTATTAGTACACAGCCTCAGCTCTGGAAACGGGCATGTTGTTAGCTACAGTGGGCCCCCTTTGTTTACATACCAGTTTACAGAGTCTAGACTGTGAATTAACACAGGATTTTTTTTTCAACACAAACGTAAAGTACAGACAGGTAGTGGATTGTGAGGAGATATTCACTGATTTCGACAACAAGCATTCTCCAGAATAATTGACTCCACCTTTTAATAAAACTTTGTATCAAAGCAGTCTGACACCAGCAACAGACAGTCATGCAGTTTGATGATTCATGAACACAAATCAAAGTTTAAAGCAGCGTCTCGAGGCTTATAAGATAACAAGTGTAATTTTTCTGTAAAACTAATAACGTCTGTCCGCTCAGAAGGAAGTCTGAGCTCTTATAATTTATTATCGTATTCTGTTTCAAGCTGGAGCAGACGGACGGATCAGTTTCCCCAGTTGGAGCTTTGTCTGTCCTACGATGATTAGTTTGTCTCTGTGCCACGTGGCGGTAGGCTACATACTGCGTTTCAACATAAGTAGTTGCTGATTTAATTTTCTTCCCAGATACTATAGAAGACAGGCTTTTACTGGTATTCCAATTTTAACTTTATTGTAAGGAGTTAAGTTGAGTGTCCACTATATCTATTGCAAGTACAAAATATTCAGCAAGTTATTTTTCAAAATAGCTGCCATTTTTCACTTTTCAGGAAGGTCCAGCAAACCTCCTCATTCATTACTGATCCCAATTAGTCAGAAACTAAAACGATTCTACGTATAAGACGTAATTGGTAAAAGGCAGAATCCTTTATTAATTTGACGTTGTCCTATGTCAGCACATATCAGAACAATGTTAACATAATGATAAACTATTCATTCTGCCATTTTAAATCACCTTTTCTAGGTTATTGGTATGTGTTGCAAGTATACAACTTTCATGAATAGAGATTGTATGATACAAGAAGTTATATTTGCCTATTTGTGCAGTATGGGGTGACCTGTCAATGGATATGTGTTTTATAATGGCAGTCAATGGAAAAAAGGTTTTTGGACTATAGGGGAATTTTTTTGTTGCAGTACTGTGTTTGACCACTGGAGCAAACTGGCAGCTCTGCTCAATGGGACCTGCAGCACATGTTTAAACAATTTCATACTGATTTTGTTGTGTTACCGAGACAGTTTGCTGTCTTTTCAACTCCGCTCCTCCATCCAAGCAGCTTTCAGTTTTCATTAATATACATATGTCAAGGAAATCATCTTGTATAGCCTACAATATGCGAGTGACGTCAAAAAGAGTCATAAGCCATTCTGTCACCTCGCTAGTGCATTTAGGAATGCTCCAGATTCCAATATGGGCTGCCATAAAGCATTTGCATTCATTTGCTTTTCTGTCATTTTGCATAAACACATGTCGACCGCAAACATATAGGTTGAACTCATTTAATACCACAATATAGATTTGAAAGTCAATATAGTGAGTACTGTAACACTACATCAGCTTGGGTTACATCGTTTTAAGCATTATTTTTTGTCCACCAACCAGTGCCTTTCCAGCATACAGGATAGCATTTCAGTAATAATTATAGTAATTAGTATGTATCAGTATTGTTGATCATACCGTGTGTGCAGTCGTCTCTTCTGACATTTCCTTTGCTGCTCCTTTAGTAACAATATCTGCATTTGAACATAATAGTACGTGTCTATCTGTAATTATGTTTTAATAGAATGTACATCTAACAACTAGATTGGGCCTATTTAACTTCCCCTAAGGCTACGAAGCCATTTTACTCCCTAAATACCATAAATACCCAATAATTGCCTGAACTTGCCCCGAGGCTTGTCTTTTCTCCTCCACTTCTACAGAACGACTCGGATTAAAGCATCCTTTGGGGTTCAATATGTCACGTGGCCAAGACACAGGCACACACAGGACAGACATCCACCCCATATCAAATGTCAAATGTTCAGAGTTCTAATGTTGCCTCATGAAGAGTGAATGCTTGTCAATGGGCAGCTGCCCGGCGGTCCACTGCAGCCCCATTGTCTGGCTTAACACTTTTGCCCGTCTCAATTTAAAGATCCAATAAAAAAAAAAGAAATCCAAAAATGTTTTAATTAAAATGCACAAGTAAACTAAAGTTAATTCTAGCTGCAATTCAAACATGGGAAAAATACACTCTTGATCTATGAAATGGTCTGTGGAAAGTGCAGATTCAATCTTTGTTGTAAGGGGATTTCTCTTCCCTAATTTCTACTCACACAAACCTATAGCAGTATCGTCTTGCCTGTAAATAAATAACTTGTGTAAAGAAGTATTCTCCTTGAAAAAAAGCTATAAAAGTCCCGGGAAAGTAGCCCTGGGAGAATATGGCTTCCTTTGCCATAATCATAAATGAAAAATACATGAATTAATCTCAAATTAACTCCATGCACGTGTGTCTATCCCCAAACGCTTTACACTACTGCATTGCTAATGATCAATCATGTGTTGCCATCATGAGAGGAGCTGAGCGGTCGTCATGTAGAATCTTAATGCGCTGCTCTCTGCTGCTGTGTGGGCCCATGAAGGGGAGAATACTCTAGAGACCGGCGCTCCAGCTGAGGCTCAGCAGGCCTGGCAAGGACCGCTGCAAGTCAACGTGTTTCAAGAAATTATCTCACAACAGCAGCCTTTTAAAGGTGCAGTGTGTAAAATGTATTGACATATTCTTTTTTCTGACAGACTTGGTAGAAATGGAATATAATATTCACAAGTGTGTTTCAATTAGTCTATGATCTCTTTAAAATATTTATTTTATTTTATTATTATTTTTTTACTTCCTGAGAATGAGCCTTTGATAACTACATAGGAGCGGGTCACCCTACATGGAGGCCGCCATGTTTCTACAGTAGCACATAACGGACAAACTTAACTGCCTTTATACAGAGTGGGTTTTCTTTAGGAAATGCACATCAAAGGGAAATCGAAGGGGAACTGATTAGATTGTGCAGGTAAAAGGTCATAGGTTACTGCAACCTATTTACTTCTGCTTTAAAAAGTTAGTAAAGTCACTATTTGCTAAAATAAATGCAAATTTAAAACAAAATAAAATAAGTCTTCAGCTATCCGCCCATGTCATGAATGCATAACTGCATTATCATCGGTTTTCCCAGTATGAAAATAAGCCCTAATCTTTGTGGTGTTAAAACAACACTGTACTCTAAACTCCTCTTGGAGAGAAAGACATCAGCATCCATTGAACTTGAAGCCACGGGATGGATACAGTCAGCAGTCAATAGGCTATTATGTGACTGAGAGATAAGGTTAATGCCATGGGGAGCTCAGGAGGCAAGCCCTCACCGCGCGCCTCACAAAAGGTCAAACATATTCTTCGTCTAACTCTTAAAATTGTATTCACACACACACACACACACACACTGGGCAACCCCCCCACGGGACGGGTTTCGATGGGACTTGGCACTGTGGCCATGGTTTGGTGTTACGTAAGTCCTTTGAACAAGATTTAGAAGCCACTACTGTAAAAAAGGCCCGGGGGGGAATGTGTGGGTATAAACACTTGAACACTCTTCCTTTCAGCGTGTAAGGAATTGAGCCCAAGTCGCCACAGGAAGAGATGAATGAGCTCTTCATAAGACCACTAAATGCTCTCACACTCCTGGGTAGTAAAAAAACAACCGCATAGATGTAGTGAGAAGGTCTGCAGCGTATACACAAGGAGACGCTGTCCTTGATGCCATTTAAAAAGCAAGATACTGTATATTCTCCTAATGCAGTTAACTGTGCCTTGAGAAGGTACACAAATAGTCGGGCAGAGTGGCAAAACCAAAGTTTACCCACTTTGTTTTCCCCTTTAGCAGTCATCCAAAATGCTCCATTACGGTTTAAGTTTTTCTGAAGTAAAGTTAAGGTGTCTGCAAGTGCCCATTTCACTATTTTTTTACGTCACTTAAAGCACTTAAAGGTAGTTAAGATAACCAAAAACAAGCTAATATTTAGCCAGGGAAAACGGTCAGAGGTAAATATTTATCAGGCTGTGGAATGTGAGGTATGCAGGAACCGGTACTAGATATGTTACTAGAAACTAAAAGTGAGAAGTGAGAGATTAGATGTCCTTCTATAGAGTTCACTATTCCCCATTTGTCAACATCAAAGAGAGAACAGTAATTGCCCTTTTGAAATGGCATGCAGAGAATGTGTTACTCAAACAGTTTTGCTTGTGAGAAGCTGAGATACAGCACAGTGGAATGATTGTTTTTGAAGATATTCATTGGGACAATCTCACTGCTCTGATAGTGCTTATCTCAAAGTCAAATGTGTAACTAGGCAATAACTTAAAGGTGGAGTCAGCGATTCTGGAGAGCGCTTGTTGTCGAAATCACATTTTGTCAAAATCTGTGTGTGCGATGAAAAACCAAAAAACTGTGTTAATACACAGCTTATACGCTGTAAACGGGCATGTTGCAGGCTACGGTGGGCCCCTTTATTTACACATTCTTTGTTTACATGCCAGTTTATATATTTACACCAGATATCTGTACAGTACTGACAGGTAGCGAATCGTGAGGAGATATTCACTGATCTTTACAAAAATCAAAGTGGAGAAAAGGATTTCATGTAAGAAAATCCTCTGTATTTTGACATAGTTAATTGAATGGGAAATGTGATGTACCTCTGAAAAGTTATGTGAAGTCTACAGCCAGTTGAGATTCAATCCAGAGATAATATCTATGAAAGAAGAGACAGTTGTTTCACGCCAAACAGGAAAAACCAAAAACATGATGTGCATCAACATGTCAGGAAGTAGATCGGGCTACGTTTGAATAAGTCCGTCGTCTCACTGCCAACTTTGATACAAATACTTTAAACGAGTTCTGAGTCTCAACCTGTTGCTTTAAACCTCTGAGGCTCGTCTCATAGGTAATTGAAAGTGTGTCTGTCCGCCACCCGTCATTCACGTCAAAGATTATAATGTGGAAAGAAAGGCATATTAATGGAAATCTCCCCGGCAACGTAATGGAACGGTGTTTGCTGCATTCAAAGGATCCAATATTACCTGGGACGTGTTGTCTAACTTGATGTGAGGGCCTTTGCAGAGATCCCTGAAAAGCTAAATTCTTGTTTGAGATCGAACCGTCTAGTAAGGAGTTGTGATCCTTAGAAAGAGGAGCAGTTGTTTTTAACTGAATAAGGATATCTGCTGCATCAAATTGTAAACCTTTAACCTCCAATTTGACTGATCTTCTAAATGTTTATCTCAAATATTATGAAAAGCAACAGTAAAATCAGTGCATCGTAATACATTATTGAGTAAAGTGCTTTATTGTAAAGCATTATTGAATATATTTTAATAAGTTGTGTTTTCTTTTTACTTATTTTTTGTTTGAACATCACAGAACCAAACATACTTACATTGGCCATTTGCACATGCCTTTCAACAGTCAATAAGTTGTATTTTTATACATGATATATACTGTATACTGTAGATATTTTGAACAAAATTATGCCTGTTGTATTTTTGCTAATTTCAGAACAATTGAATCCATTGAATGTAATGTGTGTGTGTGACTTTTCAAAATACAACTGGAGAACTAGAATGTATCTTTTATATACAGTCCATGGTAAAGGTATAAATACTGTATCCACAAAATAATTTTAAAGGTGAGGTGAACTAGTTTAATCTACAACAATGTGTCACATTACAAGAGGTGATGCTCTTTTTACCTCAGAATTGTAATTTTAAGGTAGTAGTACTTTTGATGACAATCTGTTATGAAACACTAAAGTGTCTGGTGTAGATATGTTATTTTCAGTAATGACAGGGTTGTAGACAGAGCGAGAGACCTTTAGCACTGTCGAGATGTCTGCTGTCACCGGTGCACGTCACTACGGCGATGATTCATACATCCACTTTGTTCAGATGAAGATCACAGGGAGTGTGAAGCATAGTGGCAGACGCCGTCATAAGAACGGCAGAGAAGTCACACAGGCGCACAGATTCAAATGTCCTTGAAACGTAATTTTGCTACGATGGCGTTGCTTTCTTCAAACTCCTTTTATTTTCTGATTAGCAGTCTTGAGAATGTGCAAAAAAGAATGGTCTGGCAGTGGCAAAACCAAACATAACTAACTTTGCACTTTTTGAGGGACAGTGAAGATATTTACAATCTTAATGACTAATAAAATGACAATATGAAACATGGCAAGGAAACTAAGGAAACTCATTGCCATGGTTTGCCTACAACTTCACTGTTCTAGTTCACTGTCTGTGCTTTCGTCTGCATTGTGTCCAGATGCAGACAAAACGCTCTAAACATAGCAGTTGGTAGAGTTCTAAAATGGTTTAACAACATGACTATGTTAACGCTACCCAAACATGTATCCTGCATCATTTATAATACGAGAGTATGTCAGCGTTTTGTTTACAAATGTTTTCACTGCTCCCAAGTAGCTTAACAAATACTGTTGAAGCATATCAACAGCAAGCCAAACTGTATGCATAAGCCAGCTACATGTGATAACTCTGGTATGGTTCTTTAAAAGGCTGGAGTGATGTTATTGGTCAGAATTCCAATCACACACTTTCAATGTGACCGTCGGTATGTTCAGTACACAATCTGCCAACACACCTGTTTGGTTTTAACTGTATGACATGATGACAGCTACCACAACCATTCAAATGAAAATATATTTTTCCCCCCGTCCATCTGTTGTATGCTGTTTCTATATAAATGTACATTTCTATTGATTATTAAATGTGGCTCAGTTAAGTTATTTTATTTATTCATGGTCCATAATAGTCCCATCACAGTCATTGTGGACAGCTGGGGGGGATATTGTTTTAACTGACATATCAGTGGCAATTTATCGTTGACATCTCAGCTATAAGAAAGCTGGCTGGTCTGAAGGCACCTGCTTTAAATGTAATTTCACCAAGAGATGATACATAGAGTACATTTTGACCATATTCCCTATCCCTTCATCCACCTGCACATATACATTTTCATGCACAGTGTAAATCATTTAAGCCCTGACCGGCAAATATAGAGGCAGCCACCTCACTGAAGGTGAATATCTGAATATGTTTACATCTCAAACAGTTTTGTTATAAGGCAACCTTCAAGTCCAGTCGGCTTCTGAAATGAAAAACAAATAAATAATCTAAACTTGGTGATATTCGATATACAAAATATTGAAATATTGCTATATTTAAAAAAAAGACCACCAGTAACCAACAAAGTATTCCTCTGTGCCATTTTGTCAAAATGAAAAAATTCATAGAAGAGATTGTTTTGGTGTATATATATACAGTATAAATGTGGCTATTGTTTCAGAGCTGCTTAGGTGGCACTTTCAACTTTCACTCTGACAGATTTATAGAGCTGATTTATAAACCTCTTGGAAATCATTCAGGAGCCGCTTATGAAACCTGTGTGTGTGTGTGTGTGTGGTGGGGGGAGGGGGTGTTTGGGAGAGAGAGAAAGAGACTTCTATGGTTATATTTCATCTCAGCATCCTAGAGCTGACCTCATTGTTTTCACAACATCTCGGTTGCGTCTTAAAGCCTGGGTGCTGGAGCCAGAAGAAATCCATATCCAACTTCAGTGGATTTTTTGCTTTAAAGAAACACACTTTTAAAAGGAAATTAAAACAGTGATACCTTTTCTTGAGACAGAGAGTGAGGCAAAAAGCTTAAAATAAAAATAAATATTGAAATATTCCTTTAAAAGACCAAACTGTTTCTCGAAGGGCTTGTCCAGACTGCACATGTGTGACACATGGTTTCTGGAGAGGGGATGAAACGACGGCGGTGAGCTAACAATGAATTAACAACCTTCCAGTGTTGACGCACACTGAAAATTACAATGTAATCACATCAAGTGTTTCCTCCCCTGCTTTACTTCTCAGCCAACGATTACACGAATTAGCAGAAAACGCTTTGCATAGGGCACATCTGTGTACTATAATCAACCTAATCTCTGTCAAAACACACAGGCCTGATTGCCTTTATGAGCACGGACTGAAACCTGCAAACACAGGAGATCAGGAGCTCTTTGATGAAGAAAAAAAAATATTTTGATATATTTGAGTTGCCCTGTTAAATCTTTCTAAATAATAAAGGCTTTGATTTGAGACTCATCCTTCTCTGAGTTCTGGCAGCAAGTCAATCTCATCTCTTACATTACAAGTCATTTAGCAGACGTTGTTATACAAAAGATTTAGAACTGGAGGTAGGCAGGTAACAGGTAACATAAAGGGTCTTGCCTAAGGTAATCCTCACTGGACTTGCTATGCCTTGACCGGGAAGCGAACCCTGGTTTCCTGCACCAAAGTCAGTATACAGCCACGGAAAAAAAAGAGACCACTCCAAATGTTCAGTGTCTCTCGTTCTATTATTTATAGCCATATGTTTGAGTAGAATGAATATTTTGGTTTTATACTATAAACAACTGACAACATTTCTACCAAATTCCAATTAATTTTTTTGTCATTTAGAGCATTTTCAATGTAGAGAGGAAGATTTAATAAAAATCCAGACTGGTCTCTTAATTTTTTCCAGAGCTGTATAATGTAAGTGTTCTAAACGTACATCTCAAGACACCACAAAAGTTACCTTTTGATTATAGAACAATTACAATGTCCTTTCCCCAGTGGGAGTAGGAACCACCTGTGGCTAAAAGAACATTGCCATTTTTCCCATGAAGTTAAATCCACAATTAATTATCCACCAATGGACTATGATTTTGGCAATCAATTATGATGATAAATAATATGATAACAGCATTTCAAGAAGCTTTTTACTTCTTGTTCACAGCCCACTATTTTCTCCAGCCAGCACTCGAGAGGCTTTTAGCTTTGTTTACACTGACTCATCAGATAATCTTATGTAATTTGTTGTAATTAGCATGTTCCGCATTTGCTATTTTAAGATACCACTGATTGCTTCTTGCTTGCTAATGTCTTAAACATCTTCACAGGGGACATATATGTGTGTCCCCTGTGAGGCCTTAATTACAAAGACATGTTTTAAACACAGTGTGTGCTTTTTTAAGGTCAGTGTTGTATATTTAAGGCTGTTAGAGTGAGACCATTCCTGAAGGCAAGTTGTTGAACGTTTTACTCCATTCACCCGCAGTGTCTCAAATTAAACTGATACAAATAACCTTTTGCAATAATGACCAAGGTTGTAAACAATACGCCATTGTATTATTTTATGTTTGTGTTATTCATCTGAATCGTATGATTTATTTCATTAATTCATTATTACATTTTCAACACTTTTGGGTCTTCCTAAATAAGGGCTCCCCAACCACTGAATTTAAAGCATAGTGTATCAAACGTTACTACTAAATAGCGACATTGATGGATTAGATCCCAAAGCAGCAGCACTTTATCACAGAGGGGGTAGTTCACCTGTCATGTATCCTGCTGTAAATCCAGAATAAAGATTTCACAGAAAGTAAAGCACAGCCAGCACGGCTGTAAATGTAAAATGTGACATCCACAGCAATGACCTACAGAACTATAAAACCCATAAAGCTGTTTTGAATTATCAGTCAGTCTGCCCCAGGGCAGCTGTGGCTACTATCGTAGTTTACCACCACCGGTATGACTGTGTGTGAACGAATCGAACCTGGAACCCTGTAAAGCGCTTTGAGTCACAGAGAAATAAAGCGCTATATAAATCCAATCAATTATTACTATTATTATTATATACAATTATTTGAAAGAAGAACTCACAACACCCAAGAAGGACCTTTAAAGCCTCTGGAAACCCAGACTAAATTAGTAAAAAATGTATAGTCTCAATTAGCTTTTTCAAAAATCTGATTGAAAATAAATGTTCATAACTATTAGAACATTTTGTAAAGATTTTATTTATTTATTTTTTACTGTCCAGACTGTTTGACAGGAGTGTGTGGCCATACAAAGCCGTATCAAAAGCTCTCCATGGCAACAGTCATTGTCTTTCTAGAATGTTCGGGCAGAGAACTGACATGATGAATATATGTAACTTAATTTAGATGACCATATCTTTCATTTGGATTGATACATGTGCTTTACTCCTTTCAGATGCTTACTACATGCAACTAACTCCCCAAATTACATAGTTAGAAAGATGTTGTAGATTTGGGTTAACAAGGGCTTTAACTTCCAAGTTCACCCCACTGTGCGTCTTTAATTCACAATAAAACTATGCAGGTCAGGTCTGGAGCCATTTTATGCTTGGACAACTTCAAGTTACCATTGAAAGAAATGTGCAGTCATGTGCACATGGAGAATAAACAAACACCTGCAATGAGTGTTTGCACTGCATGCATTGGGTTTATTTCTTACAGGTGAGAGAGTATTTTGATTTGATTAGACCACCTGCGAGGAACTTTTAAATGTTAATGAAATGTTTCCTCTGACGATCATAGATGACGTGTAACAGCAAATGAGACCATCAATGAAAATAATGCTATTTTTGTTTAGTTTTTATTAATGCATTTGCACAGGTCCAATTTTATAGGAACTTAGACAAAATGCCAGCACGTGCTAGAAAAGATCTTTAGGACGTTTTCGTAAAAACAATACCGCTTTTGTCCAAAGAGGGCGGTAGAATTGTCAAAAAACAAAAGTTCTTCGTAGCCATTTCAAGAGGTTTGTTGTTGGTATTCAGTTACATTGTAGCAAAACTTGCTTAGAAATGCACAGAGGTTTGTCCTTATTCATTTTCTGTGCTCCGAAATCTTCTCAGAACCATAACAACAGAAAAAATATTTATCACAATTTGGCCACATACAAGAGATAATGTCCTTCAAGACGTGTTTTCATGGTCAGACTTTAAGCTTTTGTTCAGGAAACAATGGCAGGCAGTTTGGTTAAGAGCTCAGGACAATGTAAAAGGTCTTGAAAACATATTCTATTACAGTGACATTATTGCATGAGTGCTCACAGTGTTCCTCTTGGAGCCACAGCTCAGCAACAAATTATAGGCTTTTCCATCTACTAAGACCGCAAATGTACAATGCACTGATCAGGCATCACATCCACAATGGTGCAACTACAAGCAGGTTGGAGCAGTTTTTGACACTTGTTTGCAATCACACTCAACGTCAATCAGTGATTTACAAGCTTATTGAAAACCAGTTGGTAGGATCGAACGTTTTGTACCTGGCAAAACTCGACAAACCACAATGTTATTCAGAATTGAGGTTAACCTCCAGAAACATGAAATACGCTGCAAGGAAGAGTGTAGTGAAGAAATTCTCTCTTGGCTGGCAACAACTTTTTTCTATTTCCCCAAAGGCAAAACAGAATCCTGGAATATGTCTGGACCTGTAAACCAGTTGTGTGAGAGCAAGTCAGGCCAATTCTCAGCTGATTCACAATGCATCTTCATATGGCAAAGCACACTCTGTTCCATGTCCCTCATAGGCAACACCCAATTCACGCACAACTCTAACATATATTCTGCTTTCCAGACTTTATGTCAGTTAATAAAGACAAAGCCAAAAGTAATTTGTCGCCATAACACCGAGTTAATCCCACCACTCAGTATCAATTTTCTCCTACGAGACTTGCGTGCGCTTTCTCAGGTTGCTAATAAGATGGAAGTAATGAGCTCCTGGATACCGTTTTAGCGTGCCAGTCGTGCGTTATGCAGACACACTGCATCAAGCGTTTTTACATCCTCCACCAAGTATAGCACAAACAACAGAGTCACCGCAGTGGAGAAACTCCAGTCGCCAAGGCAATTTTAAAACGTATATTATTGCACAGTCGACTAATCAGAAAGACGCATTGTTCTCAGAGCGTGAACAGATATGTATAGGAGGAGTAAAGCTAGAGATGATCAGCCATACGATCAGAGACGATCATTGACGTATGCTTATTTATGAACGATCTCAGTGAAAAGTTGTGTGTGAAAAGTTTTAAGAGAATGACGAAATTTAAGGTAAAAATGGACGCCATGTTTATCGTTGATCTTTGTATTCTCTGAATGGGAGGGGTTAGCAAGGGAGCATTGCAATCTAGTATCTCACCACTACATGAGGGCAACATACTCCTACATTACACACTGTATCTTTGAGGCTGTCTAGACTCAAACTACTGTTTAACATAAATAGTAAAGGCGCAGGAAACTGCTTTGGGGAGATTAATGTAGGAGGTACAGCAACAACACATGATCACATAACGATCATGCTAATACAACGCTAATCTTGACAATCTGTTAAGAAAACAATCTTTTCACGAGGTGCCTTTAGCAGCTGTTCTAAGGGTTTACTAAATGCCTTGCTGCCTTTGACTTCTTTTCATGGAATTGTTGTTGATTTTTCAAATTGGTATTTTTCCCCAAAGCACTTACAAACTTCTCATCAATTTTGGTTTAAAGGTTTAGATTTAAAGTTAATTCCTGATCTTGGAAACTGCAGTAAAGAAAACAGCCATAATCTATATCATTCTTGTTCTGTATGGAAGGCTTTCACAGAGTCACTGCAGTTGAAAAATAAAGTTGAAGAGGTCCTTTTAGAACCTTATTTGGCCAGGTTTTGACCTTATATGTCTAGATGCCCTTTGCTTCTATATCACCAAATCAGTACGCCGTCTGTCTGTCCGTTCGGGCCATTCTTGTGAGCGCAATATCTCATCAATGCTTTGAGGGATTTTCTTCAAAGTTTGCATAGATGTCAATTCTGATTCAAAGATGAACTGATTTGATTTTGGAGGTCAAAGGTTACTGAGACCTTAAATATTATCCCATGTCCCAGTACAATATTATTTATTTATTTATTTATTATTCTTTCGGACAATTCCACACAATACACAATTTTCTCTTGCAAATATTCATCCATCATACTTTGTGTTGTCCGAAGGGAGACGGAAGAAGCCAAAGGCTGATCAGGTCCCGCCCCCATTTTCATCAAATTCGGATTCAGATACACAGTTGCTGTTACAGAAAATAAAAATAAAACAAGCAAAAAACATTTATATATATATATATATATATATATATATATTTTTTTTTAAGAATCTGCAGTCCAATACACAGTCAATTTTAATCTAATTGCTTCAGCTTTTAAGATCAGTTCAGCACAGTTCAGTTTTTCTGTGACAATGCCAAGTGTATAAAGTGTGAAGTGGCCTTGTATTTGGCCTGTTCCATTACTAAACTGGTAGTCTAAACACTTCTGCAAAAGTATTCAAAAACAAGTCTGTCTGCTGGCCTGTATTATTCGTTACAATATTGTTATGAAAGTGACATTGACATTGTGCTCAGGTTATTAGTCTGTAATTTTCAATAATTTTTGAAACATAATTTGCTTTGAAATTGCGCAAACTGCAACTCCCTGTGACAACTTCATCAAGTCCATTCCACAGCTTAATACCATTTACAGAAATCGAAAAGGATTTAAGTGTGGTCCGTATATTTTTCTCAGTGAATTTACCTTTTCTTCTTAAATCATTATACCTTCTTATGAGTTTTACCTTCTTTTAAGTTTTGGCTACCACCACTGTACTTTCACCGTTCTGCCTATAACCTCCAGTTGATATTTCTATTTTTGTAATATTATCCTAGTATCTAGAAGTAAATTGGGACACAGCTTTCGACTGAGCATTATATCAAGACCAGCATTCTGTATCAAGCGCCATTATAAAAGTAAGCTTTGAACAAATCCTTTTGCCAATTCAAATTGGGTCCAGAGTTGTGCTCTCCATCTTTCTGACCAAAGGCTTAGATCAAATCTCAAGATATTTTTTTTTGTTACAGTAAACTACAAACCCATTAATTACTGTTGTGAACGGGCCATGGGAAGCTGGGAGTGTGTAAAATGAGGCCTCTGTCTTTTTAGGTGTGATAGAGTTTCTCACCTCTTGTTGCCATATGATAGGATTAGAAGTCGGTGGTTACGTGTTCTGCCTTCCCCCTTGTGGAGCCAATTCTCACTCTCTCCCAAGACGTATGGCCACTCCAAAGCCTCGGGCTGAAATATAATCTTCAGCTCTGTGCTTTCTCCTCTCTCTTAGAGACAATACACCCAGGTACTGTATGGTGGGTAGGGGGGTGGAGGGGAGAATGCTCATATGATAAAGTGAACACTATGAACTGTAATTGATACACAGGGTTTTGACCATTTGAGGATTTAAATAATATATTAACTGTGTGATATTGGCCTTGAAATGGGAGGGGGAATCGCATACTCATGGATTAAGTGGGATTTGTTTATAGACCAGGTTTATAGCTTTATGTAAATGCTCTTGAAAGCAGATCCTTCCGACAAAAAGCTTTATAAAATGTACATATGTAGGTGGAGTCCAGTATGCTACAGTACATCTGTAATGATGAGTGTTGATTTCTCTTCAACATTTTTATTTTTAATTTGGCAATTTAAAAATTGTTATTTACACAAAGCTGGGTTAACTCTCTTAGGGTTGGGTGCACCAACCAGGATTTTGAACCAAGATTAAATCTTTGTTTATTTTTCAGTTCAAGTGGTAGAGGATGCCACCATTTACGGTTGTATTTATGGGCTATTGTCTGTCGTTATAATCTGGAGGTCATATTCCTGGTCTTCTACTGTATTTAAGGGGGTGTAACGTAAAATCCAACTGTAGATAAAGTAATAGGGGAGACCGGGGTAAGTAGGCACACTTTTCACTCTAGTGAGAATTGCTCATCACCTAAACATCTTTCAATAGTCATTCCTACATTAAATTGAAGCTTAAGGTGTTGGCTTGAAATGTGAACCCCTCACCTTTTCTAACTTATTGTAATAAAGAAGAAATTTACCATACAAGACACTCTAACACATTGTGACAACCAACCCCATCAAGGGGTCGGTTGTCACACACTATGGGGCTGTTTGTCACAATCTTTATGGGAAAAATCTTAAAAAGAAGGCAAGAAAGCAGAACTACATTTGAAAGTTTAATTTCATTGTCAAGTTGAAAAATAGGCCAACATAACATTATGCATCTTAACACAAAATGAGCAAGGAATTAACAAAAAGGTCTAACAATAATAGCCTACTCAACTAGGATACACACATTCACTATCTGAGTTACAGTGATGGCAAATGTAGGGTCTGCTCACTCTAACTAAGCAGAGCTTGTGTGCCCACTGGTTGCACATACAACACTTCTCCCATACATCCCCTGAACGGGTGCTGTAGAACGTTTCCATACAAACCAAACACAAACTATCCTCTTCATCTGATGAAGATTCCTCCTCCTGTCTCTTTCTCTTCTGTTTCTTCTTACCTAGCTGGGGTGGAGTGCACTGGGGTGCAGTAGCCTTGGCAACTGGTCTAGTTTGGGATGCACTGGTTCGTTTTGATTTTGTTGCCCTTTTTCTCTTTTGCATGCTAGCTGCCTTTCCTGCTCAATTCTCTCCTTCTCTGGGGTGTCAGTGAGGATACAGCTTGACATTTTCTTTTGTTATTGGGTTCCTTTCCTGGCTGCACCCTTTGGATAACATGTGACAACCAACCCCCCAAAAAATGTGACGACCAACCCCAACTGGAATTTATTGCTAGCATCAAGGCCAACAACCATCTGACAACTAATTAGCTTGCTAACCACAATCTAAACTATAGTTTACCCTTCACACTTTGTATGGGAAACAAGTGTTTTGTTATAAACCAATTGTGTAAAAGCCTAGAAGAAAAATACTGAGGAGCTAAATATTTTCAATTTGACATGAAAAACACAAACAGTCCTCTCACCTCAAATGCAGCTGTCTAACTCCAAGGAAGACTATGTAGGTGACCTCTGATCCCAGTTGTGGATATTTACATACCAAAATGTAACAGACAGCGCCTTCTGGTTCCGAGATATAACGATTGTGACAACCTACCCGTGTGACAAATTACCCCGTTCTCCCCTACCAGGTTTGAATTCAGATTGTTCAACACAGATGGGATCGCATTTAAATCTAGTTTGACATTTTTAAAACCAAAGTTTAGTATAGTCCTAGTTTAAATTAATACCTATCGTTACAACCAACTCAAACAGTATTACATTTCAAATTCTAAACAACCACAACATATTAGAAACCTTTGGACCATGCTGGATTTTTTCACCACTTGTACTGTAGCTGCAAACATTCATCATTAACTGCCAGAGCTGCAGGTACAAACACAGAATAACACTTTTTTTTCCACAAGTCAGAACTCAATAGGAAGGCTTTGCTCCCCTCTCAGACTTAGCACAGTGCGGTTGTTTGGTCCTCCATCTAACACCCAGACATCACAGGGAAACAGTGTGTAGGGGTTAGGAATGATAAGTAGGAACAAAGAGCGCTGTCCCACGGTGTCAAAACAAGACCTCCCATTTCACCCCCAGACACTGGCCTTGAAGCAGACACCAGATACTCTTCAGCCTCTCTGAGATTAGGAACAGTGACTTCTCTAGACTAAACTATCACACGGCCGGCGGTGGCACCATGGCAGGGCCCCCAGGCGTGTCGGGGATGCGTTTCTGTGGTTTGGTAATATTTGGGGAAGCATCTCCGCATTCCAGAGATGTTGGAAAATTTGGAGTGAAAATCAAGGGAAACGACAATTGTATGGCCTCAAATTGTTGTCCTAAATGCAGCCATTCTGGCATTACGGTAGAATGTTGGTATGCATCATAAACATGATTTTAAACATAGCAAAGTCTTTTACAGTTCGTAAAACACAAGTTTGTAAAGGCGATTCCGAACCAAGGTCCGAACCATATCGCCCGCCATAAGCGCAGTTAATTTTTACTCTTGGTGACTGACGATTATCGACCAGGACATCCTGAAATTGGTCTGAAAGCTCAAACCATCCACAAAAATGCTATGTTTGTGCAGAGGTTTAAATCGACTCTGATTGGGCACTCAAGGTTTTGCTTATTAGCCAATCAGTGCTTATGTCGGAATGCATCAACAGAAGTTAAACGACTGAAGCAACAACCATTTAATTTGTGGTTTATACCCAGTGTTTTTTCTATTTATTTATTTTCACACCAAGTCAGCCAAGGGTCAACTTCAACCTGAGCACTAAAACTAAAAGCTCTTCAGAAAGTTTTTAGGTTGAAAATATTCAAAACCATTAGAAACACAGGTAGCTGGATTTGGATTTCAAGTGTTGATTAAGGTTATATCAGTTAGCTAGCTGTGGAGAGTAGGGCATTTTGATAGTTCTACAGTCATTCATTGGCCCGAATACATCCCACTTCTCCAGAATTTTACGTACGAAACGAAAAATGTCTCTTGCTTTTCCATTCAAGATATTCATACTACTCATGGTGTAAGATGATTTTGTTTTAAATATAAAGACTGTTAATCTATTTAAGTTCAATAAAAGGAAACTGAATGTTAACAGGTGTAACAAGCCAAATCTCCATCATGTCTGCTTTAAATCTACTGCCGCCCCCAGTTGATTAAGATTTCATACAAGATGAATTTCCATAAATCATTCTCACCCACACATAATTTATAGGCCTATGTACATTTACTGGAGAGGTATTCAACATCTTAATGTGAATGTGATTTTATAGAGTGGGAATCGTTGCCTATAGCGTGGGCGCTGTCTCTTACAATCTTCACTGCAATCTTCATTTGAGAAGTGAAGCTGCTGATTTCTCACACTGGAGCACTGAATAAATTAGGTATTTGCACAAGAGCACACTTTATACTTGGAGTGATGTTTGTAGTATTTTTTTTATTTTTTTATTTTATTTGTTTAATATAGCAATGTAATGGAATATGAAATACATTTGATCACTAACATTTCCCACATTGGGCTAATCAGCTTAATTAACGTATCAAAATTATTTTTTTTAAGCTAGAGACTAAAATGAAACACGGGGTAAAGAAGACCAAGCCTACTTGAAACGGTCCTAGGTTTTGTTCGAGGACCTCATATTTTTATTTGAAAAATTAGGTGGCATCATGACCATCCTCTGAAGTCACCACAACATGGAAACTGCGTAATTTGAAAGACTGACGTGAAGGTTTAGCCTATTAAAAAAACATTGTAGGGGAAGCGAAACCTAACTAAAAACTTCTAATTTTAATACCACCTCAGCCAAATTAATAAAATACATTTTTTAATATCCCAATACGCCAAACTCATACCTGCATTACCTCTCTAAAGCTGGTAGGTTTTAACGTGTCAGCTAAATGCCTTCAATGGATATGGAATGTCAAATGGAAAATTTAAGTCTATATTAAAACACACAGAAGCCTTCCACAGTCATGACGGACGTTGTAAAAAAAATGTATTAAGGGTGAGGTCGGTCTGTGGGTGTGGGTTAGCTACCACTTAAGAACAATGGAGGGTGTATCCTGTTTGAATCAAAGCACCTCTTGCTACCAGCTTCCTCTGATTACTGAGGGGAGTTTGTCAAGGACTGCACATGCAACACTTTAATAATATCTAGCATTGCAAAGAGGTGCTTCAGTCTCCCTCAGCGCTTATATACAATGGCTGTATGAATGTAAAACAGTACCATCATCAGTACACTTCCACATATGGGTTTGGTAGGTGTCATGAACCTATCAGCTCGCTCCCTGGCTCTGTGCGTAAATCAACAGGTGCTGCCTACCTACGTCATCGAGTCCCAAAGTGCAACTGCATCAGGCTGCACTGCGGCCAAAGAAAGCAAGGCAGAGACAATGCGGGAGTGAGAGGTGAAAGCACACGTGTGGTGGACACAGTCTCATTAGAAATTGGATCTCAGAGGCAGTGTGTTGAAAGTATTGAGTTATTTCAGCTGGACAGTATTTTTAAGCCCCACCTTATTTTGAGCTTAGAGACTGAAGTTATTTTTGAAAAGCATGATCTGTGTTTTGCTTGATTGAATAACCTTCTATTATGAACTGACAGTAGCAAACATACATTCCATTATTTGGTATGATCAGAAGTTTGTTAACAAATGGTAAAATAGCCTAGAAAGAAGTTGCTCTTTGTATTTCAGTTAGTCTTTTAGTGAGTGCGATATCTTAAATGTGTAAGGGAATGTCTTTAACCACTAACAGTGCCATGGAGTTACGTTTGAAAGAGTGGGTCCATGTATGCAGTTATATACATCCTTGCTGACCCTTTTTACACTGTTCCACTGACTGACAATTAGTGGCAATAACACACCAAAAAAAGTAGAAAGCAATGCGCCTGCAAAAGGTTAGGGAAAACAATAGCTTGTTAACTGGAAAAGCTGACTCCAAAATGTTGTAATCATTTGAAAAGGGAGGAAATGTGTTCAACATGTGTGTTAGACCTTAAAGGATACACACACACACACACACAAACACACACACACACACACACACACACACACACACACACACACACACACACACACACACACACACTTAAACCAAAGTGAAACCAAACTTCATACAGTCAGAAAGGCCTTCTCTGCCAGAAAGTCCATCATACGATTAATCTGTTTACATGTCACGTTATCAGAGTGGCTGATTGCATTCCAATTTTGAATTCTTCTCTGGCTCATAATGACCATCAGGTTTCAGGGGACTGTAAGGAGATTTTCCCGCGACAGGAAAGGTTTATAGCGTAAACCTATTGTTCAGTGTGAAGCAGCTGGCTCATAATACTCTGCTGTGGAGGTGGGGTTTGGCATTGTGTCAGTCCAATGTTTAAATTCCTCCATTGTGTTTTGCGCAGGCCGGCAGAGGAAGTGTTTACTTCTGCTGGACAGTTAGCTTTGTCTACCAAACATGGTTTTCCTCACGTTTTCCGGGTCTGTTTTCTCCCAAACTACTGTAACCTTATCTGACACTTCTCATGGGTGATGTTTCTAAAATGTTATCCAATCAATAATGACCTATACTCAGAAAGGCAATTGAGGCTCATATTTAAGGCAATTTTTTTTTTCAAGCACTGGTTAATTTTGATATTTTTGGCTATTTTGCTTTCATGACATGTATTCTTTCATACTTTCAATAAATAAAAGGTCTAAAATGTATATTAAGGTGTTTATTTGACTAAACCTTGTCTGTTAACATATCTCTACTATATATAACCATCTTTAACAGCCATTATCTAAAACATTTTTTAGATAACACCTGCCGTGTCTCACCTTAAAGACATACAGTACATGAACCCAAATGAATCTTTGGTGAGGGAGGTAGCTCATGAATTATACGTATGAAACAGATAAAAAGCCATGGGTGCAGTAATTGCTGTTTACTGTTTGCAGTTACCAATTTTGTGGCACAATTTAACTTTAGTGTTGCGCTTTCATGTTAAGTAGCCCACTTGTTTGTTTACCCTCTACAGGGGGTGTTAATATGCACTGTGTGACATGGCTTCAGCTAAGTGACAATTAAGACAGGAGGGGTTTGACTGAAGTCCATGGGAGGGGACGGAATGGACATAGAAAAGAGGGTGAGTGATGACGTCATTGGTCTGATGTTTATGACATACCTTGTCTCCCTGGTGATAAGCTAATGTGACGGTCACTGCTAATGGAAACACTGAGGACACCAACTGAATTCTTAAAAGGGAAAAACCCAACATTCCTACGGAGAGTTTCCAGGAAGACAGGGGAATGGTGTCGTGGTCAAAAGGGTCATGGAAAGTTTTAACACAATCATGACCAATGGGGATTGTCCAATAAAGCTATAGTGCGTAACTTTTTAATGTAAATGAATGTCGGTTACATTCAAGCCATCGCTAAACGAGTTGACACAAAGTTGAATAAGCCTTTCAGCTCCACAAAACTTTCTCTGTATTTCTCAGTATGGCAGTGGTGAAAAACTGGTGTCGCCCCCTGACACTGGTGCAGGAGCTCAGAAAAAGTCCATGAAGCGCCCAAGAAATGTTTCAGTTGTTGATTCTACTGCTAAGAAAAAAACCTGGACTTACAGCAGAAGGTAAAAAATCCATGCGCGACCCCCAAAGGCCTCATGTATATGCACCGGTAGTGTTATGGTAATTACCTCAACAGAAGTTACTTTCTACAGCTTTAACACAATTATGACTAATAAAGGATATTAAGTGTTTTTTAATTAAATGGCCTTACAATAGATTAATAACAGCCACAAAATGGTCACAAAATGTCTACCTTGTTCCACTTTTTATTATCTTAAACTCCACCCTAAGATGCTGATCTGTCTTGTGCAATTTTCCACAGTTTCAACCCTGAATTTCTCAGTCTTCTGAGGTAATTTAATTCCATGTTGTTGTAAGGTAATATGCAGTTCAGCCTATTGTGTTGAAGACATGTGGCAGGAAATGCCTGACTGAAAATAGATGAACATTTACACCATCCCATTTCCTCCATAACCAAAAACAGTAAAATTGTAGCTACTGTCAGTCCCTCTGTAACAATCACCTTTGAGTGTGTGTGTGTGTGTGTGTGTGTGTGTGTGTGTGTGTGTGTGTGTGTGTGTGTGTGTGTGTGTGTGTGTGTGTGTGTGTGTGTGTGTGTGTGTGAGCACAGCTGTAAGCTTATGACCGAGGACATAAATCAGGAATGATAAAGAGCAAAGAGCAGCTGCAAATTATCAAAACTGCACTGCCTCGCACAATGGAGTTTTTGTCGACAAACTGTAAAGGACATTTGTGCTGATGTGTATCCAGTAAAAGCCCTCAGGTTAAAAAACAAAATAGCCAAGAAGCAGAATTGTTTGTCAACCACTTTTTTTCACCCACATTTCTTTATTTGAATTCCCGTGGAGAAAACCTTGTTAATGAAATGAGTGCAAGTGACTGACTGTGTTTTTTTTGTTATCAATGCATCTGTCATTAAGACCTGTGGTGTGCAATTACACGCGTTTTTCTTCTTCTATATCGCATTGTTGAAAGGAGCCTGGAAATTAAGAATTTCATTGCCAATGAGTGCTGCTATAATTGTTGTGCTTACGACAAATAAACCTCATGAATCTCTACTTTCTAAGCAAGGCAATTTTATTTATAAAGCACTTGTTTAAGCAGTTTAGCTGTATGGCTAAAATGCCAGGTCAATTTGGAAAAACATTGATATCTATAAAGTACATTCAAGTGATTGTGTATTGTTAGATGTGTTACTGTACATTAAGATCACACGTTGAGAAGGATTTGATGTTTGTGTTGATCATCTATCAGTTTAACCTTTTTGCTTGCATACCTTGGTTGATTGGGATTTAGGTTTCATCATAAACAATCTTAAACTGACCTTTTTTAAATATATATTTAGGAAGGAAAGCCAAGCTGAGACTGGTTTCAGTTGAATGGAGTGAACAAAGACTGCAAATCAGTTCAGTCTAGCCCTGGCCACATGCGCTCAGAAAAGAGTATCGTGCCTTGAGACACTTGAGAGGCTGAAGCTATTCTCCCCTTTCAGTGGAAGTTTGGTGTGTGTGTGTGTGAGAGAGAGAGAGAGAGAGAGAGAGAGAGAGAGAGTGCAAGAGCAGGCATCATATCAGTACAAGACCAGTGTGTCACTGTATCTCATTATCTGTGGAAAAAAGTTTTCTATGGTTTTACAGGAACAAATGTGAGACTCTGTATAGGCTACATTGTAGGGGTTTAAGTGTGTGTGTGTGTGTGTGTGTGTGTGTGTGTGTGTGTGTGTGTGTGTGTGTGTGTGTGTGTGTGTGTGTGTGATTTACAGTGCCCCCTCCACCCTCCATCCTCCACCCAGCCCTAGACAACATATAGCCCAGGCTCCATTGTGAGCGTTGACCTCTTTCTCTGCACAAACACACCACTTCCTGAACCGCCCGCTACCATTCTCAAGTAGTGTGTGTGCCCACCATGGGAGTTTGATGCACTTGCTTGTCCCTTATCCACCTTGTGTAATAGCAAAATCTACATCATTCTGTTTCCTCAAGTCACCTTATGTCACTCTATGATGTAGGTCTACAAGGATTTAAATAAAGTGTTCAGATTTGGAAAAATACCAGTACTTTTCTGGCATTGTACCACAGGACATAATGTATCAAGTTCCAAAATGTGGTGTCAAGGGCAAGACCACTTTTCCAGCTACACATGAGTCAATGTTCCTGGATTTGTCTGTGAGGATACCAATCATTACCTGCTGTGTTTCCCAGAAGGTCATATCTTCAAATTAAGGGCTGTGAGATAAAGGTGTGTCATGATTTTGACTGTGAGTCGGAAATCGATACAAATGACGTTGCAATCTCGACCCTCGAAAATTGAAGGTGGAATTGCCGATCTAGAAGGCGTGCAAAAAGAGGGAAAAAAACACAGCGTGTAAGTTACCTGCTACTTGCAATCAATAGTATCCACCTACAGACAAAAAGACGCCATGGCAACTGCTGAAACGTCAATCCTGATTGTCTGAAGAAAACCGCAGTTTGCAGGCTATACGATGCACGTGTATATGCGGCCCCACACTGACATGCGGGGCCCCCGTGACATCTATAAAATAACGGTGACTCCTTTTTCTAAACTATACTAAATGGATTGTGAAGAACTGCGTGAGCCACCAGGGTTTCTTGCTTGCTATTTGTTTGAAGTGAAAAGATAACTTTTTACTACTTTTCTGACATTCACTGCATTTTCCCACGGACTGTGAACACCTCCAGACAACAACAAACCATAAAACTGACTGTGTGCAGATACTTCTAGTAACTTTCCCCAAAATCCTCCCACAGGGCTTTAACCACTGCCCTGAAAGCCCTCTTTTCTGACAGGAAACATCACAGGAAGCCACAACCCATGGGTGCACCGTAGGCCCGAGCCCACCCTATAGGCAAAGGCAAGGCCGGGCCCTGCTCTGTCATACGCCCAGAGCCATGGAATGCGGCTCTCTTTGTGTCCGAGTCAACACGAGCTCAATGTCTTGCTGTAAATCCAGACAGTGCTGCCTCTCTACAAGGGCCTTCCAAACAAAAAAGACAACTGCCCAGACTTGAGGGGTTTCTTTTTAAAATTTAAAATGCATTTCCAGGACTCTCCATTGTTTTTTAAATAAAGATGAGGACAGCACTCCGAGTTTTTCTACTTTATTTAGTTGCCACACAAAGATGTTTCGGGCCAGACACCATTTCCCCAGTGTGCAAAAATCCCATATTTTTTCTTAGAAATTCGCCTAAGGAAATATTGCATCAGTGTATCTTCCCAGTACCCATATTTCAAAAACAAATTTCTAACTGAAGATTGACCATGGGGATATGGAGAAAAACTTGAGTGTCAGCGGATGTAAAAGGGGAACGTGGTTGGTGAACTTTTTCCATGGGGACTTTTGTACCTTTTTTGAAATACAGAGACAGGGTCAACTGCCAAGGGGCTAAGTGTGCTTTCAGTTACCATGGACACGAGCGTTTGAAAGACACAGTGGCTGTGGGTCGGGGGCTCTAAGAAGGTGGCCGTGTGCTGCTTATTTTCAGTTTTTTTTGTCTTTGCTAGTGTTTATGTTATATATGTATAAGTATTTGTACAATACAGGATGGGAGTGTCTGTGCAGTTTGCAGTCCCAATTGGAGAAGCAATGGTAAAATATGTCCCAAAATGTTTGTAGTTTCAGTAAGTTAACTACACAAAATATGTCAACTACCAGCAAGCTACTGCAAAATTTAGTTAAACTACAATTGCGTTTCGTTCATGTTGTTTGGGTGTGTTTGCGACAGTGACAGAGACAGGACCCTTCCCAGAGAAATTATCCCAGAATCATAATAATCTCCCAAACAGGGCGGGGCTTCTTCAAAGTGCCATGCGGCTCTGGAGGGGGAAGTGCTTCTAGATTAGTTTTTTCATCATCCAGCCTTCCCATGGCACAGGAAAGCAGTCGCCCAACATCAAAGGCTCAAAGGCAGATCTAAAACAGAGCATGGAGTACTTCAGTAGAGATTGCCACTTCAAACCTTCTCAGAGCCAAGTCAAGTATCCTTTCTACTGAGAAATGCTGTGAGATAAAACTATGAATGTCGCCATGCTCAAGACAAGCAATATTCTCGCTGGGTTTTTATAGCCAAGTTGCAATTAAGATGTTTTACCTTATTTGTTTTCATCTTATTTTCAAGACTGCACAGTGTCTTGACGTTCAAATGGCATATTGTGCTATTTCATCAATGCTAATTCTCATCACAGCAGCTTAAATCAGAGTAATTTATTCAAGAGCATAGTGAGTAAGATATGCAAGCAACACACATACAGTATATAATAGGTTTCACACACACTCACACACACACACACACACACACATGTACGGATTGTGACCCTCAGTAAACTTAACATCTCCTTCAACATCAGGCAAACACGTGTTATGTTGTTGAGTGGCAGGGTAATGGCCGGTGTAGCTGTGATTAAACGAGTGAGAGAGAGAGATGAGAGCAGCAAGGCTCAAATGCCATCATCATCGTTATGAGACCCGTTGTGTATGAAATGGACTTGTGTGTGTGTGTGAGAATGTCAAATAGGTTTGACTATATGGACTGCTGTGAATAAATGTGTTTTCTGCATTGTTTTGAATTGCTTTATATGATAAGATTGACCTTTTTGCCACCTTCCTGTAGTTGCTGAGTAAAAAATTAAATAAGTAAAACTGAATCCTTTTTAATGTGGTAAAGCATACGACCATGGCTTTTATACTTCCGGCTGTAGGTCCAGGTTTGTTCTTAGCGGTAGAATCCACAACTGAAACATTTCTTGGGCTCTTTGGGGATTTTTCTGAGCCCCTGCACCAGTGTTGGGGGGCGACACCAGTTTGTAAACGCTGCCATACTGCGAAATACAGAGTGAGTTTTGTAGAGCTGATAGGCTTAATCAACTTTGTGTCAACACACTTGGCAATGGCTGGAATGTAACCGACATTTATTGTTATGAAAAAGTTATACACTGTAGCTTTAATTTCTTGTCCTCTTTGTTTCTGCGTCTTTAAAGATTCAGACCATCTTTCCCATCTGCCTTCATCTTAGCAGCGACAAATGTCTGCTCCCCCTTGTAATGAAAGGCTGTGTGTGTGTGTGTGTGTGTGTGTGTGTGTGTGTGTGTGTGTGTGTGTGCGTGTGTGTGTGTGTGTGTGTGTGTGTGTGTGTGTGTTTGTGTGGAGCATCAGAGAGAACACCTGTAGAAAAGCAAACAGCCTCAGCCAGGACAGCAGCGTTAATAAAGTGGAAAATTAACATCCATGCCAAAATCAAATGTGTTTGTTCCCTACAGCTGGCAGAAAGGGATTGAGGTGGCAGTGCTGCCTGCATTAAAGAGCCAACATTTAAAGTGTGTCTGTGTGTGTGTGTGTGATTGCACAGAAGCATTCAAATTGATACTGTATATAAAACACATATTACGCTCAAGACTCTAAGCAACCACATATCATAGATCATATTTCTAACCCCCCACTCCCCCTACATTTTAAACAGAAGCTAGCATGTCTCACACACACGCACGCACACACACACACACACATACACCCACACAAACACTCTCACTTTCCTACTGTTTGCTCTCGTTGGCAGCAGGGACAGTGTATTGCTCCTTGGGCTCTTTTATCAAATGATTCATGCCTGTTGGATGGCACTCTGAATGTTCTTTGATTGAGGCAATTAAGCTGAAGGCCCTTGAACCACTTTGACAAGTCCCAGCTCGTCCAACTTGAATGCAAATGTGACGGCATGAGAATGGCAGATGGGATTTTATAAATTATTTATCAAGGATAATTTTGACACATTTTTTGGTCTTATTTAATTCAGACTATACCTGCAAATGAAATGAAGGTTATATTAATTAATACAACAATGAGTAATAGAGATTGCTTTTTTGCTTTGGGGCATAGTCATAAAATAGTCGCACATGATCACAAGGAAAAACTGTTGGGTGTGTTGTGGGAACACCACTCAAGGTAGACACAGCAGGATTTTGGCCCATGCACAAGACGATGTATGGTTCTTCTGAAAACAACATAAGTGAATATGCAAAGGAGGAAGTTTTTTTAGTTTTTTTATATTATTTTTTTGCATTTTCAAGCTTTATTAGATAGTACAGAGTGGAAATGGGTAGACAGAGAGAGAGGGGAGATGACCTGCAGTAAAGGTCCACGGGTCGGATCTGAACCCGCGACCACTGCAACGAAGGCCGGAGCCGCTATATTACGCGCTCTATCCACTACGCCACTGGAACGCCCCGGAATAGTTAACTTACATTTTTTTTTTGTGGACTCCAAAAAGTCACCGTCATCTATAAACTCTTACATACATTTCCATCCGACAGTGGCCAGTGGTTTTCCAAATATAATTAAAATGGTATAGTATGTATCCTTAATCTGTTTCGTTTAGTGTTACTGTCATGCAGTGAAAACGAAGAGTGAAGCTGGATAACTGACATTCAAACGATCAAATGTGAATGGTTTGTGCAAGTTTATCAGTATTCAAATAACGGAGCCAAATTTACTTGATGAAGACGTAATCTCAAATTGCGAAATGTCTTTGTGTCACCGAGGCGTGTGAGGAGTGCCTGGGAAAATATGAAAATGAATCCTGTTCTCTCCTTAATTGACCTCCCAAGAGATGTTAATACAACTTTAAAGTAGGGGATTAGAATTATAGTTACTTACACAGTAAACCAACCCTGTTTATGATTGTATGACTTTATTTAGTATATTTGAAGACACAATATTTGTCGGTTCAGACAAAATATTTTTTCTTTTCAATGCTGAGAGATATGAGCTGATAAGAAATGTCTGCCAAACATTGCAAGATGGTGCTAACTAAAGAGTGTTGAAAAGTGTTAATTACCAATAAGTTTGCCCTTCTTATGTTGAAAGCTGCTGAACTTGATCAAACCAAATCTTACATACAGGAGCCTTTGACGTCACAAGTTCCTGAATCTTATCTCACTGCTTCCTTACAAAAAGGTCTGTTCTAAAAGATACGGGTACAATAAAGGTCGGGGAAAAGAACATAGCCTAACATCAACATATCAATCTTTCTCACAGTATATGAGACAGATATTCTTTTTCAGTATATGACATTTTGTAAGTGTTTTCCAAGGTAAATGCATGTGCTGTTTTTAAAAACAAATCAGCTTTTCTGCTTGAGCACTGGAAACACAGCTGAGAAGAAATGATGGTTTACTCAGGTCAGTCGTAAGTGGAGGGGTTGGACGAAGACGGGTTTGCAGTCAGCGTAATTGTCATTTTGGTTTATGTAATTATTGTTGTCTGCAAACACAGTTGCGCGAGTCTTTGAAAGGCTGATCTGTGTGGAGAGAAGAAGGGTAGACATTACCTGAGCCTGCAGCCTCCCTCGAACTCACACTGAAGACAGCAAAAAAAGAGCATATTCTCCTCTTAAAAAAAACGTTTCAAAGTCTTAAGGGAGAATTTGACTAAGCAAAACATTTTTATAAAACACAAGCAATGTTGTAATCCATCAACAGCTTTCCAACTTTACCTGCAAGTCTATTCTCAACATTGTATTTCCTTTATATTTGTATTTTCTCAACATTTTCCACAATAAAAAGCATAATGAAATTATTACCTTCCTCCTAATTTGTTATCTATCTTGTGGCCGTCATACCATTCTGTTAAATCCACAACCAAAATCGTCTATCTCCCATTGAAGGCATGTTCCCTTGATATTTCTCTCTTGAAGTAGTGACGTGACTTGGCTTTGACTGTTAAGAATAAAAATCTGTTGAAAAGACTAAATGTAGAGGTAAGCTTAAAAAAATATGGTTCCCGAACACAAGGGGTGCAAAGGCCAAGTACAGACGTGTAGTGAGAGGAATGGTTGAATAAAGAAGGTTCAGGACCTCTTGCAAAAAAGCCAACAAAAAAAGCATTCACTTGGTTGAAAATATTAATAGCTTTAAGCTCATTCATTTGACAACGTGCGGTTTTCATCACTTTAATAATAAAAAACGACTGGTAGGCCTAGTCTATATAGGAATGTTTAATGGTGAACAGGCCTCAGAATGCATTGAATTGTCGTCACAAAACATTGGCATTTGCTTTCAAATGTTGCTGAAGTAGAGCAGATGTCCCAGATGGCCTGAGCTTCGAATAAAGACCAGTTTCAAATCCAGTTTCAACCCTCTGCATTCACCTGGATTCTTGTTGAACAACAGGATAATGTATTCAACATTCCTTTCCTTAAAGTTTCCTCCTCAACTCACGGCGACGCATATTTTAGGAATTTATATTCTAATGTAAATCAGACCTATTTTTCAGTTTGTATTCCAGAGCCATAATAACTCCATTCCATCAACAAGTGTGAGGCACCGGTGCAGGATTGTTCACATTGTAAGATCTCTGGCCTTTCATGCTTGGTGGAGTTACTTAGTAGCTTGAAGCAGTGAAGGAGGAGGGTGTGTGTGTGTGTGTGTGTGTGTGTGTGTGTGTGTGTGTGTGTGTGTGTGTGTGTGTGTGTGAGGAGGGTTAGGCAATTAGTGTGTGAAATAGATATCCTCTTTCGCAGCCCAGTCAGCCCAGCTCTGCCCCGAGTACAAAGTGTTAGTCTGTCAGCAGTGCCATGACAAGAGGAGAGTGCTCGCTGTTGTTTATGTGCTTGCATGGCGACCATCTTGGAAATCACATGCCGCTGTCGTGACTGGAAGGGGCCACTGTGCTCACTGTGTCATCTCTCTCTCTGGTGACTCAGAGCTCTGAGGAATTCTGTTTAGAGTCAATTCTTTGTCTTTGGAACGTTCAGGTTTTTTTTTTACTTTCCTTGTGGTTTCTGCTTAAGCACCTTACACACACTAGTAGACATTAAAACAATTCTGGAAAACTCAAGGCAACAAGGAAGATCTTTCAGTTTTGAGGCCAACTTAAGCTTGTAAGTGGTTAGGGAAAATGCAATACATTTGAGCCAACTTATATTATCATATTTAATGAAAATGTATCTTTCATATGTATTAAAACTTACACATTTTGTAAACTAATTCTAAGTCATACAGATACAAAATTAAACAAAGTTGGTCAAAATGTTTTTTCAAATATTACACAGTGTTAAAACTGTCACAAAAACTTTCTGAACAAAAAAATTATAAATTGGCACAACTTTTCCTTTTTGGAATTATTGGAATGTAGAACTCAAAAATGGAAGTTACATTACATATGAATATAATATCTCGACAAAGATAATATGTCAAAATATTTGAAGTTTTAGTTGGATTTCCTTGAACATTTGAGTTTTACCATTTATTTTTTATTTTTACCTGTTGGTTTACCGTATTAACAACTTTGAAGGTAATAATGACAACACCAATGCTTTGCACAAACTGACTCCACATCCAAGTGAATACATTACTCGTTGTGATACTGAAAATATTAGTGTTTATTAATAATGCTGAAATGTACATTTGACTTTATCATAGCGTTTGTTTCTAAGCATGGTTTAGACAGATAAAGCCCAGATATGACTGTTATTTTAGCTTTGAATATGAATTTAGCAGATCCGTGGCAGTCTGAGATTATCGCTTTAGAAACAACCTAATAAAATCTCATATGCATTTTACAATTAAATGATAAATAAATGTTATTCTCTCAGTAGTTTTATCAAATTTCCTTTACAAATTGTGCCTGTATCATAAAAACAATCAGGTCCAGTGGTTACAACTAATATATTTACAGTGTAGTCAAGAGGAATGTAATTTTTTTAACAAATCTTAAAGTCTAGAATCCAAAACAGTTAGCTATTTGTTTTAATATAAAACATCGTTAATGGACAGTGTACAAATAAGTGCAGCTTCATAAATATCTTGAAAACAGGAGGCGTACATTCACAAATTATTAAGTAACATTAACGTAACTAAGCCCGATATGGTAGTGCTAAAAATATAGTCTTTGCTTCTTTGGGGGACAAAAATTTATATTAAAAGAGTTGGGAAACAACCCCTGATAAACAGTGATTGACTGGTTCAAACATGACTCCAGTTGTGTTCCTTGCATGGTATATGAATACATTTGAGTTACAGACCTTAATATCTCAAAAACCAAGAAGGTTTCCAATAACACTATCTGCTGTCTTTGATGTTAATGTATATCCAGAAACCTCAAATAGTCTCCTGCCAACCTGGATTGAAATATAATGTCCAATTTCTAAAGACAGTTTTCCAAAGTTTTGAATAATTTTCCAATCCCAAAGTGTTGTAGCACTTCGCTTTTCGGACAAAAGAAAAATATAAATAGACTGAACCTTAGATTTGAGAAGCTGAAACCAAAGAATGTTTAGCATTTGTGCTTAAAAAAATAAATGTTGTCTCTAAACATATTGTTTCAGCTCCAGTTAGAAGACCTTCATTGTTCATAAAAGATACTTATGGATACATCTTACAGATTTTTTTTTCCTTAGCTATGTAATGATAAAGCATGAGGGGCACCAACCCGGGCCAGTTGAATAATAAATTGCAGGGTCAACCGGGTTGTTCAAACGTCTGTGTCCAGTGGGGGAGGGAAGTCGAGACACGGTGACAGCGAGTCCTGACTGTGTGTGGAGCTAATCCCAGTGTCTGAGTCTGTGTCGGTAATGTCTATAGGCGACAGGCTGTGTTTGAGTTTCACTGTCTGTTGTGTGACGCTGCACTGAGTCTCACATTTCAATGGGACCGGCCCGGACTGCCCCTCCACCCCCTCCCCTGCTCCACCGCCGTCCCCAATTTGCAGTGAGCTCAGGTGGGCCGTCAGCTGCCAGCACTCCTGATCCTTTGAGACCAACGCTACGTCATAACGCTTTAGCTGCTTGTCCATCTCAGATGCTTGGTTGTGAAGGGACACACCGGTGAATAGGCTGTGCTTCAGTTCATCTTGCAACCTCTCAAGTTCAGCGTTGTAGAACATTTCGTCGGTCTCCGAAGGCAACCAGGAAGCAGCCGCCATTGCTCCTTCTTGCTCAATGTCTTGAGAGAAGTTTGCCCTCCTTAGTTCAGCATCAATATTGAGGGAAAGCTGTAGTATGAGTTCCTGATGCCTATGGACTTGCACTTCAAGCTGTTGAACTCCATTACTCGTGTACAAATAGTCATCCAGGAGCTGTTCGTTGTCGAGAACCTCCGAACTCTCACCACAAGCTTCTTCCGACTGGCTTTCTTTCAGGTCTTGAAGATCCAACCGTTCTAAATCCAAATCCAGGTCTCTGATGCGTTCTATCTGCTCCCGGATGGTGTGGTCCTGGTTTAGAATGAGCTGCACCATGCGGTCGATCTCGTCAGAGCCCGGGGAACTCTTGCTCTCTTTGTGAATCTTCTCAAGCTTCCGAAAAGCCTTCTTGACCATTCGTTTTTGCCTCTCCGGCGGAAGAGGCTGTCCGTATTGATTGCGACCGTGCTCCCATCGCTTCGGCTTGGCCCCCTTGGAGGTTACGCCCTTCTTGACGGGCTGTGGTACAAAATCGCTGGTTTTGACTAGAACAAACTGGATAGAGGGTCTCTGGTCACCCCAGGCGTACCACAGTCGGAGGATCCTGGTCAAAGGAGGCAAGGCTCTCTCGAATCCCTTCCATCGCTCAACGAGACAGAAGTCCTTGGGGTCGCCGTCTAGAAGCCGCTTGCTTTCTGGGATTGTCTTGTGGTCGTCCAGTAATGCCTGAATCATATCGACGCATGTTGTGTGTTTTGTAACTCCACAGACGACTTTCTCCTCGTTGCAGACAGACACTTGAATCTCCTTCCCCACCACGGGCTCGGCATCTTTGGTTCTAGGAAAAAAGACAGAGAAAAAACAAGTTTATACAGTTGGACATTTTATCGACGGAACATTAAGATTCCCCTGACAGTATGAAAGCCAATGCACTTATCCTGTTCATCCAGTATTTTTCCCCGGAAAGTCACATCTGCAGTTAAAGACACACACACACACGCACACACACACACTCTCTCTCTCTCTCTCTCTCTCTCTCTCTCTCTCTCTCTCTCTCTCTCTCTCTCTCATGCTACTGAAGTCATTCCACTATTCTAGGAAGGAAGTATATTTCCTTAAATAGATTTTACTTTGATGGCTTTCCATTAAGTCAGTGAGCACGAAACTGCCTTCCCTCATTTGGTGCTCCCTGGCTTGATTCTATTAGACTGTTACTCATCGTCTTAGTCATCAGAGACGATCATCTAATGGTTTGATTCATTTGCTACTTAACCCCGAGGGCCTTATTACCTTTATCGTCTCGACCGTGAAACTAAAAAAATCGACCCCTGATGGGTTGACAATATCATTTTTTTACATGCTAAATGGAATATCATGGTAATATCCAACTTAAGGCTTAATATCCAGTAATTTTAATGACAAAGGTACTGGCAATGCAGACATCCAAAACATGAAGAAGACATCCAACAGGGAGATAACGTTACCAGGCATTTAAATTTAATTTAAAAAATATGAATGATGAATAATGTTATCATTTCTATGAAAGGTAAAATGTTAGCAATATTCTTAGATTGATGCAATTGATTAAGTTAAGTCTGAACAGTCTGTACTGAAGCTGACTGCCAGGTGTCTGTCTTTGATATTTAAAGTTAAAGCCTCCTATTTAACTATCTATTATTACGGGAGTATTATGTTGCTTTTTGCTCTCAAAGAAACCAGAGAAAGATTATCCATATAATAGACCTATCCCCAGGAGACAAAAACAGGCACTCCTTTAACACTGAACTGCAGTCTGATTTTGGGGGTTGAGGCATTTGTTGGTTAGTGGATTTGGAACTAAACAGGCAATACTTCACTAAACTGTTAACACTAACCAGGATTAGAAACACCTTGTTCAGATGTATTATGGTTAAGTTACATCTGCTGTCCACAACAGTTATTGGAGATAGCAGGGATTTTCGCAGGGCGTTATCTGACATAAGTGGACGGAAACCACAAGGCCAAGACGCTGTTTAACCAAAACATTTCTAAAAGGATTAGGTTTATATTTCAGCTCAAAATGACAGAGAGCTGCTTTCAAGGATTAGTGCACAATGGCCTTATCTACAGTAGATTTAAACAAACGTTGTGAGTAAAATCGAATACAATAAAAATGTTAGATGTTCATAGCATTTAGTAGGCAGTAATGGTTTGAGATCAGAACCTAGTATCTTGTAGCTGCTGTGTTGTCTTCTGTGGAGATAACCTCGGTTGACTGCCACCCACATTAACCACTGAATGTCAGGAGGGTGTGTTGGCAAAAACACACATCCTCTGAAGATGATACAGATACTACCTGCCCGCAGGCCCAACTCAAGCAAGTGAGAAGTATTAAGAATCGTTCAAACAGCATAACTTAAATGCAGCACTATCTCGCAGTTTGTTGATTTTACAGTCTGATAAATCTCTGTGTTTTGTTTTCCAACACGGCATGAAAACACACAACTGGAGCATTGTGGAAACTAGTGATGAATAAGGTCTCAGGAATGTGTTAGAATGCAACAATGCAAGAGGCTGGTTAATGGTTATGGAGACCCTTTGAGAGACAAGCAGAGCAAAGCAAATACCTGAGCTAGTATGCACAGGCCAAACAAATGCAGCACGCCTCTGGCAATCAAAAACAATGATCATGACGACTTTGACCTCAGAGTTTCCAGACTACCACCTACTCAGTAAACCCCTGCAAATCCAAGAAAACAGTGCGTGGACACAGGTAAAGCCACACCTGTGCAATATAATGACATCAGATAGACAGCTCTGCAACACAAAGTTTGTACAACTGAAAAATATTCAATATTTCTTGAGAGGGTGTATGAAATTGTGCTATGAACATTTTTGATCTCATGGTTTTCGGTACTTTGGAAGGCCCCGTTGTACTACACAGCAATACATGGGCTAAAATATGTAAAAAAATAATAAAAAAAGCAGTGAAAAGAGAGAGATTTTATAGCAAAACATCACCAGTACTATATGTAAAGATATATCCTTCAATCAATAACACGGGCCTATCATGGGACAAACATGTGTCTATGATCACAGCTGAACACACAGGTGAATAAATATGCTCTTTAGACAATTGTGTATTTGAGGGAGGGTGACCCAAGCCCTCAGCTGTGCAGGAAGAGGGTACAGCAGGGCAGGGAAACACCTGTATTTGTCCTAGGCCACAATCACCAATGCTCACACAACATCCTGCCACCGTAGTTCAATGGACAGAGGGAGGAAGGGGAACATTGGATTCCACACAGGTCACTACGGTCTGTTTTTAAAACTCCACGCTTATGTGAAGAAAGTGTTGAAACATCTATGACTGTGGCAGCTGCATGTGCCTACTCCCTAAAGGACATTTTTGTGGTACTTTAGCTCAAGAAGGCTTCATAATAAGGCTTCTGTCTGTCTTAATTTTTGATCTTTTCAACTGGCTACTATAAAGGGTCCTACATACTTGCAGCATGACATCTACGGACTTAGACAAAAGCGGTTCTATGTACACACAGTTACATTCATACTCCAAAACAAGTCATTTGGTTAACACATGCGCATTTTGCCAAGCAACACAGCTGTGTACCGTGGCAAGGGACTGAGTCTGACCCCGGAATTCCACTGGCTGCGCGTGCGTTGTCCAACGGTGTTGCTCCGTGCGCCCAAGTCTGTCAACACCCACCAGCTCCGTTTTCAAAACAGGTACGGCCAAGTCGCGAGACCGAGGAGGTCCCGCGGTACTAAAAGTGACGGGCGACCGCTCTTGATAATATGATTCTTCTATATGGTATTTACACAACAACGAATGCACGGAAGGTTATTGTTCCCATCCAAACGAGTTCAAGAACAGTAGAGATGCTTGTATGTGTCTTTGTTTTGAGATAGTTACCTGCAGTGAGCAGTGATTGTCTTAATTAGAAAATTAACCAAAGGTTTTATTGTTTTGTCGGCGTCTGTGCTCCTGTCTATCTCGATGTGTTCTGCACTAAATTGATACGGTGAGCTCCAGCATCCAGCAAAAATAGAAGCAGTGCGTATTTCACCGGACAGCTGGAGCAGCAGCGGAGCAGAGAGACGGTGCAGCGGAGCTAGTGGACGCTCACGCACTGACTAAAGTAAAAACCTGACAGCTCTGCTGCCGTGCTGGAGCGGAGAAGGACCGGACAGGCTGCCGGTGGAATTAGGCCTTAAGAAGAGGTCTACAGTGTCAGCATGATGGAAGTTAATACCAGACTGTGCCAACACACAACTGTGAAACCCTTCATCAGGATTTACTAGCAGAAAGAGCAAGAAGCAGAAAATGGATCTCTGCTTGTATTTACCTACTATATTGCTTTGTACAGTTCTCTTATTCTTGATATCCTTCTCAGCAACACCTCCAACTGGACAGGAGGGAGGAGAAACAGATTGTGAACTTAAGCATTGTGCAATCTGCAGGCTTTCCACACGCGGTTGCACATTTTAGGCTGCAATTTTTTTAAGATTGGAGTTTTTTGGATAATCTAAGTTGTACCTATAGGAGGAGATACAGCTGACTTTAATAGGCTGGGATGGACATCAATCATGAAAACACCAATCTACTGCATACTCTTCTCTGGGCCTCAGCACCTTTTCTCAATGAAACAGAGATTCAACAACCGCAAAGACGAATGAAATGTTAAACTTCGAGATTAGATTTTTAAAAAGAGATACTGGAAAAAATGTTGCTGTGTAGATTGGAAGTCATATTCCTTAGAGAGTTAAGAGTACAATAAATGTGTCACTGTCACCTTACAAAACAGTTTGGTGGATGTCGGGGGAGCTGGTATTTTCTGAGGACAAACTGGTTGGTGTGTTACTATCTGGGACAATCAAAACCCGTAACCACCTCCAGTCAACTCCCTGCCAAGACAAACACACATACTGCGTGCTCCATTGGGCTGATTACATCACAGCTAATATTATAATAAGGGCTGTCACTTTAGGTGCCATTTGATATTCATAGCTTTGGATTAAGCTGTGGATCGAGACTGGACATATAAGGGTGCCCTCATAGGACACAGCTTTGGTGATTAATGACAGAGCTGACACTGATACGGTGATGAACTCAAACCTCAAACTGATTGGTAACGTGCCAATAGCTGTAGGAAGGGTGCTACTTAAAGGTGGAATCAGCGATTCTGGAGAATGCTTGTTGTCAAAATCACTTTTTGTCAAAATCAGGGAATATCTCCACACAATCCGTTACCTGAAAAAAAAATACAGTGTTAATACACAGCCTAGGCTCTGTAAACGGGCATGTTGTTAGCCATGGTGGGTCCCCTTTGTTAACATGGCTTTTGTTTACATACCAGCTTACAGAGCCTAGGCTGTGTATAAACACCAGCTTTGTTTTCAGTGCAGACACAGCACAGACAGGTACAGGATCGTGAGGATATATTCACTGATTTTGACAAAAATAGATTTTTTAAAAACAAACATTCTCTAAAATTGCTGACTACACCTTTAATAGAAGGTATTTGAGTACAAACGTCTTGTGATAGTGTAGATAGATGCTGTGAAGCAAATAACATATAACGGTTGATCCCCTCGACATTTCACACTTGAGCGAACCCAGGAAACCCGAGCAGACCCGCTTGACCTCGGCTTGAACTGAAACGCGGATATACCCAGCCAGACAACATCAGACGTGTGGGAGGAAAACCGCATTTGAATTATATGAATTTACAAAACAGTTTTTCTGCGTGGGGGGGGGGGGGGGGGGGGCAATTACGTTACAGCTCCACCTCATTGGCAAGGCTCTTTCCCATTGTAATTCTCCTAATGACAACTTTGAAGACAATAACAATTCCTTATGTGTCATCAATTTGGCGAGCTACAAGTTAGCACAGAGGACTGCAATGCTGGTGGTTTGAAACAAGTCATAACACATGACTTATAGCAGTCTAGTGTCACAGCCTATTTTCTAAGATCAATAGCGATAGGTGATGCAGATATTTCCCAGTCACCATCCTATAGCCATGCTGTCAAGTTTAAATTGTCTTGCTATAGAATGAAACGTTTGATTAAGTTTTGATAAGTCTGAAGGTGATTGTATTATGGGTTTGCTCATGAAATTGAAACCGTTCCAACATCAACGGACTAAAATTTGACTAAAACCTGATCTGAGATTGTAAATCATTCCTGTTTTTTATCTCTCATAAAGGGTTGGCCATAAAAACCATAAAAATCCATATAAACATATTTTTTTATTTTACTCTAGGGCTAGCCATGCATATAATTTTAATTTCGACTAATTACTGCCCACATTGTAAAATATCCATCTGAGATTTCTGCTGTTACTTCAATAAGTTAAATTGAATTGGCAATTTGTTTGCGGTTCTCACAGCGATTAAAAAAAAATGTAATGAATTTAAGCACGATTAAGCCACAGCCTTACTGGTGGCTCTGTGGGGATGTAATTAGACACAGCGGCACTTTGTATTGAACGTGCTAACTGCTCACAATGACAATGTTGATATGCTGATGTTTAGCAGATACAAGTTAGCACGCTCACATTTGCTAATGAGCTATAAACACAATGTATGGCTGAAGCTTATGAGTTTCATTAATATTGCATTTTGACTGTGTGATAGATTCTTTGAAAGTTAATGTTATTAAAAGTCAATTGACAGATTGTCCCTATGAAAGAACCATCTTGTTTCCAAGGGGGTCCAAATCTGTTGAAGACGTGCATCTTAAAAACATGGAAGTTAATCTCACGCTGGCACAAATTAAAGTTAATTAATGGAATCCATCCAATTGTTTTTACAATATTTTAGTCTGGATCAAAGTGGTGGACTGGCCCACTGCCATTGCCATCAAAACTATTTAGACTATTTATTTAAAGATTCAAATCAGTTCAAGTAAATAGTGAGTGCCTGTTGCTGTATATACAGTAACACATCACAGAAGGCCATCACCCCATTCCACTGAAGTTAAAAATCACTTTTTTCTCACAACAAGATATATATATATTGGACGTGGTAATATAGTGTTTTCAGTGAGTGTTTGTGACAGTAATAGTCGAACAGATAATGGTGGACAGGAGACGCTTCCTCTCACTCTTATCTTAAAGAGGATGAGGGATCGGAGAGGAAATAACATCACTTTTCTATCTGGATATGTTGATCTCTGGGAGACTCCCACACAGATAGGCATCTAGAGCAGAGACACAACACACCCCTTCCCTTCCTCTGTGTAACCCCCCTCACACACACACACTCACTCACTCACTCACTCACTCACTCACTCACTCACTCACTCACTCACTCACTCACTCACTCACTCACTCACTCACTCACTCACTCACTCACTCACTCACTCACTCACTCACTCACTCACTCACTCACTCTCTGCAGGCCTGTGAATCACTAAATATGCTTTTGCTCAGTGAAAATAAACAACATATTATCTTCCAAATCTTTGACCATAGACAACAGCCATGTTGAATTTTACCTCATTTGCATAAACTATTATTCAGTCACATGAGATCTACTTTATTGATTGTTAACCTATCATCACCAAGTTTAGTACACAACCCAAGGGGACCGACATACACACGCGTATACCATTCTAGTGAGATCACTCAAATGACATTGACCAAAACATCTTCACAAGGGCGGGGTTTAGCTGCTACATTTCCTGAGCCTGTTTGACCAACTTTCCAATCATCACTAAACGTAGTACCCTAACCTTGCTCTTTCGTTCTTTGTTTATATTTCTTATTGTTTGAAACAAAAATATTTGTACTTATTGCACCATTTGTCGGAGAATTTTTTTATTTTTTATTCTTCTATGTCCGGCACATATTTCCGATATTAACTTTAAAGTTGTCTTTAAGTTTAAACTTTTGACTTTGACAATCGACTGTTACTATCACCACATCTCAGTTCTATTCAGAAAGTTGGTGAAAGTTTGACTGTGTCATCTGACTGCTAAAGAATGACCAGATACATTTGACGATGAATCTCAGACATCCAGCCCTGTGTCTCAATGCAAGTAAAAGCCAGTCTCTGAAATCAAGCGTTTGACATATCTACAGATCTAAACACTTGAGGTAATTATAGGTGCAGCGCTGGTAATTACCACACTACATGAAAAAGTAAGACAGCCACTGCAGACAGCCTCAGTCAGACTGTTTGAAGTGATCAAAGACAATTCATCTCAGCCCCCTGTGTGTGTGTGTGTGTGTGTGTGTGTGTGTGTGTGTGTGTTCCACTGTTCCATTCCACTGCTGGTGCCTCTCTGTCAAAAAGTTTGAACTGTAATTCATAGATAAAAAGCCTGTTTGATAATCTGAACTCAATCAAAAACCCTTTCTGCTGAGTTTGGTGGTAAATGCCTTAATTCGTAATAAGTACAGCAAATGGAAAGAGTTATTTACCCCTCAATTAAAACCTTCCTGATCCTGGTCTTAGCTAAATGAACCCCGTCCGCATGCTGCAAGGGATTGGATTTCTGACCTACATACTCCAAATGAGAAACTTTTTTTTTTTTCAAACCAATCCTACAAAACAAGTCTGCAGTCAACAACCCAAATAGAATTTCTGCGCCAATAATGACGGGGCAACTTGTGACTCAGTAAATGTAATTCCAATGCTAAGGCTGGGTCTCAGCTGCAGTGAAGAAGGCACATCAAAAGGCCAAGGTCACCACTCGAAGAAATTGCTGAAGCCAATTAATAACAAGTGTTGATGGCAGGTCTGTTGATCTCTCTCAATTTTAACTAAGAATTGTTCTGGTGTCCAAGATGAAACAGGTATTAAAGGATTAAGGTAATTTCATATCAAAACATAGTGAAAGCTCGAATAAGTTAATGTAAAGTACAGGTAACTTTGACAGAACCACTATTGAATGGCACTTTTCATTTAGTTTAATCTAATTTACTTATTTGTTTATTTTCAAATGTTGCATCTCCCTCCTTCTAGTTGCACAAACATGCAGAGCCACCTTAAATATTTACAGATATAGGCCTACCTCTTCATATCTATAATAACGCCACATATTGTCCTTATATTGTCAAAACACAAGCTTTAGGATTTAGGAACACAAGCTTTTAATTTCCTAATAATGGTTGGTGCTTGTTTAGAACAATAATGGGTTGTGGAATAAAGTTATTAATTAGTAAACAAAAACTACTGAAATATTTTCACCTAATATTCCTAAGCAGTTTATTTTGTGTCCCTTTGGTTCTTAATGGTATCAAACGGTGCATTTGTTTTACTCTTAAATGTATTTTTTTTGTCACACGTTGGCACCATGCTACTACTATATACTTAAGTAGGCTATTTTTTAAATTATTTTGTTGAACAAGTATGTTAAAACAAAACATGCATTCATATTTTTAGCGTTCTCTCTCGCTAGTGGGATCTCATAAATGCGATGCGCTCGAAGCTACTGCGTTGTGCGTAATTCTCCCTCCACAACAGTTCGCCACTGAGTGCCAGTCCCAATACGCGACCTCATTAAACAAACCACACACACACACACGTACTCAACAGGTTTCCCGTGAGGGAACATCACTCACTCTCATCAAATTACCTGTTTTTCAGTCGAGCTTTGAGGAAGTTTTTTCCAAACGGAGCCATGTCTCAGGGAGCACAAAACCAGAGCAGCGGTCCGAAATACGTTACAGTTCCAGCATGACAGGACGTCCGACACTTTGTGGAGAGTTTGAGGAAAGTTTAGGGGGGTGTCCCGACTGCTACTCTGTCTGTCCGCCCCATCCGAAGCGCAAAAGGGAGGGAGGGAGGGAGGTGTCACCCAGACTCCCAGACTACACGCTGAGATTTATTGGTGAAACTCTGCCCCCTTCCACCTGCAGGGACAACCCGAGAAACTACCGCAAAGAAAACTTTAAAGGGAAAAGTACATCCTTGTGGTAAATACAGTCAAAGTGTTCATTGAAATAATAATAAATAATTCTACCTGTCCATAGTACTGTGTGTGCTGAAAAATAATTCCAGTGTTATTAGACAGCCTATACTCTCTCTCTCCATAGCAATATGCCCGTTTACAGCGCCTAGGTTGTGTATTAACACTGCATGTTTTTTTATTCCAGTGCGCACACAGTATGGACAGGTAGCAGATTGTGAGGAGATATTCACTGATTTTGACAAAAAGGTATTATGTCAACAAGCAGCTCCAGAATCGCTGACTCCACCTTTAAAAGGCCACATACACAAATATAGTAACAACAACACCCACATTTCTGCACATTTGTTTATTATGTCACTCTAGAAATCCTAAGTGCAACGAGGAGGCACACGTAAGTAAAGCAATTTAAAAAATATGATTACTGTCTCAGTGAGCTGCTGGTACATAACATCCAGACGGATATTGAATCTCTTGGTGGTTTGGGAATTGGCTCTCCCTGCTGGATACAAATGACAAAGAATTCATTCAGTCAAAAGAGGAATGTAGTCTGCTTTAACTGCAGACTGTTTTCATGCATCAACCATCTTTTGAAGAACACAAACGTTTAGAAGTTGTTCCAATTGGAATATTTACTCTATAATAAAAAGGTATAATTCTCTATGGGGACCAGTTAGTGGGAATATAGCTGATTTTTAATGTACCCAGAGGACTATCATTTACTTTTTGCCTTTGAATAAAAGTGGATTTGATGAGAATGATACCACATCACACTGTAAATAGGCCTACATTGTTTTTTTCCTATAATAAATACTCAGTCATGGTTTTAATAGTTCAAAGCATTCAAAGTAAGAAAGCAAACTTAAAGGCCTACTTCACCGGTGGGAATATGAAGGTGTATTGAAGTCTGAGATCCTATGTAGTATAAATGTGCAAACAAAATTGAAATTGGTTCATCCTAGCCTGAGAAAAGGCAGAAAGAGTGACATCACAGTAAGAGAAATGTAGGGTTAGACAGTGAGACCATAAAACACTCTTTCTGCCTTTTCTCAGGCTAGGATGAACCAATTTCAATTTTTTTTGCACATTTATACTACATAGGATCTCAGAATTCAATACACCTTCATATTCCCACCGGTGAAGTAGGCCTTTAATGTAAATTGTGTGATAAGAAATGAATAGCAATTAAATTTTTAATTAGAACAATTTAATACCACAAAAAAGCAGTCATTTTATGAACGGTTAAGTCAAAAATGACTTTAATCATGTCTTGGCAGAGTTTACTGTTGGCAGGGAATGCTGCTTATGAATCATATTGATGTGATATAGTTCAAACCAAAGCAACAGCCCCTGAGCTTTGAAACAGACAGCAGATACAGAAGTTTGTATTCATATTCATTCCAGGTTAGAAATATATCAGTAGTCAACACAAATTAAAATATAAAAAATAACATCTTCATAATACTAAAAAAACATAAAAGATAGAGCATCTAGAATTGATCCTTGTGGGACTCCATTATGAAACAGTCAAAATATTTACTTATTTGTATAATAAAACCGTAACACAAATTATCTTAACTTTCACATAAGCAAATGATTAAGAGATAAGTCAGAATGAATAGACAAACATATCATATTTATTCATTAGTTTTTTCTTGAGAAAAGACGATTGCCTTCATTTTTGCTGAAGCTAAGAAAGAAAACCTGTTGATTTGAAAAATAATTCACTTGCTAAATAAGCTTAAGCATACAAGCTATAAGCATGGCTTCTCTAAATAGTGACTCAAACATTGTTTCTTTGTCGTGCATCCTTACACCCTCCCATGTCACCCCTGTTGTGCAAAAAATAAATAAAAAATATTCAGATCGTGTGCATTCATGAGGTGAAATAACCAAATCTTTGAAACGTTGACGTAAACACCTTTCGCCCTATGATGCCAATATGACGTCTGGATGGATGGATGGATTGATGGATGGGGTGGGAGTGGAGATAGGGGGAGGTGAGATACTCCTCTTACATCACATGGGCTCTTATAAACTGAGGGAATGGAGCCTGCACTGCACTTCACAACCGGCCACAAAACTGCAACCAACAGGAAAGGCGTGCTTGGAGCTAGAAGAATAGGACACAGCAGCATTGCCTCAGATTACATCTCCTGCCTATTTAGCTGTCTGTGTCCGACCCTTAACCTTATGGACTAGATCGCCTCATCAGGTGAATTTTTTTTCAGTGTGGGATCCTTGTTTTCTTGCTTTTTGCTTAGTTTTTCTCATCAAGATGCAGGCACAGTTGGCATGTATGCTCATTCTTTGTTTCACATGCGGTGGATTTTGTACAGGTAAGCACCAGGGGTCCTGGCATTATGATGTTGTGATGTATCATTGAATTAATTTATAGTTAACAAAGATGGAGAAAGAAGGAAAAAACCATGCCACTCAAGAAAAGAATGGAATAAGTCTAACCATAACTGACTCTATGCAACAGGTGCATCATTTTCATTTGGGTGAAAATCTAAATCTTTGATCTATTTATGTTCTTCAAATCAAAGCTCCTTACTTTTTTAACGTTTACTTTATACACTGTTACTTACTTTGTTAACTATTTTACTTTATATTTGCTACTTATTTTAGTATGTCTTTTAATCTGCTGCACTGTCCCTTGTATTGCTGTAACAATGATACTATCCCCTTTTTATCTTATCTTATTCATAACATTATTGTCTTCAGGATTTGGGTTTCCATATTAATTACTTGTATTTAATACCATGGTAACCAAATTAAAAATGCTTTTTCCTTTTTTCTGGTCCCTCAATTGATCATAATGTTCAGGGTATTTGATCAGGCTAATAACCATTTATATATGAACACATATTTCACTAGTCCTAATTAAGACTTTTTGATTCAGGGTTTCACCTTATTAACATTCACTCTTCCCCTTTTCCTAAACAATCCAATATTAATCACAACATCGGCCATATCTAACTGTTTTAGAACCCATTTAAACACTTATTCACTCAAAACAAGGAGCATCTAAATAAACTGTTAACAATTACAGCCACACCAAACTGCTCAAGAATCTAAATCCATATAGGGAATCAGACAGTGAAGACTTCAGTGAGCTCATTGCCATTGAGATGGAAACAATTGGATTTATGTCTATTGAATTCAACAATGCAGAGAGAACCTGGTCTTATGTTGTCTTCCAATACCTGACTGAATTGTAAATGATGCAAACTACAGTTCACAAAGAAGATGCATAAGATAAAGAGCATTCTTTGGCATATTGACATATTTTAATGGGGTTTTCCTGCACACATTGACAATACAGCTACAGTGCTTGTAAGTGAGTGTACATATATAATAAAGGAAGATTTAAAATATAATAACATTTTAAATGAACGATTTATTAGAAAAAGGAACAAGCATACATCAAAACAGATCAAATATACCTCCATTATTAAGTTGACGTTTTTCATTCAGCAATCACACAAGCTGTCTCCTCCTGATTATATTTGGTTAAATGTATCTTTCTGTCTCTCCTCTTAACTCGCAGAAGTGGACCAGGATCAGCGAGCGCTAGAAGAGGAGATACTCAACACTATCTTCACGTCTAAGGTACGAGGTCACTTTTTATATAAATGTATTTATTTATTTAATCATTTGCACCTGTTGTATCAAAGACTTTATGTCCAAAAAGCGGGTCAGTCAGTGATCCCCTTCACATCCCTCTAGCCGACCCCAGACACACACCTGCCTTTCATACAGGTGTCCTTTCATATGGTCTGGATCTATGCTTCAGTCACAGTCTCACATTTTGGCCTGTGGTCATACTGAAAGGGAGATAATAAATTATTTAAAGGGAGAGACATTGCAGACAAAAAGTTTTTTTCCATTTTTCTTTTCATAATATATTTTTAAACGTTTTTCTTCTTTTTTTTTTACACAACAAGCACATACAAAGAAAACAAACAACTGCACCATCACAAAATATAATATATATATATAATTATAATACAATAGAACAGAAATAAAACAAAAAAGAAAAATGACCAAAAAATCTATCGTATGATTTTTTTTCTTCGTTTTTTCAACGTTAGTTTTTTTTCAAGCACTGGTGAAATTTGAGATTTTTTGAGTTTTTTCTTCCATAACACTTGTTATTCCATAGAAGTATAAATAAAAGGTCCAGAATGTACATTTTAGGTGTTTATTTTACCGAACCCACAACTGTTGGCGTCTTTATATTTCTCCAATACAATACAACCATCTTTAACAGCCATTATTTCAACATTTGTTTTATTCAATAGCTCCGAAACAAAAATCTCTCTTTTCTATTATCCAAAATCTGTTCTCTAAAACTAAAACTGGACACTAATAAGTTGTAAAACATTAATAAAGATCTAGTTTTTTGTCATAATTAGTTAGTTAGTTGCCAAATTTACACAATTATTCAAAATGGCAAAATTTCATTATGATATTTATTCTATACGTTAACATTTTTACCTATTCACCTGCAGTGTATCACCTTCACTTTTTCTTAAATTGACCAAATGTGCGGAGAACAGAATTACTGTGTGCAGAAGTAAAATCAACACAATCCAGTTGCTGCAGCCATGGACACCTGCTCTGTGAGAATGAAAAGAATTGAGATGGAGTGAAGTGATTCCGTTGTAACTGTGTGATTCTTGATGCATTTATCTGGCGGTGTGAACCCAAGGCCAGGTAATGATAGGGTAAGGCAGTGGTTCTCAATTATTTTCTGTCATGCCCCCCCTAGGGGATAGATATTTTTTTTTGGTCAGTTGGAAATCAAGGCAGCCCTGACAACCCACCATTTGAGAAGCACTGGGGTAAGGTGTGGAGTTGGTTAAGGTGAAACTAGAGGCAACAACAGACGGATGGCAGAGGCTAATAGGATTCAGATTGAGCGGACAGCATCATAATGACATATCTCCACCTTTCTCTGCCTCTCTCTTTGTCTCTCTTTCACTCTCTCTGCCTCTCTCTCTGTCTCTCTCTGTCTCTGTCTCTCTCTGTCTCTCCCTGTCTCTCTCTCTCTCTTTCTGTCTCTCTCCATTTGATAAATGACCCTGGCGATGGTACGGAGACGAGACAGTGACAAACCAACCATATGATTTACTGCTGCTGATGCTTTGTAGGTCACTTATAGGGGTGGTGATTATAATAATAAGCTGTCACATGACAGATGGGGAGCTCAAGAAGCTGGAAAGGGCAGTAAGTGAGAAGATATACTAAAGGTGGAGTCAGTGATTCTGGTGGTCAAAATCACTCTTTATCAAAATCCGTGAATATCTATCTCCCCAAGATCTGATCCCTGTCCGTACTGTGCTGTGCGCTGAAATAAAAATATGGTTTTAATTCACAGCCTAGGCTCTGTACACTTGTAACAACGGGTGTGTAAACAAAGGGGCCCCACCGTAGCTAGCAACATGCCTGTTTACAGAGCCTAGGTTGTGTATAAAGACTGGATTTTCTCTAGCGCACACACAGTACGGACAGGTAGCGGATTGGAGATATTCACAGATTTTTGTCAAAAAGTGATTTGGACCATAAGCGTTCTCTAGAATAACTGAGTCCACTTTTAAATATGATTATTTCTTTGAGAACTAAAATGAGTGACCTGCCTGTCCACTCTACTTTTTATCTGATTATGTGGAGGTAGATTTCCTCTCCGGCTCTTATTTCTCTTGTATTATTCCACAGCTAGGCTTCATTCGTCTGCCTAACTGATTTGACGTTGACCTTTGCGGTCCCTATATCATTTGTTGATCGATACATTACATGCTTTCTGCCTTTTAGATTTATTTATTATGACATTGCCTGTCCTTGTCTTGTTTCTTTTGTTGTTTCTGTGTCTTGTTTTTATACTGTTTTTAACTTAAATTGCTTGTCTGTTTTTTCTGTGTGTGTAATGCACTTTCAGTTGGCAATCCCAATTTCGTTGTATAGGTGACTGTACAATGACAATAAAGACTATCTTATCTAATCTTATCTTATCTTACCTTATTTGAATGTCAATTTGAGCTTTTGCAGTGTTTTTAAAGCCATAGTGCGTAACTTTTTCATATGAATGAATGTTGGTTACATTCAAGCCATCGCCAAACAAGTCGACACAAAGTTGATTAAGCCTATCAGCTCCACAAAACTATCTCTGTATTTGTCAGTAGCGTTTACAAAAAACTGGTGTCACCATCCGACACTGGCGCAGGAGCTCAGGAAAATCTCTTAAAAATCTATAGCTATAAGTTGCCCATTGTAAAGAAACTACTAATGTATGCAACTATGGATTTGGCTGGAGTAGCCTCAATGTTGGTGGTTCTGTTAATCAGCCGTTGTAATAGAGACCAGACCTGATTTATTAATTGCAAGTGATCCACTAGGGAATGATTAGAATATTGTACCAAGTTATCGATTCACAAAATTGCTAAGAGAAGATTGTGATTGATAAATGAGAAACAGTTCTTCTTCTGACCTTTCAACGCAATTTAAACAGATCACATACATTATCACTTTGATTGATTTAAAAGTCAATTAAAACCACATAATAGCTGTGTATGTTTGGTCCCTGTTGTGTTGTAGTAAAAGCTACGGCTAACGCCAATACACTATATGAACAAACCCTGTGTTCCAATCCCCACACTTCCCTACTATTTAGTATGCCAGAAAATGATTTAGGATGTCCCAATACATGCACGTCAATTGTAGTATGCTGAAAATACATAAATGCCCGACCAACTCCAATAG
>NC_137234.1:7131080-7193580 GCF_949987685.1 Ammodytes marinus
GAGAGAAAAAAAAACAATACTCTCTCCCAGCCAAACTCAGAAGCGTGCACATTCGCTACAAATTCACTCTTGCACGTGCCCAGTTTATTCTTTACTAACTACTTTTCAAGCTAACTTTGGTGCATTTATTTTTTTTTCTTTAAAGAATGTTAATTAATGTATACTGTCCCTTTAAATGTGCAGTGTGTAATATGACATCATCAAGTAAGTTCTAGAAAGTTCTAGAATGCAACCCCCCCTGGGTAACCCCACCCCTTTCGAATAATAACAGAAGCTACAGTGGCCTTCAAGGACAAGAACAATTCTACATTTTAAACAATGCACCTGATGACATTCCAACTATGACACTTCCAAAATGGCGGTGGCAAGGCCTTGGTCCATAGTGTGGAGAAATATGGACATATATGAGACCCTTTCTAAGGAAAAAAAAAATAATTCTAAAAAGAAAAATCAGCTATTATGCACTAAATTAAACGTACTTATGGATATTATAATTATTTTCTACAAAATCTGCTTGGAAATAAAACCCAAAATTCTACACACTGCAGGTTTAGATCATTTTGAAAACTGCTGAGCTGGTGACAAAGTGTACGGTTGGATTGTCATTAGTAATGCAAGAGAAAAAAACATTTCCCTCAGCAGATACTTGACTTCTACGTTTAATTAAAACTGCACATCATTTCAATTGTACCTGCTTGTGTTCATCTTCCCCTGGAGCCCAATCGTGTAACAAGCTGATCGGTGCCACAGGATTACCTACAGATAACTGCTTTCGTTCCACCTGTAAAGCAACAGATGCACATGTCGAGACGTGGTAATTGAAAAATAAGCCGGCACAAAAACTGTCACTGTCAACAGCACTTGCAATTCAGATAGAAGGGGTCAATCTCACTCAGTTATTGCTATTAGGGGGAAACTTACAGCCATCATGCCTTGAAGTAACTGGGTTGGATATTAAAGTTATTGTGATATATTGTGATTTTCTTAGGAGGTAACGCAATGCTTAATCTTAAAATAACATAAAGTATGGATCATTCTACACAAGGGCTTGAAAAAATAAAATAAAAATCTTTTTAATGTATGGACACAACAAACCCTTAACATGTAATTGGGGTGCTTTCAATCAAAAATAATGCTGGTAGGATGCAGGTATACTTTCATTAAGTGGTGAAACACCTAAATCATATGAGTACCATTAAGGCAAAATGTTAGGCTTTGCTTGAGCAATAAAGATACTGTTACACATTCATTTCAAAGGTTCAGTACAAAAGATCATTTTCACAGTGGTTTGAGTCATGCTGTAGTTTGGGAAATTATTTGAAATTAGTCTACAGAATCTCTCTGTAAACAGATATCAGAAGGACTATATCTCTGGTAGAGAAAGGTAACATTGAAAACTTCATTTTATTATTCAATTATTTGTCCACCATAGAAGAAAATGACATTCACCTCCACTGTATTGGGGTGACAGTAGAGAGACAAATCCAGCTGCATTCCTAGATAGCATTTTGATTTGAGGTCAATCAACCTTAGAGATGAGCTGTTTAGGTCCATTTCTATAACCTGGAAATCCAGACCCACATCTAGAACAATATAGGGTCTGGCCAAGATCAATAGACCTTCACAAAGGGCGGCACCATTGCATGCATTTCAAATACCACTGCACGCAGTTGGATTGGATAGCACTACGACAATTGATCAAGGTGGCATATTAAGCCCTGTTAGTTTAGGGAACGTTTCAAAAATTACCCCAGAGAAGGAGCGAGACAGTGGAAAATGTACAGTATGTGTTAAGACACATATGCAGCAATATTTAGATCTGCAACTGTTAACACATATTAATGGTCTTGCATTTATTTATTTAAAAAATATGTTTTTAAGAAGTGTGTGGTACATGAAAAACGTGAGAGATAAGACAAAAGCACAATTATATGGTGGTATCATTTCATATTTATATTGTAAAATGTGTTTTTATAAGTCTTGATATAATTTATAGAATACAATGACATGTAGCCGTCCCTTTTTGCAGGTAGAAATGTATCCACTCAAGTTGCAAAAGCTGCTGTTTAAACTTTCCCTCAACAATTACGGCAAAGGTGCCATTCCGACAAGTTTCAGTTGAACTCAAATTCATCACATTTTTCAGATGGAGGAAAATGAAACACTTTGCATTCATAAAGCTAAAGCAAATACCTTAGCCAGCCTCCATTAGTTTTACCCTGATGTCAGTGACCGTATGTGCCTCTCACAGGCAGCGGATGGCACTGTTGTTTAACTAGTTCAATGGACAGATTGATGTTTCTATTTGGCCTTTGAATGAGAATATGTTAACTGATTAAGACCTTTTGACTATTTTCCCTAATACACATCTAATTTGAGACAAAATAGTTTTGATATTTAATCAAATGTAGTTATTGAGTAATCTTCTTAGCCTTTATTTATACAAGTAAATTCCATTGAGAACGGAGACTCTTTATCAAGGGAGACCTGTTTCAACTCCCACGTTACCTTTCACACACACATTCGTACACCGATAGCAGGCTAACTATCGGGAGCTATTTAATGTTCAGTGTCTTGCTCAGTTACACTTTGACATGTGGCGGGGAGACGGGGGATCGAACCACCGACCCTGCAACCCAGTGGACGACCGCCCTACACACTTCACCACAGCCACCCCAATGCCAAGCGATGCAAGTCCAAAAACTGTAACTTTCTGTAGGTTTTGCAGTGACTTCTACCCATTAGGGGAAACCCTTCGAGACAATTATGTAATGATAGCACACATTCACCCAAGGTTCTCTCACATAATGCAGAAAATAGTTTATTTCCCAGAAGACTTACAATGTATGAAGAAATAATAGCAATGATTGTTTTCGTAACGCGTTTTATCTTAGAGGTCACAGCTAACCACCCAGAGGAGACATTTGAGTTGTATCTGAAAAACTTCAAGTCTTTGAATATTTCATGGTTGAACAGTCTAGAAATCTCACTGCATCACAATGAAACTTGGCAAGAAGGAAGCAGAGACATTGTGCTTATTTCATTCTCTATCCAGGGAGTTACTTTTCCTAAAGTAATTTTAACTTTTCTCATCTACAAATAAGTGAGCAAATGTTATTTCATGGGAGGGAATTCTACTTTCAATAAAAGTTCAACATAAGAGAATATTACCTTAATATTTCTCTATGAGTTGGGAAAGCTTTTAGAAATCCCTAACCTCACTTCTTTCTAAAATATCAATTGTATTGTTTTTATACCTAAAATTAATTTATTTTTCTACTTATACACATTTTATAGTTATGTATATATTGTACCTTTTTATGCATACTTAAAACTGCTGGTGGTATTTGTATTGTGTACCTTATTCTATTCTATTCTATTCTATTCTATTCTATTCTATTCTATTCTATTCTATTCTATTCTATTCTAAACTCCTCTTTTCCCTTACCCTAACAACACTTCATTTTGATGGATATACATATGTAGGCTACCAGCAGGTGGCAGTACAGTACAACAATAATCCGGACTGTGTGTCCCTACCATGAATAACCTCCACCAAAATACATGTGAAACCTCCTCAACATATCCTGTTCCTCCCTTCCTTGATTCTAACAGACATGAATGTAGTATTCCTATCTTAGTTTTTTCCATAACCGTTTCATTTTAACCACAACCTACCCTGCGTTCCGAATCGCATACTTTCTACTATATAGTAGGCTATGTAGAAAAAAGATTTAGGATGTCCCGATTCTTGTGGCCAGATTTAGGATGGTTAGAAGTACATGGATGTCCTTCTTCATGGGGCCAAGATTGTTAGTGTTGAAAACTGCATCCTATTTGGGCGATTCTGAACCACAATCCGGTGCGCACTTGAAGTGACGTCACATCGACGAAGCCTTCATATGAAAACAAACGGGGATGCGACGGATGTAAAAGCAAGAGGCAAGATCAAGGTGCAATGTTATGATGAAATAAAAGAGTAACAGTATGCCCCAATAGTATGCCTACTTAATCCTAACTAGATTATTTTTATCGTCGGATGTAGTATGTAGAATAGAAAAAAAAAGTATGCGATTCGGAACGCAGGGCTAGTCTCAATGCCTGTACTAAAACTGACGCCTCAAGCTATCACACATTAGCTACAATGTCAAGGAGATCTACAGTAATTTTGCCTTGGATTGGGCCCAAGCACTGAGCTCAGCTGCATAAGCCCCTATCTCACTGGGCTGCGACAGTGTGCGACAAGTTGGAGACACAAAATTGCGACAAAATGTGCAAATTAGCGACAATTTTCACTTGCAGTCTCACTGAGTTGGTTCCTCACGACACGTTTGCGAATGTCCTGCCCAACACTTGCCAGGAGGTCGCATTTATGTCTCGCGAGCGTCTCACGACCGTCTCAATTTTGTCTCAAATCAGTCGCAATTTAATTTCATATGTCGCCAACCCCTCGCAAAGTTGTCTCACATTGCTCGCACTTTCTGACTCGCGGAAACTAAATTGAGAAGGGTTTGCGACGCGTTTGAGACCCATGCGACCACTCTGAGACTATTTTGAGACAGATTTGTCGCACACTTTTTTTGAACATGTTCAAAATTCATGCGACAGGACTGCGCGGCTCTGCGACTCATGCGAGGAAATTGAGACCTCCGCGAACGTTTGGAGACAGTTTAGAGACTCGTTTGCGAATGAAGTCTCCAACTTGTCGCAAACAGTCGCAGCCCAGTGAGATAGGGGCTATAGATGGAGCTCTAGATGCTTAAATATGATGGTAGCAGTAATTGTAAAAGTAAAATAAAATCTTTAAAAAAAATGGTCAAATGACTAATTTGAGAGTAAAATATCCTTACTCAAACAAGGTGCAAAAACATGATATATAGAGGAATTTTAATTAAAATTTTTACAGAGAAACATTTTTATTTTAAAGATGTTTCCTAACCTATTATGACAAAACATTTTCCATAAATAAGTGAAAAATATTTAATTTTGAAAGACAAACAACTGGTAAAATTTAATAATCTCAAACTTCAATAGTTTTTGATGAGTTTACTAACATGATTGAGTAACTGAAAGATCCCTGAAACAACCAGTTTGTGGTAAAAATATCTGTCTTGCCAATATTTCATCATTATATATATCACACTCAAAATGTCTTAAATTCATGTAAATGTGAAAAGATGCACTTGAAAATTCATCAGAGGAATTATGTACTTGTTTAGAATGTTTGAACACTTTCCCTTAGCAGAATATTTGCCATTCATAATAGTAGAGTGCTAGTCAAGTCTTCACAACAAGCTCCACATTGGAAGGCGATTGGCAATTAATCATGATCTCACCCTCGGAGCAGACCTGTCAGTTTTTTTTTTGCAAATCTGCATCGACTGCCTCAACAGATGTCTATCAATATAACGACTCCCATGACCCTGAGAAAAGTCCAGACTTAGTGCGCCTCCCGCATCCACCGGACAAATTACACTCTGCGTGAATTCTTTCAACTCCATTAAAACACCCCTCATCGACATCTGGCCGCTGATAGGGGTGATACAACCCTGCTTGTCTTGGCCTTCCTCCAGCCAGACACCTTTCTCTATCTACCTCCAATTTTGCAGTCTGTGGATGTAGTTTAGCTCGACAGTTTGAAACTTCTCAGTGGGATGTTGATGAGAAGGTTTTTTTTTATCTTCACTCCTGCTAAAAGTAAAAGTCAATCTCTCTTCCAGACAGCTTTGCAAATTGTAGTATAAAAAAGCTGGTCCGATCAAGATAATGTCTTGTGAAGGAACGAGATTAGCTCCTTTTGTGAGAAAAAAAAAATCTTGATTGTGTTGGATAGGACAGCGGCATGACAAGTGTGACCTTGTAGCAGGGAGGGGTGGGGCCCGGCCAGCTGAGAAAGTAATTAGGCCTCACAATATGGGCTGTATTTAACCCCAGGCCGTCAGATATATACTATGGCAGCAGTGAAGGAACATGTCAGAGCTGTTTATTGTCACACAGGTAGGCTGTCAATGTCAGCCGTGAATAATGGCCCCTGGTTGCTGAAAGTTGGGCACCATAGACAGACTGAGACTTCAACGTAAAACTATTTCAGTGACAACACCAAGTCTTAGTTCATAAAATGAGATAAACACTTAAAGCTGGGGTATGTGATTTCTGATCGGTCAAAATTAACATGGGCTGTTACACTTTGACCAATCAGTGCGAGGCTCCGATTCTCTGTTCTTATTGGCTGTTGTGACTGTCCATTCACTTTGACACGACTGTGTTGGTGTGTAGAGCGTGTCAGGGAGGGACCATAGGGGAGGGACCAAAGAGAACAAGTGAAGCGGTTGAGGTATTTGGATTCGAATCTCTATCCCAACTGCCATTTTCTCCCCAAATCCTCCACCCCAGCTTTAAAGGTACATTGTGTAATAACAGAATAGTTTTGGTGTCATCTAGTGGTGAAATGCTGTCTTGCTAACCCCTCAAGTTTGGAGAATGTACAGAAGCTAAATTAAAGAAGACGAGAAGCTAGTCACTGAAGATGGCATACATTTTTTCCACAATCTCAAGTGATGAGGTGAATATGTATTTAGTCTATTTTATTCTATTCCATTTCTACCAAGTCTGTTCTGAAAAATGCCCATTGCACCTTTAAATTATGCCTCTTGATTGCATCCAGAAACGTTTATTTTTTTTTGTTTTTGTCTTGATTGTGTGTCGATATCTGGATTTATGCATCTTTGTACTGGAATATTTGCCAAATTGCCAAACTAATTTGAGTTATTTTAACTATCTGAAGCAGAGTTGAATTCTCACGTCTCCTAAGTATCTGGTGCCACTGGATTGTTATACTTTGGCCGGTTGTTAATCTTGAGCTGTACGGATAACACACTGTACCTTAAAGCAGGTAAAGTCTTCAATACATCTTCCTGCTTTCTTGTCTTGTGTTAATTAAACACAATGTCAACTTTGTTTTCTTGGGTAATTGTCAATATAGAAGCAGTGATTAAGCCTTCGGTGGCGCCCTGACACAGAAACACAATAGACATGGTTTGGGAAACTCATTTGGCGTTGTTGAAATTACCTCGTCTTTTATTTTCCTACTTAATGACACCTTGTCATGTTTTATTTCTCACTAACGAAAGCAAATTATAATTGTATACACTCTGACTCTGTAAACTGGTGTAACTGTTTGTGGCTGACATTGACTTCATTGTCGACCCGAGAATGACGTTGGAGCTGCCTCACAGACACTGTTGAAGAGGGCAGACATCGATTCCCCAGACCACAGAAAACCACTAAAAGCTAAAAGCTAAAAGCCGAGGCAATTCTAGCCTAAATCGATAACCGAAACTGCCATTCAACTCCCCAATACCAGGCTAGGGGATTCGCTAACACAGTACAGCAGCACTCGCAATGATGCAGTCATTTCGGCATTTGAGATGTTTGTCAAAAAAAACCAGATACAATTTCCCCCCAAGAGCAAATAAGACTGTGTTTGAAAGCTTGTATCTGTTATCTGCTGGCCTGCTGGATATAACAAGATGTCCTTGTTTTTCATCGTTGTAAGGCTCTTTCAGTTTTGCTATGTTGGAGTATCCCACAGTGTAAAGAAAAGAGCTAAATAACAGCCCTCTTCTCAGCCCATCAAAGTGCCCCCTCTTTCACTGTGCAAGCCTCTGTCAGTGTGCGCCTCTTCATATTGATTGTAAACATGGAAGCTTGTGTCTCTGTGGTTAATGTATCACTGACTGCCTTGAGAATTGCTTTGAGATGCTGAAAGGAAAGGATCTGGTATTATGAGATAAAGAAAAAAAAATACCAAAGAGAGCCCCGTTTCAGCACTTGAGCTGGAAAGATTGCATCTGTATCTATTTAAAACGGCCGACAGAACACAGGTTTACATGGACACACACAAGGCCTACCTGTCACATGATTCAGTTCAAACGTGACATGCATTGGAATTGGAATCGGATTTTTTTAAAGAAAAAAAAAGAAAAGGAAAACTAGACATACAAAATTAAGGTAAGATTTCATATTAAGGTACACATATTCACCATTTACTAGTCGCTTATTAACATGCATATTGGTAGCAAATTGGCTCTTTAATAATAATTAAAAAATTCTTAAAATTACTTATTCTGCATGACCATATTCATCATTTACTAAGCCCCTAACTATGAATTTTTCCTCAAAAACCTCCTAATAATATTTACAAAAAATGAAAAATATTCATGCAAAACACTGTCCAACTTTACATGTTCGAAAATGGGCGAGAATAAGAACAACATGCATTTTTTATTGATGAAATTCATGTGAATTATGCAATTGTTGTGATTTCATATATAGTAATGCATTTTGTTGTTGTTCAGTGTTTGACTCTGGAATGGAGAATTGTACATTCTGTACCAGAACAGTTCAATAAAGTTCAATAAATAACTTCTGCATCTATAATGTTGAATATCTTTTTTTTAAATCTTTTGTGTGGACCCCAGGAAGACTAGTTGTTACTACGGTAAAAAACTTACGGGGATCCTACCTAAAATTAATAAATAACTTCGGCATTTACACCTCTGTTGTGCGGATAGGCCTTTCATAACTAGCCTGATTCCCATAGACAGATTCCCCCACTCTCTGTAACATGCCCTCACATTATAAACAGGCTTCACAAAGAAGAAGATGAGCATCAGTAATGGTTGCAAGGGGGGTTGGAGGGATAGGCATTCTGTGCAGCGGGCATTCTACTCGGTTGATTGTGTCTCTTTGCCTGCCCGGGATAGTAATTAAAATGACTCAACCGCCCCCCCCCCCCCCCCCCCCTCAATCTTGTCACACTGGTGGCAATGCAAAAGGCAGAAGAAACCGAGCTGTTATTGCTTGTCCTTCAGCTGAAAGGGGAATGTGTTGGCCCAAGAGCTGAGGGCTTTTGTTATGAACAAATCTGGTGTCCAGGCCTGGGTGGGTTTTCTAGCAAAGCACCCTGGGAAATGAGTTATCTAAGAAGCGCATGCAAGTAAAAATGCCCTGACATTAATCTTTAATTAAGGCCCTTTTACAAATTTGGGATGACATGCCCGGGAGAAGGAAAGGGATGCTGTGTGTAGGGGGAAAGATATGAACAGTTGGCAATAGGGAGGGCCACGCAGGCAATGTATTATATCTTGTGTGGTGGTGGGTTGTGTGCTCATTATGTCCGATCAAAGTCAAGCAATGCCAAAGCCCCTAGACCGAGCCTGGGCTTTTCTGTTCAGCTGTTTGGATCATGAGGCGCACTAGTTAGGTATAAGCTTGTCACTAGTTGGGGTTCCATCACCCTTGAAGTAGCCCACTGCATCAGAAGAAGGGGATGAAAAAGGCAAAATATGAAACAAATTCAATCAAATCGAGTTGAGTTCCATATATATATACAGAACTGCTTTATTCAATGTTTTTACTTGCTTTGACAAAGCACAAAAACAGCAAGAAACAAGATACACAAAACAAGATACAAAGCTGAGGAACGAATAGAAAAATAATTCACAACAAACAAATACACCACCATATGCAACCCGATCTCACGCCTCGGCGTGAGATCGGGTTGCCATATGGGCATAAGTACATTCACATCGTCTCATTCCCCCAAAAAACAAGACAAAGGTCAGTCCAGAGGGCTCCACAATGTCCAAGACAGGTTTCCATATAGCAATCAATTCCTCCACATTGTCATGAAGGGTGTAGGTCAGTTTTTTCCAGAAGGAATACTCTCAATACCTCTTTATACTAATCGTCTAGTCAACGGGCATCCTAAGAAAATCCAGAATTTGTGAATAGTCTTTTGGTTCGTACATGCTTATTCTCCCCTCTTGTTTTTCCTTTTTGGTTAATTGGGTGTGGATCTGTTGTTGAAAGAACCAAGTGATAAAGCTTTTGCTAAAACCAGCAATGGCTCTTCTCTTGTTTGGTGACAGCTGCTGCTTTTGTGTCTTCGGGGCTTTTTTTGTGGAACATCACAACCTGTTCCATTTTGGCTGAAGATTCACACGAAAAGACAAGTCTCCTATGAAACAAAATGGGGACTTTTAAATTGTTTTGATTACGCCTATCCCCTGTTCCCAGAGTTACGAAAGCATTTACAAAGCCAAAAAGTGACGGTTTATGGAGGAAGGGACTTAGGGAAAAGTGGCGGTAAATCTCCCCGCGGCAAGATTCGTTCGCTAGCATCAATGAGAGACAGATGGGCGGATGGTTGTGGAGGTGTATAGGTGTGTGTGTGTGTGTGTGTGTGTGTGTGTGTGTGTGTGTGTGTGTATCACCTTTGTGAGACAAAGCAATTGGGAACGATTAAAACCTCATTCGCCGTAGGGACTATATCGACTCTGAGGCAGAAGCTGGCTCCAAAAAGCGCCCGCAGCAGTGTTCCTTTCATCTCCATTCCTCTCCAGGACCCTGTAAAGGCCAAGGGAGCAGTTAAAGAGAGAAGCACACGCCGTTCTGCCGGGTCAGTTCACTGTTAATGTTCAACATCATGACAGCAAATGAATAAGTCATCCTTAGTTTGTCTGGAACACCTAGGCGGTGGAAGATACAGGCAATAAGAGTGTGGCTTAACCAACGTAATCAAATTGGTGAACTACGCTGTTATACGTTGATCGTTTTCACATGGTACAGCACATACAGTATCTCAAAGACTCAGGTCAGACATGCTTAGGAAAGAGATAATATATGCATCACAACCTTAATTATCCACCAAATATTAGTAGATTTGCCTCCAAATGATGATGGAATGCTTGAAGCGTTTTCATTTTCGTCCCAGATTTTGGACGGATATGAATTCCTCCATTTTCTTTTTCCATCACGGCACATGATCAATGCGCAGCGGGCTCGGGGGCCTCTTGATAACCGCGGTAACCGTCCGCTCATCAGGCCGAGAGGCACCTGCACACTGAGGGGCCCCTCCATCACCAGCAGACAGACACACAATCACAAGCTCCTCTCCAGGTTATTACCGAGTCATTCATCACCCGCACCTGCTTCCTATTTCTGCGCCTACAGCTTTTTTGGAACATCAACACTTTTAAAGGTGCAGTGTGTAATATCGGAATATTTGGTGGCATCTAGTGGGGAGATTCCAGATTCCAACGCTCCCTTGGTAACCCTTTCCATTTCGAATAAATACAGAAGCTACAGTGGCCTTCAAAGACAAGAAGCTAGTTACTAAATATGGCATCATCCACCACTGCCTCAAGTTTTTCCGCAATATCAAGTGATGAGGTGAAGATGTATTTAGTTATTTGCTCTATAGTACTTTTTTCGTCTTCCAACAGGTATTTTGTGGTGGACACCCACTTTATATTAACACGCGAATGGCGTTAAGTTTGTCGATTCTGTGCTGCTGATGGCAGTGCAAAATGGTGGCTTCCATGGTGGCAAGCCCCTCTCTTATGTACAGTAGATACAAAAGGCTCATTGTAAGGTAATAACATAAATAACTTTTATTTTCAAGCAATTATACACTAAACATACTTATTGATATAATATTCAATTTCTAACAAGTCTGTTCTGAAAAAATACCAACCAATTTTACACACCGCACCTTTAAATTCCTGTATGTACCCATTGCACAAGAAGTTTCAACATTTAAAACGTTTTATTTTTTTATCTCCCCCACCTCCATTTTCCAAGCACACATCTGTACAACTGACTCATGTGGTTCTGTGCTGCAAACGACCACGAAACACAGCACGAAATGTTCTAATCAACAGCTATTGACTGGCTTTGATGATGTACTGGTGTGTAATTGTGACTGTGCCCCAGAGAGAGAGAGAGAGAGAGAGAGAGAGAGAGAGAGAGAGAGAAAATCTATCAAACTGGGCCATGGCCATTGTTCTTTTGATTTGCTTCACATACAGCACAATGCAACTGCTGCCGGTTTAATATACAGATAGTGAATTTGATGCAGTGTTTAAATTCCCATAGGCACGGGAGCAGAGCAGATAAAAAGGCAAAATGAGGGAATCCACACAATCCATATCGTCTCGGTATGATGTGGGGTTCCATGCCAGGTATAGTGCTAGCAGCAGCAGGAGCCATGGCAACCACCGTAACGCAAATTGATTGGCCCGTGTCTCCCGCTGTGCACAGTGCAGGGCTTGTTATGAGGGATATTGGGTGTTTTTAAACTCACTGCCCCGGCCCCTGTTCATAGCATGGTGTGTGCATTAGCTCTCATGTCTGCTTTACCTTCCATTTGGTTCTGGATGACTTTGAAGGAGATGGAGAGAGGCAGGTAGAATAAATGCTGGAGGTTTCTGAAATGGTGTTGGGAGTATAAAAACAGGTTTGAAACTAAGCATGATACTTTTGCCATAAAATCATTGAGTTAAAGGTGGAATTGACCATTGTCGTGAAAATGTCTTTATGTCAAAATCTTTGAAAATGTGTCCTTATAATCTGCTACCTGTATGTACTGTGTGTGCACTAAAAAATTATGCAGTGTTTATATACACAGCCTAGGCTCTGTAAAAGGGCCCCCTTTGTTTACAACAAAGGGGGCCCACCGTAGCTATATTCAATGATTTTGACAAAAAGTGTTAATCCAGAATCACTGACTCCACCTTCATTGCTCCACCTTTAAGTCATATTTTATTTGTTTCCGTGAATCTTCAATGAGAATTCTTGATGTGCTACTTAGAAGCACATTGTGTACAGACAACTAGGTACTTTATAAATATGTTACATTTCAGGGGCAAGATTAGAAAAGATGAAATTACTTTTTTTGTTTTTCTACTTTTCTTTTTTTACCGTCTAAATGGATGTATTCTCTGTTGGCTTTCAGGAGATCCAGCATAACTATCAATGTAAAGACTATATGACTGAGTCCTGAATCCATTATTCAAAATGCTCTTGGTACTCAAAGTTTAACAGACACTATATATATATATATATCCCTGTATGTTATTCATCCATGTGCTCAGGTGTCTGATAGTGTGCTTTATACAGGAAAATTTAATGTCCCCTCTTGGCACATACACTAAGAGCATAAAGATTACAGTTAAGTACAGTATCCCCCCAAGGCTCATCTCCACACTTTCATTACTATGCAGTTAATAAAAAGCGAGAGAGCATATGAATATTGAAATGAATAATGTATGTTTTCTTTTTCCGCTTTTGGCTACAGTAAGATCTGAGTCAAATAGTCTCGCTGCAAGTTTCAAGGAATTGCAAATGTCAGTTGTGTGTGTGTGTGTATGTGTGTGTGTGTGTGTGTGTGTGTGTGTGTGTATGTGCGTGTGTGTGTGTGCGTGTGTGTTTTATTCCCCATTCCGTTTTAAGCATAAACGCCCAAACTGTACCTTCAAGTTTTATTCATAAACACTTTGAAACAGTGAGACAAAACACGTTCAGGCAGAGACAACAGCGACAGTATTATGATCCAGGGTCAGGTAAATAGAGTTTTGTTTTCCCTCCAGGTATTCAAACCAATATTGAAAGACGTGACACCGCAGACAGATATTCAATAACTTTATGCTCTCTTGAGCTCTCCCCCTGCACTCAGTTCGCCCACAGCAGTCAGTGAGACACAAAGGGTTGGCATTCGTTCGTTTAATCTAATTACATTTTTTAAAATACAATATATATATTTATATACAGTACAACGTTTTTGAAATGATACGTGTAAAAAAATATATGTCATCTTACAATACAGTACCATTTAGAGAAACCATGGAAAGTAAAACAGACAACAACTTAACGCACTCGCTCCACGTAACAATACACAGCACACGTAAACCCCCCCAAACCTGTTGTAAGCTAGTATCGGTAGGCCTTTTTACACGTACAAACCCCAGTACAATTTCATTAACAGTAGGATCCACTGAAAATGCTTTTTAGTTCATGCACTTAGTACATGCTTCACTGGAAGACAGCTCACAATTTCAAATAACTCAGGACCCCACAAGTCATATTCACATTCGTCACTTGGGATCGGGCCTTTACAGCCAATATAAGTATGACAAACTTAGTCAGTTACCAGACCCATAATGTAATACAAAAAGATCTTAATAAAACCCATGATGTATTAACTGGTTGATATTGTGACAAAATTCCAAGCCCAAAATGTATTAACGTTGGGCCTATAATGTAACAACTTATCACATTTTGGTTGACTTATTATATTATGAAGCAAGCAAAAGATTTAAAGCAGTAAATGCTTCAATGTAGAGAGTAGTCTGCAATGAAAGCACTCTAGCACTAGTTTTCACTGTAATTCAAGGCCCAGAGTGTTCATACACGAACACATTGACATTTTTGGAAAAAAAATTGGGCCAACTTGTTACCCTATCGACCAATTATAACATTATGGGGTTTATTACACTTTTTTTTTAAACGACATTATGGGCTGCTGTTACTGTATGGGATTTTACATGCCTGCAAGTGATTGACAAAGCTCTGCCCCTTTTTTCACAGAGATCTGCTGATATTAGTGTTTCATTCTTGACAAATGGACATTGGAGATGGCCATTCATTAACTGTGACCACACAACAGGAGGAATACATTTTTTTTCCCCTTAGGAATTAAGTGAAACAAACAGTATAACAGATCCTTGTATAGTGTAATAACGTTGTTTCATTATAGAGTGAGTCAATAATGTAGAGTGTAGTATTCAATAAAATCCACATCTTAATTTTTTTTACTGGTTTTCAAGGCTCAAGGTATTCATACACAAACGCATTGATAGGTCTATTTTTTTTTAAATAGAAAACGTACAGTATAACTGATCCTGTACACACTGAAGGCCTTAGTATGGATTGACGTTTTCGCTGCCAATTGCGAATAAATGCTACGCGCAGCACTTTTACTGACATTGAAGAATTTATTGAAGTTACTGGTTGAAGAATTTATGCGCCTTTTTTGTTGTTATCCCCACAATGTAAATCTGTCTATAAATCTGCAGTGTGCAGCTACTTTTTGTCTGGCACCTTTTATTTCAAACAAAAATATCAAGACAGCAATTTCTCCCCACGGAAAAAAATATCAGCCTCACAACAACAAGGTTTGCTCTACTTGGGACATAAGTCGTTTCAAAGCCCATCCATTACACTTGTAAAACAGCTAACTGCCCCGCGGTGACATCAAGTGTTTATGCTGCACAAGCAGGTAATACTATAGGCTCAACTGGCACCACAGTATATGCTTCATAAATAATACAACTCGCTCCAACAGCACAATGTATTTTTTTTTTTATTTCCTAGCACCATCAACACTCTCCAAGGAGCTGATCCATGCAGGTCACAGAAATCATTCACCAAAATGAATGGCGACATTTCAGGGGGAAAATGCTAGAGGAAAAAAAAAACAATAAGCCACATCCGTGAGGTTTGGTGGGCGTTCTAATTTCATTTCAGATAGCTACATGGGAGACTTGCTGGAGAAGAGGGGATTTTTTTTGTCGAGTTGGTGGTACAAGCCAATCTGTGAAAGGTTTTGAATCTGTGACCTCGAAACAGAAGACCTTGAGGGAAAACAACAGAACAGGTGGCGACGTGGAAAGCTTTAGAAAAAACTGTCGCCCCAATGACGATCTCCAACTCTCGTCAGTGTTATGTAAACATTCGCCTCTTTATTGCATTGTTGAGTCATTTTTCTGGACGCCATCTTTGAATGTAGAAAAAAATCTGTCACCTAAAGCTATACTCACCCAAAAATCATAATAACAGGAAGATGAAAAAATTCTGTGTTTTCAAAGCGTGGTTGTGAATTGCTCTGAGCATCGCAGTCATAATGAGATACATTAGCAGCAAATGTTGACTGCTTAATGCCACAAAGCAAGGTGTGGGACAACCTAAAATGATCTTCAAAAAGGAAATCCCAGTTTTCTAGTTTCCCCAAAAGCAGTAGCAGAAGGCTTGTAAGAGATACACCCCAGGGCAAAGATTACAGAGAGGCACCCGTGTGAAAGCACGAACACTGGAGTGTGTGAGAGAAAGCGCAACATTGGGGAAAAAGAACAAATTGAGATCCTATAGCTTCAGGATGAGATGTTGTTGTTTTTGCTGGTGTTAGAGAAGGAGGCAAACACAGACCAATTTACTGAGGAGGAAATTGTGTGTGAAAGAGAGAGAGAGAGAGAGAGAGAGAGAGAAAGAAAGAAAGAAAGAAAGAAAGAAAGAAAGAAAGAAAGAAAGAAAGAAAGAAAGAAAGAAAGAAAGAAAGAAAGAAAGAAAGAAAGAAAGAAAGAAAGAAAGAAAGAAAGAAAAGGAGAAAGACCTAAGAGCAGACCTGGCCCATTCTTCACTGTGCAATCTAATCCCAGCTCTCGGAGAAGATGGCTGAAAACAAACATTGTTCTCCTGTCAACAGCCTTGATGGAACATATAGTACTATAGTTAAAGATCCTCAGCCCACTCACACACCCTCAGAGCGTCAAACACAGCGAAGAAGATGATTAAAAAAATAATTAAAACTGGGAAAGTTAAAGCTATAGTGCGTACCTATACTCGTTTCATATAAATGAATGTTGGTTACATTCAAGCAATTGCCAAACGAGTTGACACCAAGTTGATTAAGCCTATCAGCTCCACAACACTCTCTCTGTATTTCTCAGTATGGCAGCGTTTACAAAATTAGTGTCGCCCCCGGACACTGGCGCAGGAGTTCAGAAAAATCTCAAGAAACGCCCACGTAATGTTTCAGTTGTTGATTCTACTGCTGAGAAAAAACCTGGACGTACAGCAGAAGGAATAAAATCCATGCGCGAACACCGAAGGCTTACCTCAGATGCGCCGACAGTGCTGTTGTAATTACTCCGAATTACTCATGGGGGCGAACAAAGTTACGCACTATAGCTTTAAGTGTCAAATGATGAATATTAAAGAAAGCAATGACCTCTCACACTTTCCTTTACAGGTTTTCAAGGATGAAAATAATTAAGGGCTGAATGGAGACCTTCTGAGAGGATCACAGGGCTACACGTTGGCAGGGTCACTACCAGTCGTGAATAATTGACTCAATAGCTTATATTTGATGGTATCTTCAAGGAGAACCTTCAAATTAAATCATTCCATTTCATAATAGCTATCCTTTTCTTCCATTAATAAATGATCCATGGTCAAGTGTAATACATAACCAAACAGTGGTACATCAGGAGTATGCTGTTCCCTAAGTTAGATATGATACCATTACTCGCTTGAAACAACCTTCAGAAGAACCTTCAAGTATATGTCTTTATAGGTCCGGGCTGTAGAGTTGAGATGGATATCATGATATTGATATCGATGTATCATAAAATATGTAAGCAAAATCACATTTAAAATGATAAAAAGGATGTTTACAACATACTTAACATGTGTAAAGGAAAACCTTCCAAAATACATTTTCTAAACAATGAAATACAGTTTTGCTTTGTAACCATTAAAGAATAAGGTTGGGATGATTCTATATTTTTCTTATCGTCGACAAATGGCATGAGAAGACCAAAACCAAGAATGTTACAAGCCCATTAATTCCGCAATTTTCTACAGTACAGTTGATACTCAAAAAAGGGGGACAAAGTTTATTATTATGAACTATTTTTAGCGTTAGATTAATACACAGAGTGCATGCTCTGGTGAGTATTCACAGCAGCGGGACGATGGTTGAGGGGCTGACTCAAAATGAACTATAGTACCTAAGTTAATTTGTAATGACGTAACATGTCTCCTAATGAAAGATATAGCTCAATGATTTCAATAGTTTTTGGACAACATGGAAAGGCCACTGGCACAGAGGAACAAGGTATATCAGAATTTGGCTACATGGAATTACATGTTAGTATGATGAATGCATTTTTGGTTTGGGTCCTTTCATAGGATTTATGGACAACAAGAAAAATATAGACTATTGTAAACATGAATAGAAGAATGCTGTAAAACAATAAGATAAATAACAATATCATTTTAAGTTGGTCAAACATAATACTAAATTATCGCCCAGCCCTATGTCAAGGAAAGCTATCAAAAAAGGCTTATGGAACATTTCAGAAAACATACGTTCATGAGTGATCTGAGGTCAGTTGAACAGTCCTTAAGAATGACTGGGAAAATGATCTATTGACGTTACAACTTGCAGGTATAAAAAACTATAGATTGATTTGGCAGACAAAATGAGTATCAATAAATACATACAACATGAATAAATAAACCTGAAAATTCATACATTAATAAATAATAACAATACAAAACCTTTGCCTCTTGGGCGTACTAAGAGTCTTCATGTATAGGCCTCATTGGCTGGGGGGTTGTGTAGTCCAAAGACTTATACTTCTTATAATGAGCCATTCTTTCTGACTGGCCGTCACCACGATACGCACACACTCAATGTCAAAGGCAATTTTGTGGTCAACGTCTTTTACCTCAAAGTTGCCATTTTTAAACTCCCCTAAAGTGATGTAAGAGGAACACACTTTCCCTTTCTTGGTCCCGACGAGTTTCTCTCCGACTTCCAGCGCTCCGTGGTGAAGAACGTCATTCCGCCGGTCGTCCGAACCGGTCGCGATCTTAATTTTACTAATTTTGGTCGATTTATTAAAGACAATGACAAAGAAGTCCCCTGTGGAAGGAGGCTTGCCCCAGAAGTACTCATCCACAGTGCTGTAAGCCTTGGTGGCATCATAGTTTTCAAAGACATGGATGTTTGTATAAAGGTTGGCAGGAGGGTTGTCCGGAATGTCTATCGAGTCTTCCTCAAAATCGTCGTCTTTCAGCTTGTTCTCGGCTCCTTTGTACGAGGAGTAGTAGCCCATGTGTTGGAACAGCGAGGGCTTGAAGCGGATCACGTCCTTCTGGGCAAGCAGACCCCTGAAGTGGATCAGAAGCCAATCGCAGGGCATTTCCTGGTAGAACATTAGCAAGAAATGGGCCAATCGTGGCAGGTCTCTGGAGTGGTAGAGCTTCCCGATGTAGCCTAGCTTGGAGAACTCTAGCATCACCCAGTAGGAACCTTCTCTGGATGTTATCACCTTCTTAAGCGCTGTTAGAAAGTTCCTGGAGCAGCGCACGTCATCTTCTAACATCATGTAGAAGTCAGAGAGGTTTGTGCAGAAGTTGAGTAGGAAAGCGTAGTCCACGTTCTGCTTAGAGCGGAATCGTACCCGGTCGTCTGGGTCGTTGTAGTTCCGTTTTAAACCATCCAGAGAGGGGTAGTATTCCTCTGGAGCCTGGATCACTAGCAGCCGTCCTGCTATGATGTGGTGGGCAAACTTCCTGGTGATTTCCTGGACCAGGTTCTCACACCAGACCAGGTCAAAGTCGGCCAGGTGGACCACCACCACGATCTCCTTCAGCTCCTCGTAGCTGGACTGATCGAAGATGGATTTGATGGTCTCCAGAAGGTAGTTCCCTCTTTTTCTCTTGACAGATGAAAGTCCAATAGTGAGATACTCTGTGCACAAAAAATAGCATAATATATTATAATATTGTAAACAGAAATTCTTGTTCATTAGCAATTTTCTAAAGCCACGCAAATAGAGTTTGGAGAAGATTCATCTTATAAACTCAAAGCCCAGTTCCTTGGTACATACAATAAAGATTGTAAGATGTGGTTAAACATTCGAGAAAAAACTAGTAAGTCAACTTTGAGTTAAGATTTCTTCGTCAAAACTGTAAAATAAGCACGAAACAAAAAACAAAGAGGAATATTTATGATGAAAGATTGATTACATTGATGAATATCTGTAAATAGTCTTGTGGCTCACAACTTATTTATACATTTGTGTTCAAGATTTTTTTTTAAATATCTAAATGTTTAGTGACTAAATCAGGGCTCACTTGAGACAAGAGAGTTCTTAGTGTTTAATGTTGTATCAAAAGTGTCTGTGGAGCAGTTACATTTTATTACACTGCATTATATCCCCATTTCACACATTTTAGCTTTTTATTCATATATTCCCAAATACGATTTACAGGATCTTTCACAGGGCTTATGAATAAAGTCAAAAGTAAATTCCTCTTTAGAACAAACACTAAACTTACTCTTGCGATTGAGCGGGGTCCCGGCCAGATAACGATACGTGACATTAATGCTTCCAGAGAAGTTACTGAGATCTCTGAAGCTGTGAACGTATCGCTCCGAGCTCGAAGGGTGGACGGAGGTTTCCCTGAGCTGCCTTTTATCTCCTTCCTGGAACACAACACAACAAAACAAAACATTACTTCACATTGTGAACAATAGAGAAAGCTCCCATAACTATTGCAGGACTACTATTACTACTATTGGGACAAGAAAGAACATTTCTCTTCTGTGAATTATTCGAATCAGGGGAAAACCAGCATTGTTTGTGTTCCCTCAAAACTTGACTGTAACATCTCATACAAACTTGAGATAATGTGTGCTTTTGATGTGGCTCATACAAAGACATAAATGTTCTTAAGATCTCTCCAGGCACATTTGCATAGCAGAAAGAATGGACTTTGGAAAGAGCCCCAGAGAGATGAAAATGTGAACTGCCTCTTAATAATTTACATAACAAACACAGATAATGTGATACTGTTATCACCAAGTTTTGATGGCGTCATGAATAAGAAATACAAAGTCTGTATAAATACAACTTGGGTCCACGTTATGAAAGTTTAAACATGTTTCTATTAAAAAACAAACAATTATAAAAGGGGGCGACATGGGTGGTGTGAACAAATAAAATAACACATCTGGTTCCAAAAGCACATTTGTTCTTTTTTGTTGTTCAGACATTAAGGCGGGACCCGGCAGGCTAAAACATTGTTTTTTCAGGCATCAGTCGATTTAGAGAATTTTTGCCTAGTTTGCTTCGATACAATATCTTCTTTCATAGCAATACAAATAAAAGATCCTAAATGTACATTTAGGTGTTTATCTTATTAAACCTTGTCTGTATGTGTCTGTATATTTATCCTAGAAAACCATCTTTAAAGGACATTATCTCCAAATTAGTTTTTTCCTGGACAATCACAGCAACTCAAAGTCATACAGTAGATTGATTGATAGTTTGTTAACAAATGCTTATCTGATTTTGACTGCTAAATGTACACACATCCGTATACATACTAACAGTAATGAAAGCAATACCACCTATAGCTTTCAGTCAGAAGTAAATTATGTCTCAGGCTCAGTCACAACATGATTGGCAGCTCCTCATTACCATTAGCAGAAGTTAACCGCTACAGATGTAACAATGTAACAATACCGTTTGGTCTTTTCTCTGCATTATCTCCAAATTAGTTTTTTCAATACTCCATTCATTCTGAAAGTAATTGCATAATGATGTGTTCAAATGTTGTTAATTGTCTGATGTATGATACATTTCGTTCCTAAAAACATGCAAAACACTTTTTTAATGTAAGTAATAAACTGGCAAAATGTCATGGTGATATCTACACGTTAAAACGTGTACCCCATTCACATACATTGTCTCAAGAAATACAAATACTGTGTGATGTATTGTTCTGTACTAACCAGCACGTAGCCGTCTTCAATGTAGAGGTTGAGGAAGAGGAGGAAGGTGATGAGGAAGCCCAGGAATGGAATGGTGGAGCGTTTCCTCAGACACCTCATCTTGTCCAGGGATTTCCACACCAGCCTCATGCTGCTCTCGCTCTCACTGGGACCTGTGGGAGAAAAACATGGAATATGACACTTTAGTACGGTTTGCTTTGAACATCAGCAGCCCACGTTGGTTAAAGCTAGTGCGTGTGCGTAGCTTTCTCCATATAAATGAATGTCGGTTACATTCAAGCCATCGGCAAATAAGTTGACACAAAGTTGATTAAACCTATCAGCTCCACACAACTGTCTGTATTTCTCAGTATGGCAGAGATTACAAAAACTGGTGTGGCCCCTTGACACTGGAGTAGGAGCTCGAGAAGCGCCCAAGAAATGTTTCAGTTGATTAAAACCTGGACGTACAGCAGAAGGTATAAAATCCATGAGCGATCACCAAAGGCTTACCTCATGTACATGTGCCGCTAATGTTGATGCAATTCCTCAGATATTCCTCATGGAGGCGATATAAGTTAAGCACTATAGCTTTAATACAAATCATTTGCCTTATTATGAACCATTAGCAGGTTGTAGGGGATATTATTTTAGCATCATCATGCCTTGTGTGACAAATTATCTTGCACTAGCATCTTGATTTTTCTTCAACAGAGTTCTAATGATGTGTAATGGTGTGTGTCTTTTTCTCCTTTTCAGGGAAAGAGGCGGAACAAATCCATGAGAGAGAAAAGTAAATGCACTATAAGACATAATGATTATTGACAAGCCAAACAACGGATCAGTGATTTGAATCAAATGTGTTGTTAGATATTTTGCTCAATGCATCCACACACACATCCCCCTATGCGGTATTTTTAGCTTTTCAGCGATGGGGTGGTGCAATGTTTCAATACATTCTTACGCTAAGATGTTCATAAATAAATTGCGTCTATTGGCTATTATAAGCTACCGTACTCCTCTTTGTTTTGCGAAATGTAAATTTTTCTATTTGTAGATTACAGGCCATCATCACAAGGGGAAAAGTCAATTACATTTTTTCAGATTTTTCCACACAAGACAATTATACAAGGCATGAGAAGACAGGCCTCTAATTGACATATTGACATAGCAATTACTTTTTGAATTATAAATCATTAATGTAATAGTTAATATTTTAAGAATAGAGAAATACTGCCCATCACACCTTCCCAGAAACCAACAATCCAATGCATGATATTGCAGGTCCAATATGTTGGGTTACGTTATGAATTTTAAGATGTTAACAATAATGTGTCACTTCCTATTGACTGTAAGGACAATCACAGGAACTCAAAGTCATACAGTATATTGATTGATAGCTTGTTAACAAATGCTTATCTGATTTTGACTGCTAAATGTTCACACATCCGTAAACATACTAACAGCAATGAAAGCAATACCACCTATAGCCTTCAGTCAGAAGTAAATTATATCTCAGGCTCAGACTCAGTCACAACATGATTGGCAGCTCCTCGTTAACATTAGCAGAAGTTAACCGCTACAGATGTAACAATGTAACAATACCGTTTGGTCTTTTCTCTGCCAGTGATTAGGGCCTCAGCATGCTCATTTGTTCCAGCGCTGCAAAGCCCCAGAGACGCCTAATAGAATACAAACTAGCTCTGAGCTCAGTGCAGTGACCGCACAACACACATCCATCACTTATAGGCTGGGAGTCGGCCTCACCTGGGAATCGCCTAGTCAATACCTCTTTGTGCTCACACTCCAAAACTGAATTTAACATATCCATCCACCGCAGGCGGATTTTCAATCCATTGTGGTTTAATGTGGCCAGCAATTACCAGCAATTACAATATTTAAAAGTTGTTTTTTCTACTAACAGATAACAAACCAAATAAGCAAAACTACATGCTGTGATGTACAAATCTGCTTTAGGCTTCAACTGGTTAATGGCTGCCAATTTGTCAATTATACATTCTAGAAACAGTATTAAAAGGCATCATTGGTCACATGTCTGTTTGTGTTGTAACTGTGAAATAATAATGTTATTGAATGCAATTGTTTTGAACATAATGTCTTAACAAAAGGAACATTTGTTACCTCAATTTAAACGTTGGCAGCTCAGAATTCAACGGTTTAATTACATTAATAAAGGAGTCAGCATGAAGTGGTTAAATTGGACTGTACTTTTTTTAAAGAGACTCTGAGAACATCTTTGTATAACAAGCCAAGTCTGTCTCATACACACAAAGGAAAAAATACATTCTGGATCACAATGCTACAAACAAACATCTTTAGCCTATTCCATTTAATTGCTTGGCATCCAGTGTTGGATATAAATAAGTAATACAAAATGTAAATTATAAACATAAGTACAAATTGACAATTTTGGAACAGTTTACTCCTCATGTCGTAATTCCTGGCTAACCTCATATAACCCTCAGCCTAACAAGACATCATCTTCATATTTTAAAGTTGGACAGTTGTAGACTGAACTATACTGCAAGAGTTTCTATCTAACCTATGGGACTGTATCGTAAGGCGTTATTTGCGTACATTGCATTGCACCACAGATAGAAGGCATACGCTGATATTCCCCAGAATAAAACATAAGAATCTGATGCAACACTACCAGCTATACAGTCAACATTTGGCTCGTAGCTGCAAATCTTGAGTTGTTTCACCCACAATATTTGAACATATTTGTAACAATATACACAGCCTGTCTTTCATACACTCTCCCTCGGCCATGGTGTTACCAATAAGTGTCAGGAATGCCCTGAATACTGTGTACAGGCATGGCATACCAATACAGTTACTCTTGAGTTTTGTAGCACTTTTCTCAAAGCAGAATATGTTGCACTGTCTCCATTATATGTGTGGTGTGTCTCAGGTACACAGCTGAGTTTAGCTGGAGTGAGTTGAGTGCAGCATGATGATGAGGAGAATCATTAGGGGAAAACCTTCGCTGATAGCTTCACAAGAATCTTTTTGACACTCTGGTTCAGGCAACTTTTCAGAGCTTGCCTCAAACTTTTTAGTGAGAACTCAGCAACAGCACTTTTCCTTTAGCCAGAGGTGAAATGTAACTCAATGCATTTAATCAGGTACTGTACTTAAATGCAAGTTGGAGGCACTGGTACTTTACTTGGATATTTTCTTTTCATGCTACTTTATACTTCTACTCCACTACAATTCAGTGGGAAACATTTTACTTTTTAATTTTTTTTTAAGATTATTTTTTGACATTTTCAAGCTTTATTAGATAGTACATAGTTGACATGGGGAGACAGAGAGAGAGGGGGGATGACTTGCGGTAAAGGTCCACAAGTCAAATTTGAACCCACAACCACTGCAATGAAGGCCTGAGCCAATATGGTACACACTCTATCCACTACGCCACCGGAACTCCCCAAGAAATATTGTACCTTTAACTCCACTACATTTATCTGAGAACTATTACTTTACGATTTCAGATTTTGCACACAAAACATATGAAGAGTTCATACAACATTGTATACTAAATGTAGGCCTACAAACACAGATGAAACATTAGCAGATCGATACAGTTATTGACAAAACAGTCACATCTGCATTTTACTTTGAATACCTAAGCAACATTTTACAAAAGTAAATGATCTGTAAGCATCCATCACCACTGCCTTAAGCACAACTACTCACTATGTTGGGATACCTGACCTAGAATAAAACTACAGGCTATATTCTTTGAGTTATCTAGCTGGGAGAGCGCTACAACTTTTCTGCTTCAAGTTGGTGGTAAGTTGGTCTCTCAGATTGCACTTCTATGGTGTCTACCCTGATGGTACCAGACAACGTGAGGCACCTTTCTTCCTTCAATAATTCATCATTGGCTCAGAGCAGGAAGAGGATGAGAGGCTCAGTTTGCCAAAGGCGCAGTGGGGGAAATGTGCTTCCTTCACCTGGCCCAGATTTTGAGATATAACACCTATGACATCATCTTAGTGAATATCCCTATTCCCAGTCTTATGTATATATTTTGAGTGTCCCGGGGTATAACATAAAGATATGTGGATAATGGCATGACTATGAATTCACTGCTAGCATCCATTAACAAGAGGGATGGATGTGTGCATGTATGTGTGTGTGTGTGTGGGTGATGTGTTCATTCTTGTGGCATGAATCCAAAGAGGAACCTCAGCAGTGAAATGGACAAAGTGTGTTTTAATGGGTGTGTCATCTCGGCAGTCACACACTCCACTCAGATGTCCCCAGCACCATTTCAGGACACACACAGCACACTTCCACAGCAGGCATGGCCTGTTAAATATCCATTATGCACCGTGTGTGTGTGCGTGTTAGTGTGTGTGAAGGGGACCAAATAAAACACAACACACTGTCTTTCTCTCTCTCTCCTCTCTCTCTCGTATCCAGCAGCTCTTGTGCACTTAACTCGTATCAACTGTCGTTCCGGAACCCTTTTTGAAAGCCGTGGCTTCTGTAAGAGGTTCAACTGCTTTAGATTGACGTAAATGGAGCTTGGTGACAACACAACTGTTGGAAACAAAAGTCCAGTGCATGAGCGACCAGGACCTCATGAATACAATATGATTTATTTTTATTTTTGTTAAAGCTATAGTGTGTAACTTTTTCACATCACTGAATGTCGGTTATGTAGAAGCCAACCCATAAACGAGTTGATTTAGCTCATAAACTCCCTCTGTATTTCTCAGTATTTACACAGCGTTTACAAACTGGTGTCACCCCAGACACTGGCGCGGGAGCTCAGAAAAATAACATGACGCGTCCAAGAAATGTTTCAGTTGTTGATTCTTCTTCTTAAAAATAACCTGGACGTACAGCAGAAGGTACAGTGTTGTTTTTCAGAATTTCTCATGGGGGCAGAGAAGTTACGCACTATTGCTTGACATACTCAATTAGATAATGATTCCTCAAGCCTTGCTTTTTTTTATTCAATATGGCCGACGCAATTTGTTGTATTACATGATTTTTTGTCTTATTTTGGCAGTATACCAAACAGTGAATAGGCTACCTGCCAAAAGCCAGATTTGCTTGTGATTCTTCCTATAGTTGTTCCTTGAACAGATGAGATAGGATCTCAGCCATTTTATGCTGCTGTATTTATATGTATAGTGTTATTGCTGAGTGTTTGTGGCAATATGGCACACTGGCACACTGCTCTTTTTAAATCCTCTTTTTAATCTTCTATCATTTCATTTCAGGATATACGCCCAGAAAGCGACCAGAAATCCTCTAAGGAAAACATCACCTGGTTGAATCACAGCGTTACTATAGCGCCCTGGGGCTGGGAAATGGCTCTCAGCTGGAGGTCTTCTGTCCATCAATCTTTGACGTCAAGGCAACCTAAGTGTCACTATGTTGCTATGGGGACAGATGAGGCACACCAGGAGATAAGAACCAGAAACAAAGGAATTGGAAAAATAACATATGTTTCATAAGGGCACTTCACAGTAATCTACTGTATGTTCCCTATACACTTGTATAAAGTGCCTTGTACAATTGGATTTCAATTGGATTGGATTCTATAAAATTATTATTTGACTAATAATTTAGTATTTAAAATGTCAGTAAAAAAAAATGCCTGTAAAGGTTTCCAGTTTTAAAACTGATGATGTTGCCCGACCACCAGTCCATTTACAACATCTTTTTCATTTGCCATTTTATGCTGCTGTATTTATATGTATAGTGTTATTGCTGAGTGTTTGTGGCAATATGGCACACTGGCACATTGCTCTTTTTAAATCCTCTTTTTAATCTTCTATCATTTCATTTTATCATCTCTTTTACTATGTTTGTAGCGGACCATTGCACTGCCTCTGTTTTATGTTGGTACTTGTATTTTTAGGTTGCAGTCTTCCATGTCTGTTGTTGTGCTGAATGTTGTCAATGGTGGCAAAACAGTTTCTCCCCTTGGGTAGCTATACATGAAGATAATATATCCATCCATCCATCCATCCATCCTTCCATCCATCCATCCATCCAACAACACAGGGAATTAGCTTACTCATATATTTGATGAATAAACAATGTATTAATAATGTAATCATGTCAGTATTCTTTAAAACGTCTTTTTACCGGCAGTAGCCGAAACGGTTGGACTCCACAGCAGTCAGAGTGACCTGGGGTGTCCGCTGTCAGTAGTCATCCTACTGACTGCGGATGAAAAAACCTGAGTGATGTTTTCAAACTACTGATGTTGCCTTAACAACAGTCAAATAACAACATATATTTAATACACCATCATAAAAAAACACAGAAAATAAGCTCTATCCTACATTAGATAAATACATAATGGAGTAATCATGTCTATACTAGATACAGTACATTAACATGGAGAAAGTACAACCTATAATACAAGTTTACTAGTGATATTCAGTTGTTTTTCTCTGTGTTCCAGGCAAACCTTGGCAAGCTATCTTCGAATGTAATCCTCAATTTCCCCCATGCCTCCGTGGCAGGCGATATGAGATGACTGATCCAGGAACTGTCTCCTCCGTTCCCCCCGACACACACTGCGCTCCCTCTCTAATGGTGAAATCTGACAGAGGAAGAACTTCAAATGGAAAACAAGGAGCTCCCCAGTGAGGAGAAGGCAATTATGCTCTGGCCCGATGTTCGCCACGTAATGCCAAGAATTCTATATCACATACAAAAAAAAGACAAAAAAAATAAAAAACAAAAGGCTTTCCAATCCCTCTCCATTCATAATGGCTTGATTGCTACAGAGTGGCAGCAGTCCTTATGAATGCCAACGATTCCACTATTTTGTTTTCGAGTATTGTGCGAAGAGTAAATGGAAAATAGGTATAGGGGTTGAGCAGTGACACGTCACAAACACTATTCTAGTTCCACAGTAATTTCACATCCCATCTTCCCAAGGTTGTTCCTTTAAAGTCACTTCCACTGAAATTGAAATTGCAATGTCAGGATGACTTGGAGAACATGGGGCCAGGCTGAGGAGTAACACAGGCATATACTGAATCTGAGAAGAAAATAAATAGGTTTCTTGAAAAAAAAGAAAAACATTTTGTGTACAGTATCAATCATTTTGAATGCAGACAGGGAAGTGCAAAAGGCAGAATATTAAATAGATGAGATTTGAAAATATATATGTTCCCTTCTGGTAGTCCTCATGTTTATACACACATAACAGAGTCCCCTTTGTTTTGTTGTTATACAGAAATCAAAATAACCCCTTAACAAACACTTCCATTGCCGGCTTGAATCAACTCTTTCAACTCTAACTAGATTTGGGCCACGGCAATTTTCAAAATGTGAAGCCGTGTTTTAAGTGACGGCAATACAAACCTAGATGGGAACCCTCATTGTGAATGTAGAAAAAGGTGGAACAGATTAATGAAATGGATAGAGAGTGGAAAGGCAATTCTCCCACATTTCATCTTGTTATCTGTTTTACATTATTTCCCCTGGGAATGGCTGCACCTCATACAGATATATAGCTCGCCACAAATAATCAATTAAGCCTTGCAGATCTGCGGTGGATTCAGCAGTTGCTTTGTGTGTCGGGGCCTTCAACTCGATAAAAAGCAGCCACTAACAAAGGGGCTTTTCGTTGATAATAAAACTGTGGCGCAGGAGCGGAAAACACAAATCCCTTTATTATTATGAAATGGGCTGTTTGGTTAATAATTCAAATTGGTCGAAACAGTTTACCAGATACTACTACATTCACACAGACAAAGGAATGTGCCATCTACAAAGACTTAGCGACCCTAGTCGCACGCACAGACACACAGACACAAAAACACACACACACACACACACACACACACACACACACACACACACACACACACACACACACAGGTAATGTCTTCCAGAGGGTTCCAAGATGTGGTGTGCGCTGTATTTTACAAATTTAGACTGGATGCATGTCTGCAAGTTTTGGATGATGTCAAACATTTTTAAGACACATGACCAATAAAATGCAACGTGATTTGCTGATATATATATATATATATATATATATATATATATATATATATATATATATATATATTTTTTTTTTTTATTTATTTTTTTTTTTGTTAATTGATTTATTTTATGTTAATGGTCAAATGCAATGATTTACAGTTATACAGATTTACAGTTGTTACTGTAATACACAATTCACAGTTAAAGCCAAGGGTTTAAGCTTTCAAATGGTTTTCAATTTAATATTTCTATTCAATACAGAGGCTGAGAAATTTGATAATTTAAAAAATTATTCTCGGGCTAAGGCAGTGATTTACAGTTAAAGCCAAGGGTTAGCACCAAGCTTTCAAATGGTTTTATTTCATGTCTCCACCTGCTTTATAGAGCCTGAGACATTAATAATTTAGTAAACGTTTTGCAGAAAGCCCTCAGGTTTTTGGAAGGTTCCTTTGAAACGATGCATTGGAGGGTTAATCCTGGAAGCGTCAAACTCCAGAGACCGGACCCACACAGACGCACCACAGCCCTCCCCCTCCATCTCTCTGCTCTGGGCCTGTCACCGCTGTCAGCAGCTGGAGCTCACTCACTGTAATGGGAGTGCGTACAGTGTGTGTGTGTGTGTGTGTGTGTGTGAGTGTGTGTGTGTGTGTGTGTGTGTGTGTGTGCGTGTGTGTGTGTTTGTGTGTGTGTGTGTGTGTGTGCATGTGTGTGTGTGTGTGTGTGTGCTGAATATGATGCTTTTCTCCACAGACACACACATGCCTCCCTGCCTCCCCCCCGGCATTATCATCTCCACCACAAACCGCCACACTACCATCCACTACCGGGGCCCTCGAGGGACAAACCAGCAGTCCAGTGACAACAGCACTCACAGCTGTCCCCCCACAAGGAAACAATCCTGCTTGGAGCGTTTAAATAAATGGTCTCAGCCTGTCTCAGCTCTCTGATAAAAGCACTTTCTGAATCACAGCCAAACAGTATTATCTATATCCCGGACGGTCCCGGTGTCCTTGTCTTTGTAAGCTCGAACACACACACACACACACACACACACAGAGGACGCTGCCTTGTTCTTATTCCAGGATGTGTTGGAGACATCAACAAGCTTTTCATTTAGGTTTGTATTTTCCCCACACACCAGCGCTGGCACAGGTACAGGTGGTTAGCCGACCCACTGGAGAGAATGAACATGAAATACAGAACACTTGTTGTTGCCATGTGATGATGTTACCTTCAAAGCAATCAGGCACCAGAACATATGGAACAAACTGCTCAGTACAATAGACTATAGTCAAGCCAGGACTGTAATTGAAAAGTGATTGTAAAGAGCGTTCTGAGATCAGTCCATATTTTTATATCTGACTAACTTGTCAGGAGAATAAAACGGTCTTTTATCATTCAGAAGTGTGAGTGGACTTGTGCCATCTCCGGACAGACCTCAGTGCCGTCAGTGATAAGCAAGGGAGACGGCATCTATCATGAGACGCTCACTTGAGTGCAATCAAGGGTGCTTATGATGTGGCAATACTCACAAACGCAATTACACACACACACACACACACACACACACACACACACACACACACACACACACACACACACACACACACACACACACACAGAATGTGGTTGCTGCTACTGAAGCTTTTGTTTATCGACATTAGTTTGCATTTCAATGTTTAAGGTTGAAAGGTAAAGACTAAAAGGCGTTCCCCGTGCCAGCTGCAGCAGCGTAATGAGGACAGGAGGCGTGAGGAATGATCTGTATGTGTCTGAGCCTCTCCACGGCCCTCTGAGCAGTTAGCTCTTTGACCCAGATCAGCTCTACGTCAGGGGGCTGCACTCGGGAGGGGACGGAGATGGAAGACTGGGATACTTACTCTTATTTCCATTAAAAACATACACTTGACATGCCTATACACACTCACACACACACACCCACACGCGCAGAGACACACACACACACACACACACACACACACACACACACCCATATTCACACACACACACACACACACACACACACACACACACCCCTCTAGACAGACAACCTTACATTTTAATGCCTATCCCTTGTGTGAGGTAGTGAGGATCGGACCGTTGGTATAAATTATTACCTACATCTGAGACACAAGATGATTAGTATATCATTTTCATGAAGCGCTCTCCAGGGCAAAGATATTCAATTAGGTCCTTGCTGTATCATATTCGGCTAATACACTGTGTGACTTCTATACTGTTTTATTGGAATGCACACTGACTGACTAAAAAAACAAACAAGCAAACAATCAAAAAAAGATGTCTCAACTTTAAAAAGCTACGTCAACTGAATGGAGTTCAAATTTCAAAAGCATTGACTTTCATGGAGCAGCCATGTTTCCCATTGTGCTTGACTTCATGTCATAAACCTATGCTGCTGCTGCTGCTGCTCCCCTGAGGCTGTTTTCTGCATTAAAAGCAGCACACAGACCCACGTGTATTAGCAAACAACAGCCTGTCATCATGTCAGCTCCATAAAAACACTGGACAATGGCTGCGGGCATGAGAGAGGATGGAGAGAAAAAAGGCAGAAAAAAGGGCCATTGAGAAGACTGAGTGGAATGAAATCCCCTCTCTCCCTCTCCGGCTGTCTCTCTGTCTCCATTTGAGAGAGGAAGAGGACACTTGGCTCGGCCTTAAAAGCACTTAAAAAGCCAAGGTCGCCTCCTGGGTCAAATCTGTGGAATGAGAAAATGGCTGAAGGGGCTAGAGGCCGCTGGCAGATAACATGAGAATGCACTATCTCCTCCCTACACATTTAGTGCAGGCGAGTGTGTGTGTGTGTGTGTGTGGAGAAATGAGCAACTGGCAGGCTCTCCTTAGGCTTCCGTGCTGAAATGAGTGCTGGAGACACAATAAGGTGGCCCAGTTTCTCCCAGTATGAGTCGTGCATACATTGAAGTAGCTCTTAGGGAATGAGCTTCTTGGTCAAGCAGAGAGTGGACACCAAGAGAGCTGAGTGTGAGATCACACAACTGGTCTTTTCAAATATCACAGGGGCTCAAAGTGCTCAGGTACATTTAAAGGTGCAGCCTCCATTTTAGTCATCAATGTATAAGTAACTATTATCTTCCTTATGTGGAAACCAGATTCATAGAAAATGAATTGATTTTATCTGGTGGAAGTTTTTACACACATCACCTATGAAAATTCCTCTCATATTGTTGAAGTTCAGAGTCCAAGACATTTCAACATTTCAACAGAATTTAACACATCTTAGTAGCGAAATAAACCCGGCTACGTCATAGTTTAAACTCTTTAGTCACTCGCGGTGGTGTTAACAATTTAAACCTCCTACAAGGAACTTTTAAATGTTTAGAAACAGTGTTGTGTTTCCTCTGATGGTCCTAAACAACCTATAACAGTAAACGAGAACCTCAGTGAAAAGAATGCTATTTCCATTTAGTTACTATTAAGGCCTTTTATCAGGTATGATTTCCTAAAACAAAACGATTTATGGCAGACAGACATCCTGTGTATCTTGAACGCTACTAAAACAAAGTTGTATCTGCTTCACCATCGTCATATTACCATTATTCATCTGACATAGTCACATACAAATACATCACCCCATCACCATGCATCCTGCCGTCGCTCTTTCACTCACTTCCTAAACAAATCCACACGGCGCCAGCACATGCACATCCAAAGGTGCTAGTAAAATCAACACAAACTTAACATTTCCTGGAAGTCACTTTAAATTAAGCTACCCTCACAATGCATGCATTCTTTCCCCTGTGAACCCAGGACAGTGAGCAACACGCTTACATTGAGATGTACAGCCACAGCACAGTACCTGAGTGTATCCATGTTCCAGCCTTGCCTCACTCTCCCTCCAGCTTCTGTCTGCTGAGCCCTCCACTACCTCTCCAGCCCTGGAGCCACAGGAGAATCCCCTCTCCCTGCATCCTGGAAGTCTGCCACGGCTCCAGCATGAATATTTGATGAGTGATGTGTGGGACGGCCAATCACTAAAAGACATTTATCTCCTGACCGATACCCCTGACTGGGCAGCCCCAGCCCCGCGCTATAAGGCCTCTCTCCCTCGGTGATCAAACACAAACGTTTCATGGATGAAAAAGATCTTTTAATAGAATCATTGATACCACTGTGATGTATGTATGGAAGATGAGCTGGGGAAACATGCTGAGAATGCAATAGGAGTGAAAATCTGATACAACCAGAGATTTTTCTAAAGCTGTAGTGCGTACCTTTTTCATATAAATATGAATGTTGGTTACATTCAAGCCATTGCCAAATGAGTTAAGTTGATGAAGCCCATCAGCTCCACAAAACTATGTAGGCCTACAGTATTTCTCAGTATGGCAAGGTTTACAAACTGGTGTCACCCGCCGACACAGGTGCAGAAGCTCATAAAAATCCCAAGAAGCGCCCAAGAAATGTTTTAGTTGTTGATTCTACTGCTAAGAAAAAACCTGGATGTACAGCAGACGGTATCAAATCCATGCATGATCACCAAAGGTTTACCTCATGTAGATATAGCGCAGACAGTGTTGTTATAATAACTCATAATTCTTCATGGGGGCACCATAAATTACGCACTATAGCTTTAATCTTTTCTTTTCTTTTAACGTGAGGTGAAGACAACTTTTTCTATACATGGCTACCTGTGTTATTTTGTTTCTCCTCCGTTGAGACGCCAAGTGCACACAGTCTACAATAATTAGCCATTCAGGGACTTAACTCTGGACTTACTCACCCTTAAAGACCCTGTTTGTGCCACTGCCACTTTACACAGTGTTCAGCAGAATTCTTGCGGTCATTGTTCAGACCTTGAGTTTTCCATTATCAGCCTATTATTTTATAACCTTGGTTATGCAAAACACCGTGGCATTTGTGATGACATAAATGAGCTCATAAAAAAACCCTACTTCAATTCTGTACCCTTTTAATGATGCTGAAATTGAGCAATTTATTCACCGGAGTTCCTTACAGTTCCTTCCATGTCCAACTAATTATAACGAAAAACTGTGGATAGCGTTGAATTTCTTTCCCTAAAAAATGACTTTTAAAAGTTCATGTCCATTAAATTGTGGAGTCACTGCCATCAATCAACAAATCTCCCAACCAACCTGCAGATATATTATACTCATTGTGTGCTATGGGGAAGAAAAAAATCCTTATTAAAAATGACACTTTTAGCCCCCCCAAAAAATAATAAAAAAGTTGTACTGGGCTTCAATCAGGTACCTTTTGTGATTCAAAATGTCGTTGATTATATTATAAGATTTACAGTAATATAAAAACACGAAAGCTCTCAGTCAGCGTCTATGAAGCTCCTTTCCGTCACATTAGAAAGCGTGGTGGCAGTTTATTGCCATAATCAGACAGAACTAAATGAGGCACCGGACCAACTGTAACACAATTACACTTTAATTAACGAGTGTTTTACTGTTCAGTGACATTCAGGCTCAGAGCTGTAGACTGAGAATGTCTCCACAAAGATGACATTGGACCCATTTCCCAGATCTGTTTCCTTCTCTTCGTGCTCCATAAAACATATATTAGAATCAGGTTGAAAAAACTTGTCCTACAGTCAAGAAAGGGTTTTCGGATTATTCTAAGTATATTTTCTAGTATGACATAGCCATCACAGCCTAGAGTCTGTAAACCCCCATCTGTTCACATCCCCTTTGTTTACGTACCAGTTTACAGAGCCTAGGCTGTGTTTTAACACTGGATATTTTTTCAGCACACACAGACACACACACACACAGACACACACACACACACACACACACACACACACACACACACACACACACACACACACACTACATACATAGCAGATCGTGAGGAGATATTCACTGCTTTTGACAAAAAGTGAGTTTGACAACAAGCGTCCTCCAAAATTTACTCCACCTCTAACTAGTCTAATTTGTAAACACATGTACACAAAAATTTAATTAATCTTTTTTTAATAGTATAATGATATAATCCTTCTAACCTTGCTGAGGTTAATGGAGGTTATGCCTGTGTGCTACAGCCCATTGAAACACTGTCTCTTGTTTTCTGATGTGTATAGCCAAAGGGAACATTTCTCTTGAATAGCGCTTGTCTGCAATTACTCTTACGGTGGATCTGTTGCTGTCAGCTAGAGATGCTGACAAAGGATGCCCTTTACCTTTGAAGTGCTTCATCTTGCCTCAGGTAAAAGAGTCCAGAACTTGGTGAAAAGCAAAACAACTTTTTGTATGGTTTCACAAGCCCTGAGGCAAGCTTTCAACCAAGTGGGCTCATCTGATGTTGTAATATACACACATTACACATTCAAAATAGTTTGTCAAAGAAAATAAAGAGAATCTTGCCTCCTCATTTTATGAAAGTGCAACTAGACCTCTCTATTAAGGCAAGCATGCAGGGCATTTCCTCCTACCCTTTGAAATAGCAAATCAGAATCCAGTAAAAGCCTGTCTGTCTGTCTGTCTGTCTGTCTGTCTGTGTGCATTATTAATGCCACTAGAGTGAGAGAGGGTGCCTGGAGTAGATGCCTTATATCCAGACACATGGCAACAAAAAAAGATACATCCTGTTCATCTTACTCACTCAAACCTGAAGATGTTTGAGTGAGTACTATTCACTCTTCATAATTTTTATGAATGAAATTATTTAAAAACACTTTTTTTACTAATTAAGATTGAAGGCTGACCCACATTAACTACAATGTATTGAGTCAAGGTGAGAGTGAGTGGTGTTTTCAGCAGACCTCTAAATGCATTCTCTCTCTCTGGGTGTCTCTCTCTCTCTCCCTCTTTTCCTCTCTCAAAGTACTATTCATGTTTTTTAAAGAAAAAAACACACATTTTTAAAAACACTATATCTTTTACTAATTAAGATTGAAGGCTGACTCGCATTAACTACAATGTGTCAAGGTGAGAGTGAGTAGGGGAGAATGGGGTAATAAGTAGGCACACTTTTTACTCCAGTGAGAATTGCTCATTGCCTAAGCATCTTTCAATAGTCATTCCTACATAAAATTTAAGCTTAAGGTGTTGGCTTGAAATGTGTACCCCTCACTTTTTGTATCTTATTGTAATACAAAATAAATTAATCACATTGTGACAACCAACCCCATCAAGGCGCTATGGGGTTGTTTGTCACAATGTTATCTTAATGGTAATAATCTTAAAAAGAAGGCAAGAAAGCAGAACTAAATTTGAAAGTTGAATTGCATTGTCAAGTTGACAAATAGGCCTACATAACCTTGGCAGTTGGTCTAGTTTGGGATGCACTTGGTTGTTTTGATTGTGTTGCCCTTTTTTCATTTGCATGCTAGCTGCCTTTTCCTGCTCTATTCTCTCCTTCTCTGGGGTGTCAATGAGGATACAGCTTGACAATGTATTTCGTTATTGGGTTCCATTTCTGGCTGCAGCCTTTGCATAACATGTGACAACCAACCCCCCCAAAAATGTGACGACCAACCCCAACTTGAATTTCTTAGTAGAATCAAGGCCAACAACCATCTGACAACTAATTAGCTTGCTAACCACAATCTAAACTATAGTTTACCCTTCACACTTTTTATAGGTAACAAGTGTTTTGTTATAAACCCATTGTGTAAAAGCCTAGAAGAAAAATACTGAGGAGCTAATTATTTTAAATTTGACATGAAAAACAAAAACAGTCCTCTCACCTCAAATTCAGTCGTCTAACTCCAAAGAAGACTAGGTTACCTCTGATCCCAATTCTGGATATTTACATACAGCGCCTTCTAGTTCCGAGATAAAACGATTGTGACAACTAACCCGTGTGACATATTACCCCGTTCTCCCCTAGTATTTCAGGAGATCTGTAAATGCATTATCTCTCTCTCTCTCGCTATCTCTCTCTCTCTCTCTCTCCCTCCCCTAGACCAGAGACTTTTCTTGTGTTTACTATTCAGCGTAAGTCGGCACACCAGCTCGGCTCTCCACCTTTGGCTCATTTCCGAACACTTTTCCAAGCTTCCTGTAAAATTAATATGCATTGCGCCTTAATGCCTTTCGCTGTGAATCCATTTGTGAGACAGAATGATAATGAAGAGAAAGTGCTTTTCAGAAAACCCAATTAATCTCATGTAACACGGCCGCTCAATGCTGCTAATGAGATGCCATTTTAATAAGCGGGAATGTTGAACAACAAAGCCGTTTGGTAAACATTGTTGTTTATTTGTTTGATGACATGCAGGCAACGGAACACATTGGATTTAGTTAAAAATAAAAAATAAACACTTATAAATGTTTAATGTAAAGAAAATGTCCCCTTTAACCTGCGATGCGAGTATAGAGGTCATTGCTGCATGCAAGAAAACTGAAAACTCCTTTTACCAATATCTTGCTGGTGTGTGTGTGTGTGTGTGTGTGTGTGTGTGTGTGTGTGTGTGTGTGTGTGTGTGTGTGTGTGTGTGTGTGTGTGTGTGTGATATCTGCAATGAAATCTAGTTTGTTTCAATAGGAGGAATTCTGCTCTAAAACTGATATAAATGTAGATGGATAATATTCATGTGAAGCTAATAAACAGCAGTGCAGTGCAGACACACCCTATTTTGTTTATTATTGCACCATGAAATACACCTTTCAGAGGCTGCAAACATAGTGAAGTCAGACTGCCAGACAGGCTGTGGCAAAGTTATATGTGAAAACCATGGAGAGATGGATCAAATTTGAGGGCTAATCGGTACCTTGCAAACAATACTGCCTTCAGAAGAAAACAAATCTACTTGTTATTGACTCACACAGCCTTTGCCGACTGCCTCTCTGCCCGGCTGGGTGTGTTTACTTATTCATCAAGGTGGAGAGAGAGCCAACAGATATTTACTCAAACTCTGGGTCCCAACAGTTATCCTTTCCCCGCTGTCGGACAAGAGGGGCCGACCCGTTTAAAGATGCATGCTGACCAGTAAGGGCTGTAGCTTTAAAATCGACCAAGCTTTTACACTGCCCTCGTCCAATATTCATGACTCCTACTGTGTGTGTGTGTGTGTGTGTGTGTGTGTGTGTGTGTGTGCAGTCTTTGGTACATAGTTAATGTAGCTTTTTTCTATCTATATGTGGTCTGTATGTACTATGTACTGTACATGTAGTAGCTGCCTACTCATTTGCAATGCAGAAAGAAATGGGAGATAGTATGGGTGTGTGGCCTGTTTTAAAGGCCATAGGGGGTGTCTTCACATTCTATTATAATGAAGGTTAGCCCACTAAAAGGGATTGTGAGGCAGAGATCTTATTCAGTGTTACACAGTGGTTAGGAACCCCATGTTGTACTGTCTGCCCTATTCTCTCTGTACAGATAGCTTGGTATTCAGGCAGACACTATCTGAATGAGAAGTAATAAGAATATACTGGGTCGTCTGTGCTTTGAATTCTTAAGCAATACAACCATACAAAACGTCAAGGATGTCTTAGTGTTGGTCTGAAGGTTAGCTAAATGAATCTGTGGTCTGATCAAAGCTCAGATCGGCTGCTAACACTTCCTTTATGCTATAGTGAATTCAAAGCCTCTGGAAACCTGGTCTGAAATAGTAAAACATCAATATATGATATCAAAGTTGGGTGTCTCAATAAGCTTTTACAAAAATCTGATTAAAAATACATGTTCATATATATTTAGTAAAAATAAAAGTGTTTCTGTCTATACCGTTATGATACAGCCACGCCCACACAGCCCTGTTACTAAATAATATGTATATAAAATGTTACCTGGTCTTCATGGAATGTTTGGATAGAGGACTGCCGTGATTGGTTCAAAATACTTATTGTGTAATAAGAGTCAGAGCATAACCCGCCTCAACTAAACCGAATTTCTGTAACGTGTATCAAACTTAAATGACGATGTCTTTAATTTGGATTGATAACTATGCCTAACTCTTTTCATATGCTTACTATCATGCTAACTTACTCCCCAAATGACATAGATAGAAGGATTTTGTGGATGTGGTTTTACAGGGGCTTTAACACCAGCTAACAGTGAGAGATTGTGTTTACACTGCATGTGAATCTCTGTCCATTTCAAAATGATCTATTTATGCAATACATCTCACTATCCAGCGAGCCACTGCTGAATGTAAGAGTAATCTGTGTTGTTCAGATTGAGTGCAAAGTTGACACTGCTGTTGATGGAGAGAAAAAAACGTGTTTAGCTCCGGCTACGTTAACCTTGATATCTTGTTTTGTATTTCTACACGTCGGATGCAAAATGTAAATAGCCAAGATAGGAGTTTCCAATGACACCCAAACAAACAGTATATATTATATTTACCTTTGTAAATCCTGTTGTATATCTCATACATATGAATCCAATGTACCTGTAATTGGAATTTATTGTTCTATGTTCGCTGAAGGACATACTGTGAAAGTTTTTGTTGCACAAAAAAAAGCAACAATGCATTTCAATAAATGTCTGTCTTACTATAAGACAGTAGACTATGTATGCACCATGTCTATGGAGGTGCTAGATATTGTGTTAAAAGTGAGCGTATCTATTCTATTCATTTCATCATTCTGCCACTGGCACTAACAGTAACAGCGATTCATTCTTGCTCCTTTTCCATCATTGTAATAAATTTATATTTGGTTTTAAGAGTCAAAGCGTTCCAGTCCGGCTAATAAGCCATCAAAGAGATTCTAAAAATATCCAGTAAGCCTCTTCTCTCTGCAACATTAAAATCCCAGTGTAAGAGCTTTAAGGAGCTTCTACACTGACACTATGCATCAACCCACAGTCACTTCACTGATCTCCTGAGTCTGTGAACACTTCACTCTCCATAGAGAAAACTGTTGTCTGTATAACTATTGACTATAACCAAAAAAAGTAAGATTTTTTTATTTATTAAAAAGATGTTGTGTGTATAATGTATTGGCATATTTCAGAACGGACTTGGAAATGGAAAATAATATGCACAAGTGTGTTTTAATTAGCGTATACAGTATTGGCATGAAAATACAAACAGTTGTTTCTTTTATTTCATTATAATGAACCTTTAAATCTACATAGGAGCTAGTCACCCTACACAGAGGCACATAATACATATATAAACTTAATGGCCACATCACATGCATTTTTAAAGTGGATGTCCTGGGGGAATGCACCTGTTGGAAGACCAAGAATAAGTACTATAGAATAAATAACTAAATACATCTTCATCTCATCATTTGATATTGTGGAAAGACTTGAGGCAGTGGTGGATGATGCCATCTTTAGTAACCAGATTACTGTCCTCAAAGGCCACCATAGATTCTGTTAATTCTCCTAAAGCACGGGGATAGCAAGCGAGCATTGCAATCTAGAACTTTCACCACTTTCACCACTAACTATTCTGATATTACACACACTGCACCTTTAACGTTGTGATGCTAAACGTGTTAGGCGTGTCATTGAGCGTCCTTTCACATTTCCCTTCCCCTGCAGTGTTGTTGCCGTGACGCTGGTTCTCTCACCTTGTTTTATTCTGCGCTCTGATTGGAGGATGCATGAACAGTTATTGCCTCGTGTTCAGGAAGAGTGACAATGAGCGCTGAGCCGTGGGCCGCACTGGCTGTGAAACACACCCTCAGATGAACCTCACTAAACACCGCACAGTTTAGTGTGTGATGGATGTTGTCATTGTTCAAAGAAGGATCCAGTGTATTTTACATTGCAAACACATTAAGTTCTGCACACAATATCAAGGGCATAAGAAATTAATAACAGTGATCATAACATTGTCCTTTGCAGTTTCCCACATGAAATGAGGCTTTACCTTAGTTTTTAAAAAGCCATTTTCTATATTATTATGCCCCACTTATCAAACTGGGCCAGAGTGTCTCTCTCTCGCTCTCTCTCTCTCTCTCTCACCATCCCTCTCTCTCTCACACACACACACACACACACACACACACGGTCACCACTCCTGTGAAAATCATGAAGCAGAAAATCACCATCCATCTGACATTTTTCACAGGGGAAAATAGTGTTGAATAACTCCTGACTGAGTTGGCATTTGAAAGTTGGATGTTTTGTGCCTCGGGGACAGGACAGAGAGTTGTGGGGCTGAGAGTGGAAAGGGAGCTACCAGGACATGTTTTTTATTTTCTCTTGTGGAAAGGATTCGCTTTATCAGTCACAGCTGCTGTGTGTGTGTGTGTGTGTGTGTGTGTGTGTGTGTGTGTGTGTGTGTGTGTGTGTATGCGTGTGCATGTATGGCCCTGGTGGGCACAGACGTTTGGTGAGAAAAGCCTACATTTCACTCTACACACACACTCTGCGTGGAGGGGAGTCTCTCAAAATAGCAGACAGTATTATGCATGGTGGATCTTCAAGGAGGAAAATGTTACACACCATATGGGAGCAGGAGCAGACGAAGAATATTGAAACATTTCTTTAGACACAGTTGTCTGATGCTGCTGATAGCTTTTGCTCCTGACTCTGGCAGCTGGCAAAGCGAGGATTTAAATTAAATCCTGGGTGAAAACAGACAGACAGACAGACAGACAGACAGACAGACAGACACAGACACACACACAGACACACACACACACACACACACACACACACACACACACACACACACACACACACACACACACACACACACACACACACACACACACACACACACACACACACACACACACACACACAGCTTCGAAAAGGGTGGACATGATGACAGAAAATGCTGTGTCTTCTAGATCCTTCCATTGTTCAAAGAGCTCAAATCTTGCCCACAATACAATTCTAAACATCTGAATTTGAAAGGTTTAAAACATGTGTAAACATATTTTCCTTTTAGCTCAATTCTTGCATGGATAGCTATAATTCAGTCAGTTTGACATTACAGATGCTCAGATGGTCATTCACAATGATTTGAAATTTAGAGCAACATAACTGAATCAGCGAGCACATTTTAACAGCCCACCTGATTAAAACATAGCCTGTTTGATAGGAATCTTAACTAGGTTTGCCTGTAATCAGTGGTAATTAAATGGACAACAGTAATTCACTGTTATCTGTTTACCATAATCCAATGCATGTAGTGACCAAGAGTGAGATTTATTAGCCAATACATTTCACCGTGAACAAGGAGTTGTAAATGTTGTGATTCAAACATTGTGATTAGCTGAAACAGTGGCAGTAAAATGAATGTTACTGCACTTCATCACTTACTGTAAATATCATGTTCCCTAAGGATTTATACAAGATACATTTGAGAAAGGATAGTTATGGAAAAATGATGCCACAATCTATTGTGGCCATACCTTCTGCTCTTGTCATTTTTTTTTCTTTTTTGTATACGTTGACTGCTGTGTGTGATCTGCATGTGTGAAAATGTTAAGTATACGACTGTAGTTTGAGCACTGTTTCAGGGAGTGAGCATAGGAAACTTTATCTTTATCAATTACTGAATTATTTAAGATTTTCTGGTCGCTAACTTACAGTATATATATTTTTTTTTACCTTGCCGAATGCAACCAGACATGATGGGTGAGCAGTCATTAAGGTTGGTAACCAATGGCTTAAGTGGCAAAATGTTGCTATTTAAAAAAAAAAATCTGCAAACAATTCAAAGTCTGCAATGAAAACTCCACACCAATTCCCCCAGGTATTAACTAGCAGGGTATCATTTCAGCTCAACCTTGTTGTTGCTGTTGCTATTAATAGTCACAGTCTGATAAATGTCATTCCACACTTAACTGAATTATTTAGTCATGTTCCCTTTGACGTCTGACATAATTCATTCTCTCTGTGTGTTGTGCACCTTCCTCATTCTGCAGACGTTAAATTAGATTAACATCTGAGTTTAGGGTTGGGCCAGAGAAATGGACATTGATCCATTTAACCCTGTCCGTGCCCCCCCACACCACACACACACACACACACACACACACACACACACACACACACACACACACACACACGCACACACACACACACACACACACACACACACACACACACACAATTACCCAGCCCCCTTCTAGTGAATTACCATTAACCAAAATGTATATTTGATGTGATTGGCCCTTGTCTCCACAATATAAATGAGACCACATTCATCACAACCTTGGCACACACACGGTCATTACAAAACAAGCCGATGGTTGTCCTCGGTGATATGTAGAAATGATAGTCTTGTCAACAGACTGGCAGAATGATCAATTAGAAGCTGCAGCACAGCGGTGATCCAATCAGAGACAGAGCTGGCTGGCTAATATGGCCTGTCACGTCTGAGCTCCTTATCTCTGGGTAACGCCGCTCAACGCCAGAGGAGCCGCAGCAGCCAAATCACTACAATTGATTTGGAGAGCAAACGAGATCCCGCCCCCTTTAGACGAAAGGAAATACCAACTTTTTCTTTCTTTATTACTTAAATAAAAGAGAAATAAAATAATTATAATAATGATAATAATTACAACAAAAAAACTAAATGCACAAACATATGCACATAAAAGAAAAGGAAAAATAAATACAAATACAAATAAAAATAATAAAATTAAATAAAATTCCATCCAGGTCCAAAGTGCTCTGTGGCAGAGAGAGAGGTGCTTTCATCCAGCCCACATGCTTTAAACTGCTGGCGTCGCTCTGAGACACTAACTGCTGACATTTAGCAAAGACAACAGTGTGACCTCTGGGGCTCCATTCACAGCAGGAGAAGGTCAAAAGCTTGGACTTGGGAGAGAACTGAATAACATGTGAACGCTACCTGGTAAATGTTGATGCAATTAAAACATTTCTCCAGCTACCACTGTGCTGTAGACACAGAGGCAGCCCAGGAAGAGCCAGAGAAAAGGAGGCAATATTTACATGATGGTAAAAAAGGACAAAGCTCATATACACGTACAATAAAAGGTGGCGGCAGAAATGCTAGAGAAAGCTTTTTGTCAAAATCAGTAAATATCTCCTCACAATCCACCACCTGTTGGTACTGTGTTAGCGCTGAAAAAAATCCAGTGTTAATACACACTAGCCTAAGCTCTGTAAACTGGTACATAAACAAACTGTATGTACAGGGCCGCTGCTAAGCTTTTGGGTGCCCTAAGCAGAAATTGTCAGTGATGCTCCCCCCCCCCCCCCCCACCTCCCCCAAAAAAAAAAACCCAGAAGTTTCCGCTCGCGTCCGCAGGGCGCGAGCGGAAACTTCTGGGTTTTTTTTTTTGCCCTTGCAAGATCTCTGCGACTGCTTTTTGGCACATTTGCCAGCATTTACTAACAGAAAGAACAGCTTAACTTGTGAAAAAACTGCCTTTGCAAAGGAATTGAGTGGTAGGATCATAGACTGATTATGAGATAATGGGCCCCTGGGCTTACACTCTTAAAGGGCCCCCCACTTGTCCCTATCCAGTCAGGTACACTGAATTTTCTACACGGATAGATACAATTTATTTTTTTTTTTTTATTTTTTTTTTATTTAACCTTTATTTTTCCAGATAAAACATTAAGAACAGTTTCTTATTTACAATATTGATCTGGTCCAAGAGGCCCCACTAGGAGTAAAGGTATAAATAACAAATACACAAGCATGACTCACTTAGACAAGTGAGTTAATGGAAAAAACATATTAAGGAAGTCAGTGTTTCCCACAGGATTTTGGGGTATTGTTGGAGGGACCCTGTACCTTGTTGGGCGGTCCGGGGGTATGCCCCCCCGGAATTTTTTTTACCTTTTTAAAGTAAAATGCATCAATCTGGTGCACTTTGTGAGGAAATTTTAGAGACTAGAGAGATATCAAATCCTGAGATGCAGAAGGAACATTATTTTTCAGATTTTTCTTAAACAGGTAGCACTCTTTACTCTGCAACTGTAAAAACAGTAGATTGGTCTGCAGACCCATGTTCTATGATGGAGGGGCCCATTTCAACAGATAAAGGGTGGATATGAACAATTTAGAATTCACACATGTAAAGCTTATTTGTGTATGTGTGAGGGGGCCTTCAACCCCCTTAGACAGAGCTACTAATGCTGTTGTTTTTAACTTGCTTTTGTATTTGTCCCCTACTAGTTGAGGGGCCCATGATGATTTCTATCTTGTTACATTTTAATGAGTATTTAGCATTATATTTAGGCTATTCCTTTTTGGACCCTGTTATTGACATCAGTGACTGAGCTCTTTGACTATGCAACATGAAAAGTTACAATCAGTATCTCTGGCTAAGGGCCCCCCTGAGCCCTTGGGCCCCTGGGCCTGTGCCCGGTGTGCCTGTGCAGTAATCCACCCCTGGATAGGTTACACAATTAAGAAAAAACAACGATGGGCCTGTTCATAACTAATTTATATATTTTTTGTAATGTAATGATTATCATGAACTTTAAAAAAAATATATATATATATTTTGGGGGGCCCCCGGACCATCTCTTTTTCCTTTTTAATAAAAAAAAAAAAAAAAAAAAAAAAAATATATAAAAATTTTTTTTTTGGGGTGCCCCCCCCCCCCAGGAACTTGGTGCCCTACGCAGTCTGCGTACTCTGCGTATAGGGAGCGGCGGCCCTGTGTATGTAAACAAAGGGGGCCAACGTAGTTCGCAACATGCCGAAAATCACCGACTCCAACTTCCAGCATTTGTTAAGATGACATGTCACCCAACCATTCTCTAATCAAAATGAAAACCATTATGCTTTTACACAAACTCTTTGACATTTCTATTCTGTCTTTTTGTATCATGTGTATGAAGAGGACATTGCCATGGTTTCAAGATCTCTAGTATCATTGAACTGTGTAACCATGTCAGCCATGGATCAAGCCCACAGCCCTATCTAGATGAAGGAGTGGGCATCTCCTCCTCATAGACACACAGTCTGTTGAGCCACTGTCCCACCACTCACTGCTGCTTGTAATTCTCTCAGTAAAGATTGGAGCTGACAATCTTCCGCTGGCCAGACACAGAATCCTGTTTATCTGTCAAGACGAGCGCGTTTCTCTCCCAGCTCTGCCCGTAAGCTCTCTGAGCTGACACAGTCTGAGACCACATGAAGACACACAGACACTATAAGGCCTGATAGCTAAACACTGCCAAGCCCTCCATACACACACACACACACACACACACACACACACACACACACACACACACACACACACACACACACACACACACACACACACACACACACACACACACACACACACACACACACACACACACACACACACACACACAGAGCCCTCCGTCCCTCACACCAAGACATTTGGGCCAGTTACACAAGAGTGCAGACACTCACACTCAGAAGACTAGCTTTGACTTTCATGGTCTTTTCAAAGAAGTCCTTGAGGTTAACTCAATACTTTCTTTGTCCATGGACCACATAAACTGCACTTAAAGAACGTTTGTTTGTCTTCCCACTATCTAAGATGTTCCATCTTCCCAAATAAAGACAGATGTCTCCTTCACCAGTTGGCAATCGATTGTTACCTTATCTGACCTCAGGCTCTCAGGTTCATCACTTATCACTATACCCACAATGCACTGGTACACTTCTGTTATGTTTTGAACTCTGGCTTTATTCAACATAACATTTTTTGGTTTTGAAAACTGTGCAAATGTACAAAACAATTAGCCAAGTTTGCAAATGTATTAAAAAAGAAAGAAAGAAAAGAAAATTGTAATACAGGAAATAATATTCTTAATGTAAGTAAGTAAACAACTTGTAAAGTTGATTACTTACATGATTATGTCTAAAGTAAAATAAATAAATAACCCTATTCATCTGCGTCAGAGTGTCTCTCCTTAAAATAACTTGGACTTGACCGTTCTGAACATTCACACAGTGTTTAGATTGATTCTCCAAAGAATCAGAGTGTTTCTGGTGTGAGTGGCTTACACACACACACAGCATGTTCCTGTAAGACTCCAGACTGAGGGATTACAGAGCATAAAAACCTAGCCGAAAAAGGGACACACAATATGGAAATGGTAGCGCGATGGCAGCTGTGTGAGGCAGTGTGTGAGCCAAGGAGCCAGTGGAGAGTGAGAGGGGAGTGTTGCAGGGCCTGTGATGTGAGGGGAAGGTGGGCCAGATGGAGGCTGATAATGAGGCTGTTAGAGGTGTAGGGAGGAGGGCAGTCAGGCTGCTCTCAGGCCAGGGCTCGGCAGCAAAGGCTCAGCTTTGACTGTGGGACTGTGGAGACCAGCCAGAGGAAAGGTGTGGGAGGAAGACAGAGACATACAACAGGTTCGGTAATGAAGGTGAGCCCAGTGTGTGCTATGCAGCTATTGGGGTCAGCAATTATGGAGATTGTCTTTGTTAAAATTACTTTATGTCAACATCAGTGAATATCTCCTGAAGATCTAGCTACCTGTCTGTAGTGTGTGCGCTCTGAAAAAAAATCCAGTGTTAATCCACAGCCTAGGCTCTGTAAACAGGCATAGTATTAGCTATGGTGGGCCCCCTTTGTTTAGATACCCTTTACATGCCAGTTTACAGAGCCTAGGCTGTATATTAACACCATATTTTTTCAGCACTCAAACCGAGTGCTGAAAATTGTGAGGAGAAATTGTGAGGAGATATTCACCGTTTTTGACAAACAGTGATTTTGACAACAAGTTCTCCAGAATCACTGACTCCACCTTTAACAAGCTTAATGATGCCTGCACTCAGATGCACCAAAATGTGAGAACCATTTTAGCAGTCACTCTATTGAAATTCTCCAGCTCCTTTGGGTCTGTTCACTCCTGGAATCTTATCCCAATGGCCTGACCTTGCCTTCATTAGTGGGTTGACATTAATACATAATTAATAAGAAACAAATTAGTCTATGCTAATAAACCCGCCAGAAGTGTGACAAGGAGAGGGCACATTTTGTGGTGTCTCTGTGGGCCTGGCTCTGGGGGGGAGACATCTTCATTTTGCTCCACAGACACTATCAGATCATGAGGGAAAAACACAGCTGAACTGAGCTACCTGGAGCAGCAGGGCCAGCAGGGGAAGATAACAATCAGACAAACATTAAAGCGGCTACGAGTAACATTTAAATATCTTTTAAACAGCCTCATGTTTCCTCTCATAATCATAAATTACCTTTAACAGCAAACGAGACCATCAGTGCAAAGAAAGACGTTTTTATATAGTTTTTATTGCTGCATTTGATCTGGTCGTACACCCAGTCCGATTTTCGGTTCACGCATGCATGCTCTATGGTCACATATCCGTATTGGTCACAGATTTCAGTGTGGCGCAGGAACGTGAATTGAGAAGCCTATCCTTCCTGGTGAGGGAAGGGGAGTGGGAGCCTTGTTTGAGACAGTTGTTTGTCGTCATAATGACTGATAACGGGGCTGAACCATAAAAGAAAAAAAAGAAAATGCAATGAAGAAAAGCTAAAAGGGAGAGTGATAGTCGGGCGGGAGGGCGTTGCCAAGCAACGTATACACAATTTCACGCAGCGAAACTAGACTGCAGTGTTTACTCCTAAATGAATGAGCGGTAGCCTACTAAAACAAAGTTTGCTTTGCCTCACCAGCATCATCAGATGACCATTATTCATCGGAAATAGTCATTATTTATTTTTTTTTTATTATTATTCTTCCGGACAATTACACATAATACATAATTTTCTCATTGCATATTCATACATATTACTTTGTGTTATCGTCCGAAGGGAAGCAGGAGAAGCCAAAGGCTTATCGGGTCCCGCCCCCACTGCCATAAGATTCAGATACACAGATACACAGCTACTAATATTTATATTTTTTTTTTTTTTTTTTTTTAATTATTTACAACATAAACACATTACCTCATCGTGATCCATACTAACTGCCATCTCTCGTTCATTCGCTTTGTGTGAGGACACGGGGACTCGTTCAGCTCCGTGAGAGGTGACAATGCATCAACTCATTGCAATCAGGTGTGTTTAGCACTTACTGGCATTAGTTGATGCTGTGTCACCCATAGACTCACGGAGCCGAAAAGAGTCCGGTGCCCTCACACTTTCAACACACGGACACGCACCATATTGCTTCCTGATTATTTGAATCTTGCACTCCCTGCACAAGCTACAAAACAGCTTCACGACAGCTGGCGTCCTAATAATACTACCGCTTTTGTTCAAAGGTGTCGCCAACGTGCCGACTTACTCGTAGTAGCTTTAACAGACCTAAGGCCAGACACTGCAGGTGAATAGGGTAACATTTGAACGTATAGGTTTAATCATGAAACTTTCCCTAGCTCAAGCAATGAATATACAGTGTGCAATTGTGGTAATATCTAACTAATTATGAGTACATTTGCGTTTGTTTTTACGGAAGAGGTTTTTGATACAGCCTTTTTCATTTTGTAAAATAAATAAAAAATACTATGTGGGTCTTAAAAATACATTTTCAGCATGTTTTTAAGACAAAATGTATCATAAATCAGACATTAATCTATAGAAAATAATCAAAATACAGCCTTTCCGAGGCACAGTTTGTTTCTAACCATCGTGTTATCCCTGCATACAGTATCTAAACCTCCTAAGCAAGCCTCGAACGCAAGAAAAAAGGAAGTCGGGAAATCAAATAAGAAATGAAAGGATGTGTCCAAATCCGGCTTAGATGTCCTAATTTGTGTCGGCAGTAAACTGCGTGCCTTAGCAGTTTCACATTAGCATCCTGATAGGATTTACTATTGGTGTGTTGACAAGGCTATGTGCTAATTATTTTGATTTTTAGCTTTACAAACATTCTGATTAGGCTTTATAGTCGTGAAAAGAGACATTTGTGCTTTATTAACTCCCACAACTCGCAGAAACACACACACACACAAACTCTCTCTGCCTCATTTGGTCGTGATGACAGTTGACAAGCCCTGATGATTTTTTCATTAACAGTTCACCCGTCACCAAAGCATTGTTAGAACACAGGATATGAATCACACATCAAGACTCTGGACGACAACACACACACACACACACACACACACACACACACACACACACACACACACACACACACACTGCATCTCAAGTAGACACAAACACTGCTGGATGGTCCCTAGGGGGTTAAGCTATTGATCAGAATGCATTATCATGATCTATCTACAAGATGAATTTTGAGGGGGTTTAAAATTAAACACTACTTTAATGTGCCTCTTTCTGTTGACGTCTTACATTATTCTATTCTATTGCTCCAGTTGATTGTTGTGCATATGAATAATTAAGGCGAGACAGAGCAGGCAAGCACAGGTACATTTTTGGCTATTTTGCATCCATAACATGTTGTCTTACTAGTATACATAAAAGGACCAAAAGGTACACTGTTTATTTTAAAAAACCTTGTCTGTTTAAGTCTACATATAACCATGTTTAAGGGTCATCTCAACATCAGTTTGTGTGTATCCTCTAAAACAAAAATCTCAACTTGTAGAGCACTTACATCAACTCAAATTTCCATTACCATTCTTTGCACTTTTCTGAAAATTCTTGTTCAAGTATTTGTTCATATGTTGTGAATTGTCCGTTTAATTTTGTAACGAAAAAAATAAAAAATAAATTCCCTTATGACAAGATATTTTCTCGGCCTGCCAGAGACCATCATAAGATTAGACATTTTCATCATTGGAGGCGTTTCATCATCTCTTCTCTTATCTCACTGGTGAACGATCGTATCAACAACAGAAATGTAATTATAAGCCTCATAAGCGCTGTGCTGTGCTGTCTGCTGCCTCTAGGTTAGTGAACTAGACAGTTAACAGGAGTGTTGATCTTCCTTTATGATACAGCGTCTGATATATACGGGCTTGCTCCTGGGCCTTCTGAGTCAATACCAGTATCAGTTTAAAGCTTTCATTAAGGGAGGTAGAACACTTCAGTGGCTACCTTATTTTCTCCTTTATCTCCGAGGCTGGAGGGAGGAAATAAAGCACAAGCAAAAGCACTGGGCTCCATAAGGGATAAAATCTATTCTCTATTATTGCACTGCCGCTGCTTGAGGGCCGTCAGAGCTAAAGGTAATGGCATTTCCTGTGATAGATTTATGGCCGGGGCTGCTCCGTGTTACATGAGGGACACAACGGGCTGGGAACTGACCAGATTGTTCAAGTCACGACTAAAAATGACAAATGAGCCTCGACTGACAAATCAGCGACGTCATTTACAATGTCGTTCAGATGACTAAGTGTGCTCTAATGGCAGTCAATGTGTTGTGTGTTTAAACAATGCTGCATGAATAGATGGGCTGTGTACATTGAGCTGTCAAACTTACAGAATGATTGTAAGAAGGAAAATACATGGCAGGGGTGATGTGGGTGATGCGATGAAAGTTGCCTTGGAAACTTCTTACCAACATGATATGAAGTGTTTTATTTTCTGGAACGTGCAAAGCATCGCATTTGTAGTTCGGCGTCTACAAAAGGCAATGCTGAAAGAGAACGTTCTCTCGTGGGTTATGCCAGTGCATCTTGGTTCGCTTAACCAACTGATTTGGACAAGAGGAAACAATAGGTGTGAACGAAAAACTGACCCTGTTGAAAAACTTAACAATGAATCATCCTTTCATCTGTTGCAAACCAAGGAGGCAAACTATCAGGTGTGAATCCGCCCTGAGAGTCCTCCCTGAGAAATCATAATCTCACAACAGGACTAAGCACTTGACAGAGAGTGGAACAGCTGGCTCACGGACCTAACAGCTAAGAGAGGCTCTGAGGCCTTGTTACAGGCTCCATGTGGACCATCTAAAGACCTTGGTTTGCATAATGTTCAATCCACCCATTCTCAACGGATTGGACACCCTGACTTTTCCTTACCTGAACAAAACTGTTTCCATCCATTCAATTTTCTCTCCTTCTCACCAACCGAGACTGATTCTGTCTGTTGCCAATTCATCAATACTCGTGGCTGAAGCAAATTGGCAGTGTTTAGCGGCGGTAAGCTGACAGGGCTCTAAACTGGCTCCACATTTCCATCTTTTATAGGGCATAAGAATCGTCTATTAAAGCAGGACATGGCTCCTCCAGGACCTAACTTTTCTCATCACATACTAAATAATAATTGGTTTACCAAAGGTTAATTGCTCAATAGATACCGTGCCATTGGAATTTAATTGTGCTGTTAAATGCCTCGGTTGTAGCCAATGCTTTCGCAATACCTCATTTGACTTGGAATGAATGGAGAAACTGTTAGGGTCCCAGACTAAAGGTTGAGAACTGTTCCAAAGAGTCTGTTGAAATTCCACATGTCTTGTTTTAGTGGTTGATTCTCTAGAAACAAAAATGTAAGTTTCTTTATTTGGAAACTCTCAAAGCACTTTATACTAACTATCTCCACTAATTAATTTAAGCACTCCCGATAATTTTGTTTTTCTACCCCTCCAGCCCTTTTGTTTTCTCTTAGTATTAGTAGATACGCCAATCTGGGATTTTGTGAGTATATCAGCACTAATACACTTTGAGAAAACAAATTCATATAAACGTTGTTATTAAGTTAAGTAATAGGTATTTAACATTGAACTGTGTAGACTAAAAGATAAAAAAGGTGGCAGAGATACAGTGACATATATTGGTGTCTTTTCCATTTGAGAAATATGTTTTAGACTGCTGCAGCTAGTGCCAGAGGGAACATTTTCAAGACAAATCCTGTCACAAGAACAGCGCCCTAATGGAGGCTCTATAAATCATGAGTACAACATCCGTCCCTGCTATCAGCTCATTTCAAAGTGAAGGTTGGTGCTGCAGAGTTGTATCAAATGAAACCTGGAGCAGACGTCTCACTGCTATCCATCAAACATCCCCTGGCAGCTCTCCTGGAATAGCACACTATCAAGTCCACTAAAACATAATCACTGTGTTTGTGTACTTCCTCCTGCCTGGCCTCCCAGGGCCGATGTGACCCAATTAAGACGACTGAGATACAACTGACGAGACAGTTTGCTTTTACCGTGCAATGCAGACCTGAATACGTTAAATAACTAAATTCATATTAAAGTAGCTACGCAGAACTTTTACTTTCTGTTGAATGTAGCGGCACCTTTGGACAAAAGCGGTAGTGTTTTTACGACACCAGTCCCTGATGACCCAAAGATCTTTGCTAGAGCTTACTTATGGAGCGTGGATTTGTTTAGGAAGCGAGTGAAAGAGAGATGGCAGGATGCATCACAATGAGGTAATGTATTTCTATAGAGTTGTGTGATCTGCTATGAAATATATCAGTTATTCAATTCAATGTGAATTACAAATGTTGCTTTAAATAACAGGAACTAAGTACATTTGTTTTGTTCCTTTTACAAATCAGATAAAAGGTACATTTCGTATATATTGAGGCTGTGTGATCCTTAGACTTGAGTCGTTCCTGGAACATCTTGTGAGAACAAGTTGCTACAAAGACTGATGGTAATCATTTACAATCACTCTTTATTTTGCTGATGTATTTCGCTGAATGTGACACGTGTCATCATTCTCCTTGGCTCCCTGCGGTGCATTGCTGGTGGTGTTTCAGTGATGAAAACAATTTCCTCTGTGGTGTCAACACAGTCTGACATACAAGAGTGATAATAACGGGTGAAGGTTTTTTTTGTATTACTTAAAAGGTTTTCCCTCGATCAAACCCCTACCAAGCACAGGGGGGTGAAACCAAGAGACCGTTACCCTCTAAACATGGTGTAGAGGCAAAGCAGCCCCCCTGCGGCCATGCACACGATTAGGCGCAGGGTGAAATTAGATTAACCGTCAGCTTCCCACTGCGTTTGTTGTGAGAGATCCTGCTGCCGAACGTTTGACAAGAATGTCACGCTGTAGAAAAAATAAAACATGGCCACCAGTTTTCCAGCGCTGTGACCCCTCAGCACGTCTGAACAGCTACAAGTGCTTTTCAATCTCCTCTGACTGCTCAACCTGTCAATCTAACTATTCAAAGGCCGCGCCCCGTTCCCCGGGAAAGGCTCATTTTACCGTTCCCCCTCAGCCCAGTCAGTCAGTGTCACTTCAGTTTAGATTTCACTGCCTCCCTGCAGCCTTTGCACTAAAGCTCCCGTAGAGGGTTTTCTGTCAGGACCTGCTGTCCAATTAAAACTGTAGGGGAGAAGGGGGTTTAAAAAGCAACTTTTACACTGAGTAGCTGGGCCAGCTACGCCTCTGTCCTACATCAACACACAGTGGGTACATTGACTTCATGTTGAGACAATGTGAACTTGAAGCAAACAAGCTACAACTCTGTCTCTAATCTATCTATCTATCTATCTATCTATCTATCTATCTATCTATCTATCTATCTATCTATCTATCTATCTATCTATCTATCTATCTATCTATCTATCTATCTATCTATCCATCCATCCATCCATCCATCCATCCATCCATCCATCCATCCATCCATCCATCCATCCATCCATCCATCCATCCATCCATCCATCCATCCATCCATCCCAACATTCATGATACAACAAATAGACAAACACAGACAAAAAAGTTCAGGTTCAATATGTAACCCAAGTCAGTCATGTGTACAGATTCTCATTGACTTTTCATTGGATATTTTTTCTCTCCATTTTAAATGCTCAATAATACCCAGATGTCCTGTGGTGCGCTGCCTGTTTACAAGAACCCCGTTATGCCCGTGTGGTCTGCCAACAGCACAGAGGGGTTGAATCTTAACACGGCCTGATGCTTGTCTAGCTTCCAATCTGCTACAGATTGCTGCCCTGTCTGTGAGAGTAATGAGACACTAGTTCTGCCAGAGAGATTTCCTCAAAGAACGCTGGATTAGGAATTCACAGGAGCCTCTGCAAGATGGCCGCCCCTCTCTTCTCTGCAAATCAATTCTAATTCTGCTCTCCGTGTCGATATGCTGCTCATTGCTCTCTGTCGCTCAGGCTTACTTGCTGTTTCCCATCAACCTGTCTCTTTTACCCATGTTACACTCTGTACAACTTTATTGAGAGTTGAGATGGAATGAGAATACGTTAAGGAAGGTGTGTGTAACTATTCAACAAACGTCCTCTCAGAATGCTAACTAGTGCCTTTTTAGATTAAAGCTATAGTGCGTAACTTTTTGACATAAATGGATGCCGTTTATATTCAAACCATCACCAAACGAGTTGACACAGAGTTAATTAAGCCAATGAGCTCCACAAAACTCTCTCTGTATTTCTCAGTATGACAGTGTTTACAAACTGGTTTCGCCCACCGACACTGGCGCAGGAGCTCAGAAAATCTCAAGAAGTGCCCAAGAAATGGTTGAGTTGTTGAGTCTACTGCTGAGACATACAGCAGAAGGTACAAAATCTATGCAAAATCACCGAAGGACTCTATCATATAGACGCAACAACAGTGTTATTGTAATTACTCAGAATTCCTCAAGGGGGCGACATACTTAACGATAGCTTTAAACCAGAAGAAATGGTCAAGTACATTCCTTGTCTTGTAGACAATGTAAAATATGTTATTCTTGAAGTCGTCCCTTAAAGCTTTTGTATACCTGCATTTCATTTGAATGTCTCAGGGCAGTGTGTTGGTGCATTGCGTTCTGTCTTGGAGGTTAGCGATGTCAGAGAGGGAGAGCGCGTTAGTGCAGCAGAGAATCTGCCCGAGGCAACATATTAAAACAGGGTCACAGGCTGAGCTTTCTCCATGGCTCCCTGTTAAATATGGAGACTGAGACTAAAGTATGTTTCAGGTGAGGGTGGATGGGTTGCATAGAACCCATATGCGAGAACGAGAGAGGGTTGATAATATTGTGACTGCATCAATTATACTTTAATTGATAATGGACAAATAACCCCACAATGTTGATTATTATTGAAGGTTAGTAAAGTCGATATGGAGAAACTGAACAGATTCATTTAATTCATTTTTTGTTTGAGAAATTGGGAATACGCCAACTTGAGTTATGAAGATAGAATTTTATCAAAAAGTCTAAATAATGCACCGTGTCCTCTGGCTACCATTTACTATCCCAAATACATCCCTCTGTAATTGGTCTAGCATATTTGCAGAGTAAAAGGATGTGGGACCCTTTTTGGAGTGACATTGGTGTAAAAAGAGCCGGCTAAAGTAGCCGTCGTGAAAGGGCGGATGTGCCTGCTATCAAACAGGCGACATGTAGCTATCAACCCCATAATCACAAAATTGTCCTCAACAAAAGGCTGCCAAGGCTTTTTTTGTAATTTCCTGTATAGGTGATGAGTAGCCGAGTAGAAAAATTGTCTGGCACAGGCACATGGCTGCGTATACCTGCTCCTGTATCACCTCAGAAGGACTGTGTGTGTGTGTGTGTGTGTGTGTGAGTGTGAGTGTGAATGTATTTTGTACGTTCTGTTTATTTGTGTTAAGGACCCCCCCGAAAATAACATGATTCGTCTCAAGGGTTTTATCCTTCAAAGAAACCCTGATAATAAACAAGTCCACATAATAACATTTCATATAATGCTGAAAAATATCAGATATGAGCTGATAGTTGTTTGGCTTAAACAAGATTTAAAATGACCAAGGCTGTTGAGACTGTTTGCACAGATTGGCAAACCAGTGACCTTTGTCTAAGGAAAATATTTCAACAAAAAAACAGAACAATAGGCCCACACACACACACACACACACACACACACACACACACACACACACACACACACACACACACACACACACACTCTGTCCCAAATGCTTTTGTCTCAAGGAATACCTAATGCACTGTTTTGCTGGAGAGAGAGTCCAGATAATAACGCTCAGTCAGTATCAGTGAAGACTCTCCACTGACTATATATATATACACTCGCTCATTGTTGGATGCCTGGCTCCCTGGGAGTCGCTGCGGTAACGTTATCAGCGATCATCAAAGGCGCTGTCAGAGAAAGTGTGGAACTGGGGCTTTCCACGGGCCGTCCAAGACGCTACACACATCCAAATGAGACAGGCTTATTAATTCTTCAAAAGACACACGGCCTCCTTTTCCCCAAGACTCATGTTGGTCCATTTAAGGATGATAAAAGCTCTACCGCCTCTCAGCGATCTCTCTCTCTCTCTCTGCCTCTCTCCCTCTCTCTACCTCCTTTCTCACACATACCTCATACATAATGCAGGCACATGCGTTCGGTTGATCTGGAGAAGCTATTACTCCATGCTTTAAAAACGCTGTCATGTTTCAAAGTATTTTATAAAAATGGAAATAAGGACATTTCAGGGAGAGGACATAAAAAGCACGCGCAGTGGAATCTGTGGTCTGCAGAACTTTATAACTTCTGATGTACGCCCAGGTTTTTTCTTAACAGTAGAATCAACAACTAATACATTTCTTTGGTGCTTCTTGAGATTTTTCTGAGCTCCTGCGCCAGTCTCGGGGGGCGACACCAGTTTGTAAATGGTGCCATACTGAGAAATACAGAGAGCTTTGCGGAGCTGATAGGCTTAATCAACTTTGTATCACAACGTTTTGTGATGGCTTGAATGTAACCAACATTCATTTATATGGAAAAAGTTACAAACTTTAGCTTTAAAAGAAAAAACACTTTTCAGACATGGTTGAACAAAGATGCCACGAACAAGATAAAGTCGTTAATTCTGCAAAATGAAGCAGCAACTTTCTTCCACAGTAACATAATAACCGTCTGAGCAGAAGAAAATGTATTCTGAGACAATGAGAGCTGTTTTTAATGGGAGGGAACAGAGGAGGACAAAGCCCTGAAATTCATTACAACCTTTTTTTTTTTGCATTCGCTGTCAATTGCTGCACATTGGATTATGTGCGGAACATCAAAAGCATTAATCATCTTAATTGCTCCAACATTCTCCAGCAAAGGAAGCTACTTGAGACCAAAGGAAAACGCCAGTGTTGCTGTGGCAAAACCAGTCGTTAAAATGTGCATCATTTGAAGGTTATATGAGAAGCTTAATTGGTGAATTCATGGTTATCAAGGGGCCTCCTCCTTCATTACAATCCAAGAGGCTGCTTCATGGTGGCCATATTTTCACATAATGAATGTGATTCTTTTCCTCCCTCGGTGTGATAACTAATTGCACAGAGTGGCTGACCGCCCCCACCCCACCTACAAACCTAAAATGAATATGGCAAGTTTTCAGCGTACAGTTGACAACATGAATATGAGAAAAACTAATGTCTGTTCAATTATGACACTGATAAATTAGGAGGACAATACTTTAACCTATCATGGAGTCATTGAAATTCACCATGGTAACTCCATATTAATCAGATTATGACAAAACTCCCACTACAGTGAAGTGGGATTTCAATTGCTTCCCTTTTCATAACCCACTTGACTAAAACGTTCATAAAGCGCTTAAAGAGCAAAGCAGGATAGAACCAGTCAGGCCTAATACTAAAGGATACATTCTTCTTCCTTAGTATTAACCAGAGACAAAACTGTTTCAAACTTTCCCAAAATGTCATTTTACTATACATCCACTTGGATATGTTTCACTTGCATTCCAATGAATCTAAATGTCTCCCCTTGCTAACAGGTGTGTGAAGCAGGGCCAGCCTTAGCGGGTGGCCAGCCCTCTGGTCTCAGGAGTGTGTTGGATAATGTGCTGGGGCTTCCCCCTGAGGTGCAGGGGGATCACACACTACACAGACACATGACACTGTGTGCAGGGCCTGTGTCTGTCGGGCACAAAGCCCAGCTGACTGGCTGAGCAGAGCTAAAGCCAGCAGAGAGTGACTGACTGCCAGGGGGTTAGAGGTTAGTGTAAGTCACAGTGGGCCACCGCAGCCCACTGACTCTCTACAGCATGGCCCCTGTGTTAGGTATAAAGACCTCTACACAAAAACACATCAACAACTTGACATAGATCAACAAACATTACAAGGAGAGAAGAAGAAAAAAGAGGAAAATCCTTTCACAGGGATTATGGTTTCTTTCACCATGGAGAATAGGATTGTGTCTGAATCTTAGAGATTAAATGTAATAGTAGATTCTCAAAAGCACTATGTGTTTGAGTACTTAATGTGACCAATGCTGTGTCTCTTTCTAAGCTGTGTTTGTCAGAAGCTGTTCAGGAGGCGTGTCAGTCTATTTCACAAATGAATGCTTTGTTTGTTAGGAAGCTTTATACACACTCTTTAAGATGACTAGTTTTTATCACTTGTAAAACATGTATCTGTAATTGTAACCTACAAAACATAAACCCAAATATGTTTATTTATTATTCTTATTATGTTAATGAAGCAAGCAAGCAACATGTTTAACTTATAGATATCATCATGGTACTTCCTGCCGTGTCTTGCATTAAATACATATCCGTTCTAATCAGGCATTTAATAAACTGACATCCCATGACTACTGCAGCAGAGCCGCTGCCAATATGCATTCCATTTCCACATCAACTCAGTGACTGGAAAAATACATTAGTAAATCTAGACCAAAACACATGTTTGCCGACGTATTAATGAAGCCCCTAGTCGCCCAAGAGAGACAGCGCGGCCATATACTGTTACATCTATTTAGCCGCGAGCGCGCTAACAGCAGAGTCAATTCCTTGACTGAGTCCCTCTAGGTTTGCTGGCAGAGAAGACACTTCACTTTGAGTAGCGGGGCAGGGGAGGGAGTAAGGGGGGGATGGTGGGGATGTTGTTAGAGGGTGGAGGGCTCCTCCCTTAACGCCTCCTCCCCTCAACCAAAAGATAATTGTCTCCTCCTTACACCCACAGAGAGAACGCTGTATTTCTGTGACCTATACCAGGTTCTCCTCCCCTCTCCAGCACATCCCACATGTCACAGTGGTTTGCAAAATAATTACTTTAGCAGATAGAAGGTGAAAGAGGACATTTTACATCAGGTGAGGCGCCTCTCTCTGGTTGGGTCTCCCCGGCACACACTCGCCATATCCATCTTTTTAATGTCATCGTAATCTCTAAAGGTTAGCTTTAGCATTAGCAGCCAGCACTGTATATCTCCACAACTCGCTGAATCAGTGGTTTGGAAATAGGTTTGACATTGAGTTTGGGTAAATGTTAGAGCAAGCACACACCTACACCTACACACAGAGTCTCAAACACACACTCACACACAAACATACACCTACACAAAAAATCACACACATACAATACACACAAAGAAAACACCTTGGCAGAGACGTGTTGTGCATCTTCACTCAGTCAGATCTCTCTTGTTATTCTCAGACACTTAGACCTGAAAAGAGAATTGCGAGGTCAGGCCGGGATTCACAACATCCATCTCTTTAGAAACTCTTTAAGCGTTAGAGATAAACACACACAGTAGAGCTACACACATACTCAGAGTGAGTATACTCCTTACACTGCTGTTGTAAGAGGAGCTTTGCACCTTTTCAGTAACTGCTGCGCGCTACTAAGCTGCATCTCTGTGTTTTGAACTATGAATCAAAGTCAGGCTTATTAGTTTCCCATCTATGGATGCATATCGCACAAAAGCAGTACAAGATAATTATAATTTACTGAACTTTAACAGATGTTTTAAGTTTCACACCCTTGGGCATGCAGAAGACAACGTCATCTGCATGGCACTGGACCTCACTGACATGGACACTTATCACATCCCATAATACTGATAATCAATGCCTTACAATAACACAGATTTGTGGACTACAATTTTTCTGTATCTATCTATAGCAAAACTCCATCATCATGCTAAAGAAGATACTAGAAAACAAAGAAACTGCTCACAATCCTCAGAAGGCTTAATTTAGAGATGTGTACAGTTGTACAGTGAAGAAAAGCCAGCATCCATCTCTCTGTCTTTGTGCCATCAGTTTTATTCCTCCCAATCTCCCACTCTGAGAGAACCATTTTTCAATAGTCTCGTAATCCCCTCTCCCCCCCCCCCCCCCCACACACACACACACACCTTCCAGAGCATACGCGTCTGTTCAACACGCTTTTTCTAACCTCTTTGTGGTAATTTTTTGTGTTTTCTGGGATTCTGGTGACTTTTCAGATGCCAGTTCCTTGCCTTGAGACACTGTGCATGTGCCCACACCTCTCCACCCCACTAAAAAGTACACACACACACTATAATACACGCACACACACACACACAAACACAAACACAAACACCTCGCCTGAAGCTGGCATAGAGAGTAGAAGCTCCTGTGGATTCTGTGCTCCGCCTGCCAATGCTGCTCTTCTGATCTGCAGCCAGCTGATGACAGATCTACATTAAGCTCATAGTCTTATCTCTCTTAAGAACACACACACACACACACACACACACACACACACACACACACACACACACACACACACACACACACACACACACACACACACACACACACACAGTCTTATCTCTCTCTCTCTCTCTGCTTCTACTCTCCCGCTCACTGACACTGGGGCTAAAATGTTACTGTAAGTCCACGAGCATCGCTGGGAACTGACTTCCCCAGGGGTCACACGGACAGTTTCCCTCTCACGCCAAAATGAGAGAAATATACAGTAGAACGCTGAGTGGGCTTTTCAGCTTAAACACAACATGTGGGTGTAAGACAAACATTGCAACAGTGCAATATCAAGAATGCAGGGGGAAATGGGTTGCACTGTATATATTTCATCTGGCAATGTTTGGTTTCACATTGGAGTTGCACTAGATGACTGTCCTTGATACCTATAGTGTCATCATCACCTATGTGGGCTGTGTCTCCCTATACTCGACATTGATTGGTTTGTAGATGGCCGTGTTATCACTACGGCATTACTACCGATAGCATCGACTTCAAGCGCAAGACTCGAGACTAGTGTGTCATGTGTCAGACTGAAGTCTTTCGGAAAACAGGCATAAGAAAAACACATCACTACAACATTCTCAGAACGATTTTCTTTGGACTGAAAATACTAAATCCTCTTAACCTTCTGAGGCAATTTTGGCTTGTTGTGATAAGGACCGTAGACAAAGCTGCCAAGCCACAGAGCATATTGTATTGTAAGCTAGGCATTCCCTTGGTACAGCTCACAATTAATTTGATAAATGAAAAAAGCTTTCCAAAGAAGAAGGGGCTCTGACGAGTGTGAATAGATTTTGGAAAAATGTCAAGAATGTCAAGGCAATTCTAGAGATATGTCAAGGTAGCAAAATGTCAGATGCTATTCAAAACGCTGTGCAGAAAAAAATCACAGAATGTAATATTCTACAGTATGAAAGATAGATTTTCTGCATCTTTCTAGCACCAACACATAACGTTAGTATTTGCTTCTC
>NC_137234.1:7198580-7286080 GCF_949987685.1 Ammodytes marinus
GCCATACCGTACCAAACCGAACTGTGCCGCTCAGTGGATATGAAGCATGAGAGATATGGGAAACGGTGCCAGGTAATTTGGCTCACAGCACAACTGCAGCTGTTAGGAGCAACTCATGATTATGGATATTTCCACATGAAACAACATGCTCTATTCTGCCATATAGGATGTCACAGGGTGGAGGAATCCATCAATAAAACCCTCTTCATTCATCTGATCCTGTTTCTGGATTGTCCAGATTTAGTTTGACAGGTCTTTCATGCTTTTTTTCTTCTTCTTCTTCGGAGACAAGCGTCGACCTAAAGACCCCTTCACTCTTTCAACAGACTGGAACTTCAAGGGGAAGAGCAAAACCGATGGAGATGGAAGAGGGAGGGACGAGGGGTGTGTGTGTGTGTGTGTGTATGGGGGGGAGGAGGGGTCCATCTGAGCAATTCACTCATTATTCAGGAAGACACTCGAGACCACAGGAAATAGCACACTTAATTTTTCTTGTCAAACTCCGTCCGGCTTAATGGCGTGTTCACAGCGAGTGGCGAGACAAAGGGAACGGCTTGGCAGGTCCTGGAGCGCCAATCAAAGATGGAGGCCGTCATCATCACAGCCTTTACCCCACCAACAGTAGAACACCTGAGTTGATATAAAACCAGTGAATGTGTAACAGCAGCAAAACTAAATATGTCTCATCTTTGTACAGAGAGAGAAAGTGTAGTAAGGGGACCGGCTTTCAAAAGAGGAAAATGAAATATGGTCTCAATTAAAGCCTAACTATAGAGAGGCACAGATGTTCCCATTGTTCCTGCCGTTGCATATTCTACTAAAACCTTCCCTCATTATTGCCTTCATTATGGGATCCATCCATATCGCAGGCGCCTGCCAGAGAAACCTGGATGTATCTATAACTCATCAACCAAACACCAGTTAATCATTCTCCCGTACGTCCACCACCACTATACCTTTTATACATTTTGAACACAGCGATATAATTATTTTTTCTTTATTATTTGTACACCAGGATCTCCTGCAACTGAGGCTATATTTATTCGGTTTTATTAATGATCCCCGTTTGTTATTACTGATAACAACTATTCTTCCCGGGGTCCAAAGACAATATAAAACAATACAAGGCGTTATACATCACATAAATACTTCCAAAATGTCATGAAAACTAAAAATGTATTTCACTGCAGTTTTTTTTAAATGTCCATGTACAGTATTATATTTCATCTACATTAAATGTAACTTTATTTTGCATTCTACTTTGTATTTATATGGTGCACCTTATTTCTATACTTTTTATCTGCCCTGTGTCCTTGCACTATACTTTTGTGTTTATTTTTGTCTCAGGTGTTGCTCTCTTCACTTGTGTGTTTCTATTATACATACTATTTTTCTATTGCAATATTGATGAGAGGAGCCGGGGACTTAAGAATGTCATTTCAAATGACTGCTGCTGTAATTGTTGCGCATGTGACAAATAAACCATCTCTTGAATCTTGAGAAACAAATGAAAAGTAAGAGATATTTAGTTCTACCGTTACGTTCATATTTCATTTTTAACAAACATTAGAGACATACTATACAGCGGGCTGCTGTGGTCCATGCAAATCAATCTCCTCCTGCTCTTTATCTCTTCTGGACTGGAACTGTGTTTAGATGGTAGAGATGATGGGGCCAGGTGTTCTGCTACAGCGTCATGACAACCAGAAAGCCTCATTCCATTCCATTCCAACAGACCAGGGCATGGCATGGCAGTGTGGGGCTGTGTGTGGTGTCAGACGGTCTCTTTTGTTCAGCTCCTAATTGGGCTAATTTATTGTCCTAACAGGCGCAGCAGCTGTGGCTTTACGGCGTCGCACCAATTAGATCCAGATGCTAGCATGAAGAGATGGGGCTGAAACGTGACTCGGGGACCGATCACTAATATTAACTGGATGTGACAAGCTGTGTGTGAGAGAGATTCTATTCAATGCATCGCTATGCCGATGATGGGGGAAATATGGAATTGGTGGGGATGAGGAATGCTGAAAACAGTCCAGAAGAAGATCCCAGACAGATACACTCAACAAAAATATAAACGCAACACTTTTGTTTTTGCTCCCACATCAAGATGCTGATCTGACATCATGATTAGTGCACAGGTGTGCCTTAGACTGTCCACAATAAAGGACCACTCTGAAATGTGCATTTTTTTGCTTTATTGGGGGTCTGGGGACTCAGAACCAGTCAGTATCTGGTGTGACCACCATTTGCCTCATGCAGTGCAACACATCTTCTTCGCATAGAGTTTATCAGATTGTCAATTGTGGCCTGTGGAATGTTGGTCCACTCCTCTTCAATGGCTGTGCGAAGTTGCTGGAGACGGCTTATGGTGGAGAAATGAACATTCAATGCACGAGCAACAGATCTGGTTGACATTCCTGCTGTCAGCATGCCAATTGCACACTCCCTCAATGCTTGTGGCATCTGTGGCATTTTGCTGTGAGACAAAACTGCACATTTCAGGGTGGCCTTTTATTGTGGACAGTCTAAGGCACACCTGTGCACTAATCATGATGTCAGATCAGCATCTTGATGTGGCACACCTGTGAGGTGGGATGGATTATCTCAGCAAAGCAGAAGTGCTCACTATCACACATTTAGACAGATTTGTGAACAATGTTTGAGAGAAATGGTACAATTGTGTATCTGGAATGAATTTTAGATATTTAAGTCCATCTCATGAAAAATGGGAGCAAAAACAAAAGTGTTGCGTTTATATTTTTGTTGAGTGTAGTATGCATTGTTTTTAATAATGGATATTTTTCCAGAAAACATTGTATCATAAATAAATGCTCCAGTCACAACCTTCAGAATAGTAGGAATGATAATGGAAAGGTTAGTTGATGTAAGTGCTTTCCAAATGGAAACTATTGAAAAAGAATAATGTTGAGATAGTTGCAGTTATAGGAGAAATATACAGACGCAAACAGACAATTTTGTTGCTAACATTCTTTTATCCTAGTATGAAAGCAGACATGTTATCGAAGCAAAATGGCCAAAACTCTCAGAATTGACCCCTGAAACAATGCTTTTTTTGTTCTAGAGTCACTGTCTCTTAAGTAGTTTTTCCTCCACAGAATGTCTGACAGAGGCTCAGGTGAACATGAGTGGAGGATATGGGGAATAACATGGTGAAAAGCCAGAGAGATAAAGCAGGTTTGTGTGTGCAGCTCTCTCCAGGGCCGTGGCTCACCTCTCCATACTGTGCCTGGCCTGCTGGCCTCTTCAGGCTCTTTAGACCAACAGCCCGGACACACACACACATGTGAGTAACTTCACAGTGAATGGAGGCAGAGCCAGGTCAACCACCTCAGAGCCACTGCGCACAGAGGAACCGGATATTCACAGAGACTCATTTGGCTTAAAGGGATAGTGAGGTGTTATTGAAGTGTGGTTGTGTGATGTACTTATGCATGGTTTTTTCACTGCTTTAGTTTGCCGCCATACAGCAGTTTTTTTTGCACCTTTTTCAAGTGTAATTCGGATATGTATTCCTAAGCCAATCAGCTGTTATACACAGAGCTATGGGAGTTGCCGTAGTAATACATGGCCAAACTACACTTGAAAATTGTGCAAAAATAACAGCTGCTAACTAGCTATCGTCAAACTAAAGCAGTAAAAAAATATATAATTTGGCGTACAATTGAACGGATATTTATTTTTTATCATTTATAGACGTGGTGAAAAAAAACTTTTTCTGCTCCCTCTGCATCAGTACAATGCTGACTTCTGCTAAAACAGCGTCTCCCCCAAATCTCCTTAATATTGACTGGACTCATTGCTATCTCCATAAGGTAACATACTAACTATGCATACGTACCTCATGCAACCCCACTTCAATAATACTGAACTATCCCTTTACTATTCAAAGGCGAGAGAGAGAGAGAGAGAGAGAGAGAGAGAGAGAGAGAGAGAGAGAGAGAGAGAGAGAGAGAGAGAGAGAGAGAGTTAGAGAGAGGGAGAGAGAGTAATGAGACAATCCTGGCGTAGTTCTCCTTTTTGTTCATTTGTCTTCTCTGTGAAGTTTTAATGTAGAGTGTGTCCGCTCTGCCACTGTTTACTCTGAGCGGAAGGTGTTTGTTTTCAGCCCGCGACAACTTCAACATCTTAATGACTTATACATTGTTCTAATTTCTCCCCAAAGCCCGGCGCGGTGTGCTGCTCTGAATCTACTGTAAGTGTCTATGTCTTTATAATTCAGTGAGTGCTGCTGTATGTGTAGCAACTGAATGACTAGCAGGGAATACTAAAGAGTAAAGCTGACACGATTGATGCCGCTTTAATGAATACAATAGACTAGATCTGTATTGAAATCTATGCAAGCCTAGAACCTGACTGAGGAGAAGTAACTGTGTGTTGTGTGTGTAAATGAAAACCTCAAAACCTGTCTACTTAAAGAATGCTGATCTGCACCAGCACTCATTAGTATCACCTAACACCTCAGTTTGCAAATGGATGATAATTAGGCATGAGTTAGTGTGTGTGCAATTTAAGACGGATAAACATACAATAAATATTGTCTCTGACATATACATTTTTCATCAATGGACCCTGACTGCGATCAATTTAATAATTAAAACACACAAAATAGCTTGAGGGAAAACTGGAAAATGTGCGCAAAAAAAAACAAAAAAAAACCACACACACACACACACACCTCTCATTTTCTCAGAAAGAGTTGAGCTCTGTTTGAGAGCATAGAGCCGTTAGCGGTCGGATTGGTTGGCAGGATGACTCTGTGCTTTATAGGCTCTGATCCAATTAGCTTCTTTGTTAAATAAAACTTCCCTGGCCCTTATTTAAACAATCACATACCCCCTATACCCCACACTACCCGTGTACCCCCTCCCTTTCCCTTTCATGTGTTTTTACAGTATACATTGATTACAGATTGAATTAGCTGAGGACCTTGCTTCAGGGAGACTCCTAAATCCATATTGATATTTCTGCAGTTTGATGATACAGGCCTCGGCTCTGTGTGCAAAACACACACACACACACACACACACACACACACACAGGAGGAGGCTGTGGAGAAAAATAATAATGGAAAGATGATTCATAACTTTTTTTTAGCGACTGCTGTTTATTGTGTCCCCTGAGGCTAATCATTGTGCAGAAAGCAGCGAGCTGATCAATGCTGTCTCACTGACAGAGCCCGGGCTGTAAACAGGCCGGCTGTCAGGAGAGCAGCTTTACTGGGTTTGACGTGTGAGGATGCTCTACTACTAAGCTGCTGTTTGCACCTTAATTCCACATATTTATAAAATGTTTTTATACAAAACTGGACTACCTGATACAGATGAAGTTGAAATTAAACTCCACATTTTCTTCTTATACTATGTATATAACAGTGCTCAAAAGAACCATGCAGGTTAATATCAGGCAATACTTGATAAAAAAAATACATAAAGATCACCCCTATGTATTAAAACTGACCAAAGTTAAAGTGGGTATGAGGAACTTTAATTTTTGTTGATTCTAGTGCCCCCTTTGGACAATGGTGGTAGTGTTTTACACCACCAGCTGATTTTATAACACATCACCCTTGCTGTCCTAAAGATTGTTGCTAGTGCATGCCGGCGTAGCGAGCATTTGTCTAGGAAGGGAGTGAAAGAGTGACTGTAGGATGTATCACAATGAGGTTAAGTATGTGTATCTGACTAATGACTATGTCAGTTTAATCATGGTAATATGATGAGGGGGAAGAAAAGTTATAATGCAATCTCCAAGCAGACTCTTCTCTAAACTTCTTGCAGGATTATTTCCTTTTAGAAAATACTTTTTGTTGAATCTTCAATGTCTGGGCCTGTCTGTCTTGGTTTAACATTCTGTCCTGGTCTTGTCTCCAGGGAAACTTTCTGTGAAGGTTCACCTAGTGCAGTGACAGTTCAGTTTGAAGTCAGAGAATGTTCCAGAAGCTGTCTGGTGTCTGGTAAGGGTTACCAATATGCACGAAAGGTAGAGGAGGCAGAGATAGCTATTGTTATACTCCGGTTTACAATGCAGCCACAAGGCACCGACGACACATTTTCTCTTTGTTGAAATATTCCCTGTCTTGTTGAGACTTGTTGAGACTTTCACTTTTACCCTATCATAATTTTAAACATGAAATCCCACTGGGTATCTTAAAGCTATAGTGTGTAACTTAGCCTTCGGTGATCGCCAATGGCTTTTATACCTTATGCTTTACGTCAAGGATTTTTCTTAGCAGTAGAAACAAAAACTGAAACATTTCTTTGGCGCTTCTTGGGATTTTTCTGAGCTCCTGCACCAGTGTTGGGGGGCGTGGGGGGGGGGGGGGTGAAACTAGTTTGTAAACGCTGCAAAACTGAGAAATACAGAGATAGTTTTGTGGAGCTGATAGGATTAATCAACTTTGTGTCAACTTGTTTGTTATGGTTTGACTATAACCAACATTGATTTACAGTCATATGAAAAAGTTTGGGAACCCCTCTCAGCCGGCATTATAATTGACTCTGCTTTCACACAAACAAGATAAAAGTGGTATGTATTTAATTTACCAGGAACAGCTAAGTACTGGGATGTTTTCCAAACAAAGATTTTTTGAAAAGCAGTATTTAGTTTTATGAAATTAAATAAAATGTGAAAAACTGGCTGTGCAAAAATATGGGAACCCTTGTGGTCTTGCTGATTTTAATGCATGTAACAGCATGTAAAACTGAGGACTTTAAACACAAAATTGGTTGGATTATGTTGTTAAGCCTTGAACCTCATATAAAGGTCTGTTTAATCATGATAAAAGGTATTTTAGGTGCCTAAATGCAAGTTGCACTTCTCTTTGACTCTCTGCAGAAGTGAGACAGAATGGGATCATCAAAACAGCTCCCAAAAGATCTTAAAAACAAAGATTATTCATTGTCATGGTTTAGGGGAAGGCTACAAGAAGCTTTCCCAAAGGTTTCAATTGTCAATTTCTACTGTAAGGAACGTTGTCAGGGAATGGAAGGACACAGGCACAGTTGCAGTTAAACCCAGGTCTAGCAGACCAAGAAAAGTACAAGAGCGGCATATGCGGCGGATTGTGAGAATGGTTGCACACAACCCAAAGATCACCTCCAAAGACCTGCAAGAACATCTGGCTGCAGATTGTGTATCTGTACATGGTTCTACAATTCAGTGCAATTTGCACCAAAACATCTGTATGGCCCGGTGATGAGAAGGAAGCCCTTTCTGCGCCCATGCCACAGATACAGTTGCATGGAGTATGCAAAAGCTCATTTAGACAAGCCAGCTTCATATTGGAAGAAAATGCTTTGGACTGATGAGACAAAAATGAAGTTATTTGGTCTTTATAAAAAGCAGATGTTTTGGTACAAATTGCGCTGAATTGTTGAACGATGTACAGATACACGATCTGCAGCCAGATGTTCTTGCAGGTCTTTGGAGGTGATCTGTGGGTTGTGTGCAACCATTCTCACAATCCTCCACCTATCCCGCTCCTGTTTTTTTCTTGGTCTGCCATGCCTGGGTTTAACTGCCACTATGCCTGTGTCCTTCCATTTCCTGACAACGTTCCCTACAGTCGAAATTGACAATTGAAACCTTTGGGAAAGCTTCTTGTAGCCTTCCCCTAAACCATGACAATGAACAATCTTTGTTTTTCAGATCTTTTGGGAGCTGTTTTGATGATCCCATTCTGTCTCACTTCAGCAGAGAGTCAAAGAGAAGTGCTACTTGCATTTAGGCACCTAAAATAAATTTTCTCATGATTAAACAGACATTTCTATGAGGTTCAAGGCTTAACAACATAATCCAACCAACTTTGTGTTTAAAGTCATCAGTTTTACATGCTGTTACAGGCATTAAAATCAACAAAACCACAAGGGTTCCTATATTTTTGCACAGCCAGTTTTTCACATTTTATTTTATTTCATACAACCAAATACTGCTTTTCAAAAAATCTTTGTTTGGAAAACATCCCAGTACTTAGCTGTTCCTGGTAAATTAAAGACATACCACTTTTATCTTTTTTTTGTGAAAGCAGAGTCAATTATAATGCCGGCTGAGAGGGGTTCCCAAACTTTTTCATATGACTGTATATAAAGAGTTATGCACTATAACTTTAAGTCCAGCTGAGTTGTCCAAGGGAAGTCGAGTGGCCTAGTCACATGAAGCACCAAGGTTGAATTTACCATTAACATAAAGTTTAACTTTAATTTAATATAAATAGTGTTCCCATTATAAAGGGATGGGAGGACCTTACAGAGTGTAAAGCTCTCGTTTTAACATGAAAGCCTTCAGCTAAATGTGTGTGTGTCTGTGTGTGTGTGTGTGTGTGTGTGTGTGTGTGTGTGTGTGTGTGTGTGTGTGTGTGTGTGTGTGTGTGTGTGTGTGTGTGTGTGTGTTGAAGACAGAGAAGTAATGAAAAATGAGGGTGTAGATAGAATATGGAGGTGTCAGAGCAGCTCATCAAACTCCCGGCTCGTACTGTGAATATTTCACTACTGACACACAGCAGCTTCCAGGATACAACCAGGGAGAGAGGAGAGACAACAAACCAGACACATACAGTCTGTGGATGGATAGATAGATAGATGGATAGATGGATGGATGGATGGATGGATGGATGGATGGATGGATGGATGGATGGATGGATGGATGGATGGATGGATGGATGGATGGATGGATGGATGGATGGATGGATGGATGGATGGATGGATGGATGGATGGATGGATGGATGGATGGATGGATGGATGGATGGATGGATGGATGGATGGATGGATGGATGGATGGATGGATGGATAGATAGATAGATAGATAGATAGATAGATAGATAGATAGATAGATAGATAGATAGATAGATAGATAGATAGATAGATAGATAGATAGATAGATAGATAGATAGATAGATAGATAGATAGATAGATAGATAGATAGATAGATAGATAGATGGATATTCCTCTCTAGCCCCTCACACCCTGAGGCTGTGTCTCTCAGCTCTAAACTTCTGGAGGCAGGGGGCTGACAGGCAGAACTCTCCACAGATGACAGCGCTGCCTTCAAGCGCCTCCAGGGGCTGTCGGAAAACTCACACACATCACACCAGACTGAAACGTCAAAGACAGGATGAGACGAGACATGAAACGCTCCGAAAAATATAACATATGACGGGAATGCAGATTACCCGCACCCTACACATTCCCACCACACGTGGTGAAAATGTGACACAAGAAAGGCATTTTGTTGCAAGGGTTTAATGTTGCGTAGTCATCCTTCAAAAAGTTTGTTGAGATATTTCACTTGAAAACTAAAATGTCTACTTCATGGTGGTACTAGAAGAAAAGTCAGAAGTCTGAGGGGAGATTTAAGACATCATCCATTCTGGACCGCTCACATTCATGCATACATTTCACTTTCATATTCATATATTTGGTGATAAATGTATGAATGTGTGAGTTGGATATAAATAATCATGAGTTGAAAATGTATGCATGTGAGAGTGAAAATATATGGATGTGAAAGGGTTTTGCATGTAAGTGAGTGGTGCAGAGTGAAAAGTGTCTTTATCGTTTTGTGGAACATGAATGTCTGTACAAAATGTCATTGAAATCTATTAAAAAGTTTAGATTTCAGTCCGGACCAAAGCGTATGGACTGACAGAGCAACACTGTTATCCCTTTGAGCCATAGGCCACCAGTCATAGTCAGAGGAAGCTCTGTAGATGTTTGACAAACACAGCTTTGCTATCTGCACATGCTGCCAGTAGAACAGACAAAACTATGTATCACAGAAACAACTAGCACATTTGACAGTAAGCTGGTGGTAATTCACAATTCAGCTTAGAATGAACCGTCCAGAGCCCTTAGGTCGTCTGGGACAAGTCTACTTACAGTCCCTAGAGTTAGGACTAAACAAGGAGAAGCAGCTTTTAGTTATTATGCACCAAAAATCTGGAACAAACTCCCAGAAAACTTGAGGTCTGCTGCAACTCTCAGTTCTTTTAAATCGAGTCTGAAGACTTTTTTGTTTCCATTTTAACCTGCAATGTTTTATTTTTATTTGCTTCTTTTATTCGCTTTTAAATGTTTTATAATGTGTTTTATGTATTCTAATCTTGCCCCTGTAAAACACTTTGAGTGGCCTTGTGTCTGAATAGTGCTATATAAATAAACTTGCCTTGCCTTGCCTTGCCTTAGAAACACACACGCATACGCATGCACACACATGCGCACACACACACACACACACACACACACACACACAGAGCTACAACCTGCCTCTCTTCAATGAATTCCCCAAACTACTGAGATAATCACAGTAGCTCCACATTTCCAGAGAGAAGCAATCACAAAGCAGATATGGCACCAATTCAAATGTTGATAATTTCAAGCAGCATAATTCGGATCGTCAAAAACACTCATTTGGATTCATTTTCTTACTTCTGCAAACAGAATGCCTTGATGACAACAAAAACATTTTTCAAGCAAAGTGAACAGACACTTAGCTAGGAAAAGGATTCTTTCATTTGTGAATGCGTTACTAAAGCATAAGCACGGTACAAGAGTCAATTTCTAACTTCAGACAGTGCTCTAAAACTCAATTTCACACTTGGGGAAAATTATTAATTTCATGTTAAAGATATAATGGATTCCCTTCAACTTTTACTGTATACACTGGAGCTATAAATATTACAAGCCAACCCCAATGTAGTCGACTTTTACAAGGCATGTGGTTCAATAAATACACAAGTTTAATTTTGGAAGCTTCTTTACTATGTTATGATTTAAAGATCCCAAAGTTGTACTGATCAATACGTCTGTGTTGGATGAGCTTAGGTTTACAGAGGCAGTGGAGGCAGGAGAGAGAGAGAGGAGGTCCACTACTAAAGAGGTCAATCTGAACCAGAAGCACTCACTTCCACTGTGTTTCCTATGGGCCATTATTGGTGGGAGCGCTCACACATCACAGTGGCAGAGGGCTCTTCCAGGCTGAAACAGAATCAGAAACAAAGGACTATTAAATCACATGGAGAGAGACCCTGCTCCGAGCAACACACACACACACACACACACACACACACACACACACACACATACATATGTGAACACACACACACACACGTTAACATTGCGGTATATGGACAGAGAGGAGACCTTAAGACCCAACGAGAGAGAGATGAGAGAGCGGAGAAGGAGAGAAAGGGAGCGCGACATTGATTTTCCCCCTCTCTGAAGTGCCAGTTCATCATTCTGTGAGACACACTCTATCGATCCGCCGCCTTTAGTTTGTTTGTAATTTTGGGGGCTCAAAAGCGTTCACAAAGATAGATCCTCTTATGTGCCACTTGCCTCCCAGATGAAGAATGGAGGGATGAAAGGAGGAGTGGAGATGACCTCATTGTGTAAAGGTGCTCCTCACTCAGTTGGTTTCTGAGGCCGAGTTTAAAGTGGAATGGATATGGGCCAGGGGGCGGGGCCAAGTCAACTGAGTGTTTATTACAATACAGAGTCAAAATCTTTTATTTAAAAGGTACTATGAGGAGCTTTCAGTTTTAGAACAAAGTTGTAGTGTTTTTATGACACCAGCGCCTGCTGTCCTAAAGTTTTTTTATGGCGCGTTGGTTTGATTTTGAAGTGAGTGAAAGAGAGACCACAGACCGCATTTGACAACATTTTGTTATATAAATAATACATTGCACATTCAAAATTTAAATTCCTCATTGCATAATGTGCAAATCTGTGGGCACACATTAACAGTAAGTACGGTAGGTGAAGACAAACAGTTTAGGGTCTAACTGTGTTTTCGTGCATCTGTTGTAGTCTCTTTTTCTGTTAGAACTCCAGTGTTTGCGTGACTTGATGGTACAATTTGTACCGCATTTCCAGATGGGTAAACAACTTCGACATAAAATTAAACAGGGCCTAGAATTTATTTTGGTCCAAGTTTATTTGTGGGTTGAAAGGTCAATTCTGCATATTTCAACAGAATAAATACTTGTCTCTTGGTACAAGCAGAAAGGGTTTTAACTGCCAACACTGCTTCGGTTGGAGCATATTCATCAGAGATCACTGTGACCTCCAAAGCTTCCAGGAAAAATCTCATCCTGCGAGAAAAACCACCCACATACCTTAAGATTTAACATACCTTAAGATATCCTCTACATCTCACCATGGCCCCCGCTCAGCTCACCCTGATACTCAGAGCAACAGAAGGTTTTCACCACAGAATACCTTCAGAGAATGCAACAGAACACATGAAGGTCACCGTGTTTACAGCACACATCCTTTAACCAGGGTTCACTGAACAACAAACAAAAAAACACACAAAGTAGAGCTACTGTCTGGAGAGGCAAACGATCGCTAAACAGTGAAAGTACAGCGGTGCTAGGCGATGCTTTAATTAAGGAAAACATCCTTAGAAGCTACACTACGGTACACGGTCACTGCAGCCTCAAACTATGTAAGGTGGACCCCCGAAATATGTTCAGTTCACCCTCGAGTCCGAGAGAGTTTGTGCCAAATTGGACGAAAATCCCTCAAAGCGTCATTGAGATAGACCTTGACCTGTGACCTCCAGAATCTTATCAGTTCATTAGTTCTCTGCTTTTGGCTATAGCTGGAGAAGAGGCATAGCAACACTCACATACAAAATATTGTTAATACCTACTACTTTTCATCAGGCTTAAATTATTCAAAAGAAATATAAAACACATTGAATAGGCCACCTAGGAATGAAGAAGTATACATTAGCAATTTCTATCTTGTATGAGAGATGTCAGCATATTTATTATGTTTATTATGAATATCGCTGCCTTCAACGTTTCTTTTGTAGAACACCTTCAAATACTGTACGACACAATGGCCTAGAAAAATTCAATTATGTCCATGTTACGATACAATGTCACCCACTCAGCAAACAACTGCAGCTGTCAGCATGCTAACATTTCTGCCTTTCTTGGCAAGAAGCATACTGTGCTAAGCCTACACAAACAACATTAATTCACTAACATTTGACTTCACACTGTTAGTTCATATAACAGTGGTACTGTCTGGGTGTGCTAATGCATAGCAATTCTATTTTAGCATGCTGACAAATGCCAGCCCTGTAACCTTTTCCTGCTTTCACTTTGGAGGTGGCTACATACTGTATCTGAACATTACTGAATTAACAACATCAGGAAAAGTGTAAGGCTACAAACAGGTTTTACTTCAATCACTTAAATAATGAAAAGCTTAAGACTGATATATCATACAATCAGGTTGCACAATCCACAATATAATAAATAAATACATTAAAGACTCAGGTTTCCTTTAGCAAGAAATGACTAGTATCAAAACCAATTGCTTTACGATCTTCATAGTGAATGACTACCACTATATATTTACAACCTCTAACCAAACAACACAGCAGCTGATTTCATCCTGTTCTGCACACATTCATCTAGAGACGGGTGTGACTAATCGATCATGGTGCGCAGTGATTGGCTACAACATAATCCTACAGATTCTTGGGGATTTAGTGGCACATGTTTGAGAGCTTCTGTTGAGAATGAAGAGGAACTAATCCATCTGGAGGTTTCTGTTGTGCAATGCTTTCATTCTCTGCTCAGAGATTGTTATCTAGATGAGGAAAGTGGGTTAAAACTGTGTCAACGTATCACCAACAACTAGCTGGTGTCTCTTTAATCGCCTCATTCTCTGTAAAGAATCTATCCATCCATCTATCCCTCTCTTTGTCTCTTTCCGTCTCTCTATCTATCTATCTATCTATCTATCTATCTATCTATCTATCTATCTATCTATCTATCTATCTATCTACAGAAGCCTTCCAAAGTGGTCAGGATGCTTTTAAATTACCTAATATATCATCAGAAAAATATAAATTATATATCCATAAAAGGATTTTCTGTCAAACACAAATGATATGTTTGCATCTACATTGGAAGTTGGAGGTCGGAATTGGAAGTGACATCACATTTGAGTTGACTGCCTCCCAGTAGCACAAGTGGGAAATTACAAGAAAGAATGTTACGAATGTTTGCCTCTAGATATCACTTCGGATTAGCCAATGTTACTAGTTGATAACCACGCTCTATGTAGTTTTTTGTGCATCCAAGTATGGCAATTTATTTACGGATAGAAAAATTAGCACTACTAAATTAGCTGAATGTTGACAAGTTCCCAAGCAGGGTTTCCGAACTCAGGGGGCGTTCCCGTTGAAATTTCAAACTGGTAACTCGGAAACTCTTCACTTCCCAGTTCAACTTCAAAGCACCATAAGTGGTGATTGTACAGAGCCCTGAGAGACCATGTGGATACTGAGGGGAATGGTCTTGACAGCTCCACTCTAAAGAGCCTCCATCATCACAGTTAAGAGAAGGAACATGACTGACAGCCTCAACACTATGGTTGGAGGTCATCCATGTGAACTGAGTACCCCACCCTCCAGACTCATCTTACCTATATTTTCTGCCAACAGGTGGTCTGTGCATGTGTGTGTGTGTGTGTGTGTGTGTGTGTGTGTGTGTGTGTGTGTGTGTGTGTGTGTGAGTGAGTGAGTGAGTGAGTGAGTGAGTGAGTGAGTGAGTGCGTGCGTGCGTGCGTGTGTGCGTGTGTGTGCGTGCGTTGGGTACTTCTTCATCCCTGTACTCCCCAGGTTTTTAAAATGTCATTTATGTCTAATGGCCGTGCTCATTAGCAGCATGTGAAAAACACACACTGATCATTAGCGGCTACATGTAGCAGTCAGGCTTCATGCAGAACAACCCTCTTGTTTGAGTCATCCATCACAGCCCCGTTCCTTGGCAGTTGGCAACACAAATGACGAACAGCGCAAAGTCTTCTAATTATCTGCAACTGTCTTGTATCTGCTGCTTACATTACTAGAGAGGTGTGTTGTGACAAGGGGCTACTTTATCAGTGTAGCGAGAAACCCCCAATCTGAAACAACATCCATCATCTCCAGGCTGCCAAGGCCACTTGTGGGACTACACACAGGCAGTAGTGTGCTAAGAAGTGCACTTTACCTTGGTGCAGTATCCTCTAGTGTGTGTGGGCATAAGAAAGGGTTCTGCAAAGGAGACAATAGCACTCAGCTTTCTTCCATTATTTACTTGTATTGTACCTCTGTCAGATATGGAGAGATACATGGAAACTTTGGTTTGCTGAGGGGGAAGATGACCAAAGAAAAGCCCTTTAGTTCAAGTCAAGAGGTTCAGAAATCAGTCCAAGAACCAAGATGTCTACTTCTGTCACTGTCAGGTTTACTTTGACCAGAAGCAGCTTGTCTTTGTATTCCCTACCACTGCAAAATAAATAACTGCTTCAGAATCAAAGTGCCATACTCTAGTTTTTTATAGCTTCTGCATATTTCTCTGGAGGAGCGTTATGTGGGTGTCCAACAGCCACAAGTAAGAACTAGAGGGAGAAAGAGGAAGCCAGAGGGAGAGATAGAGAGTGTGATAGAGAGAAAGAGAGAGAAAGAGAGAGCCTGTTCAAGTAAGAAATAGAGAGAGAGGGAGAGAGAGATAGAGAGAGAAAAAAAGAGAGGTAGAGAGGTAGAGTGGGTGGTTGTGGGAGCGTGCTGGCTTTTCTTTGTCAACTGCTCAGTGCCATTTAATGGCCTGTAAAACCCAGTGCTGGAGAAAGAACAGGCAATTAGCATACTGAGTGGATTACAAGATTGCTCTGACTCCTGGATTAATGTGTGCACTTAATCTTCTCTTTGCAAAGCGATTCTTGGATATACAGCTATTCAACGGGAACATATTTCTTCACCTTCCCAAAAACACAACATGACAAAAGGGGGTTTGTGCCACGCCCACGATGGCAACACAATTAGAGTACATTGTACATGATCAACACATAAAAGAAAAAAAATAATAACGTTGGTCATCTCAAATGTACACAACCATAGCGTATCAAGCATATGTAGAGTATATGTTACCAACATTGATGTGCAATATGGGGGATGCTCTACTCCTTCATAGGACACGTTTGTACCTTAATGGGCCACATTTGTTCTCAGATTTGGCACTGTGGGGGAACCTAAGAATTATTGGGCCGGAACACAGCCTGGCATTAAAACGCAGGTGGCTGTCTTGGTAGAGGTGTAATGTTTCGGTACCTGTTATCCAATCAATGAGGTAAGGTAAACCGTACTCAACCAGAAATGAGCAGTCGAATATCAATTTATTTTCTCACAAAGGGAAGAAAGTCAATCAAGCCCAAGGGTCTCAAAGTGTCAAAGTGACCCTGCAAGTGTCCTAAGTTCATCTAAGTTTTGTATATATAGAGGAGGGTCCAATACTAAAACCACTAGAAGAAAATCAGTTATAAGGTGATGTGTGTCACCATTGAAAACAAATTTGGGGAGCACAATATGCATTTGATTGAAACGTGGTTATTTTTTTATCCTTGATGTATAAGTCAAACATTTGACTTATACACACACACACACACACACACACACACACACACACACACACACACACACACACACACACACACACACACACACACACACACACACACACAGCCCATCTTCTTGATTGTCATCCTCTATCTGTGCTGTGTATGATAAACTCTGGGCTGCATCTGCTATCTCTGCCATCGTTCCTGAATCACTGTACCTATTGGCTGGCTTCTGATAGGATCTTTAATCCAAGGCTCCCAACCTTACAGTTCAATCTTTCACCCAGAATGGTGTCAGCCCAGAAATGAAAAGAGCTGATAACTTTGCACAACTATTGCTCAGAGCCAATACACAATGTCTCAAAACGTCAACTTCAACACATTCAGGATATACCCACACCCCCACCCCCACCACACACACACACACACACACACACACACACACACACACACACACACACACACACACACACACACACACACACACACACACACACACACACACACACACACAGGTGGGCTCACTGTGATAAAATAGTTTCAAAACCATATTCATTTTCGACCATATCAGATATACTCTAAAAAAACTTCTCAACACTAAATAAATAAATAATATCTTGCAGGTGTTACCAGCATATGCTAATGAGCTATCAGGTTGTAAACAATGTTTAAGAAAAGTTTTAGGACGTCTTGTTTGCGCTGCTAAATTCATGTGAAAATGGGCTCAGGAGTAATAACAGAATGCACCGCTTTGTCCTCTAAATATCAACACAGATTACCATCTTCAATTATCTGCCTCCGTCCTCCCAGATAAAGGGCTTTCAGGATGCACTGCCTTCACACAACTAAAATGCTGATTCATTGAGTTCAGAAGGACACACACACATGGTTGAGACGTGACTATGCTGTCCATTTAGACGAGTGCTAAGTGTTCCAAAAGCTACACTGACATGCTTAAAGCTATAGTGCGTAACTTTTTCATACAAACAACAAGTTGACACAAAGCTATTTTAGCCTATCAGCTCCACAAAACACTCTGTATTTCTCAGTACGGCAGTGTTTAAAAGCTGGTGTCGCCCCCCGACCGAACTCAGAAAAATCCCAAGGAGCGTCCAAAAAAATTACTAAAACTTTAAGCTAAGGTGAGCTTTTACTGTATATCAAGCTTCACTCCTGGGTAAATGGCGGCGGCTTAAAGCTGTAGAAAGAGAGAGTGAGTAAAGGCATAAGAGAGAGAAAGAAATCGGGGATTCCTGGACACATTAAGAATGCGTTTTCTCCTCAGAAATCAATAATGTCTCATTGCCTTGAAGATCAGCAGGAGCGCCATCACTTTCAATGTATTCATTCATTCTTCTCAGTGAACACACTGCGGGGATCCAGTGTGTTCCATCCCATCAGCGCTCCTTCTCTATCCTGCTTTATCTCCTGGGAGGTTCTGTTTAACTTGTTAAGGAAAGACACAGCGGGCAATAACGTCTTGTTTTCCAAGCACTGATCAATATCTCCATTTTTTGCTGTTTTGCTTCAATAACATGTCTTTTTTCATAGTATGAATACAAGGCCCCACATGTACAGCTAGGTGTTTATTTTACTAAACCTGGTCTGTTTGTGTCTGTATATCTCTATGCAACCATAATTAACGGCCATTATCTTTAAATATTTTTCCAATACTCTGAACCAAAAATGTAAACTTCAAAAGCACTTCCATGAGCTAAACTTTCTTTAAAAAAAAGAGGGATGTAAAGTAAGTAATCAAAATCAAAATGTGACCCTATTCACCTGCAGTGTTTTGCATTAAGATCTCCTCTCTGCTCCTGTAACAATGGCTCGTGTCTGTATATAGACAGCGAGCCCTCCATCCTGATATCCTAGAGTTAGTCTGTTACTTTATTGCATCACAAGCAATGAGCTCAGACAAGTTTATTCTTTCCTCATCAGGCCGTGATTTGATGCACTGCACTGTATGAATATTTTCTCCATGTACATCCAGAGTCGAGCTTGATGAAAGCACCCAGTTGAGATGAGGAATAATTTCAACACACACACAAACACACACTCCGCCCGGCAGACTTTCCCTTGCTTGTGTTTACCTCTAAGGTGCCCTGGGTTAAAAGCATCACCTATTGCACAGCGAGCTCTTAATAGGTCTATCCATTCACCTTAATACGTCTATCCATTCACCTTAGTGATCATCATTAGACATAGAGCGTGGGAGAGAAGAGGCTCTCAGGCAGCTGCCACCATTCCCTGCTCTCTCTCTCTCTTTCACAGAGTGAATCCAGGTCATGAAACACACTCTCATATCAGAGCTACAAACCCCCAGCTGTGGGGCAGGCAGTGGAAAGAAATACTAATTGCTTTAAGTAACCTTAAGGGAAGGAATGCTTGTTTGCCAGATGTAGTTTTCAAGAATTGGCTGTGATAATATTCCAATGTTGTCAAATATACAGCTGACTGCATTCTCCGCCTGAAATTTCCTGACCGGTAAATCAGAATCTACGACTTCCAAGTCACACTGGAGCTCAGCTCTAGTCCAACCACTTTCAAAGTAAAGATTCTTTGACACTTCTTTTGGCTTTTACGACTCTGTGATGACCAACACATTTGCATATTTAACTTTCCAGAACGGGACACAAATCTTGAATAAACCTTTTTCTTCCACTACGTCAATCAATCAATCAAACTTTATGTATTCAATACTTTTCAAACACAGTGAAGGCAACACAAATTGCTTCACATAATATAAACAATGCTGAAGGCAGGAGAATACAGTGTGATGGTGTCCGGCCAACGTACATCTGAAGCATGTAAGAGTGTGATGCTCCCACTTGATTCACTTCTGCTGAGCATAACAATAAAAGGTATATAGCTCAATGTGAAGCCCTCACTCAGCAACTTTAATGCTGGCGCCGCGAACACAGGGGTCAGAGCTTAGAGTAAGTTTAGTTCTCTCCACATCAATATATTGTGCTTCACTGGAGGCAATGAGAACATGTCTAGTAATAGAAAGGATCTCTTTGTATGAGGTCAGCCAAACACAGGCTGCATACCAAATCGCATACTCTTGTTCTATTCTACATACTACAGCTGACCATAAAAATGTTTCTAGTCAGCATGCAGTAGGTATACAATTGGCATCATAATTGCGCCTTCAACTTGCATCTTGCTTATATATCTGTTGCATTGTTGTTTTTTTTCACTGAGAAGCTCGGTCAATGTGACGTCACTTCCAGTGTGCAGTGGATTGTGGCTCAGAATCGCCCAAATAGCTGCTGATTTAAACACTGAAAATGTAGGGTAGACCGTATGTAGTAGGGCATCCAGATATGTTTAAGCATGCTGCATCTGACCACAATAATTGGTACATCCTAAATCTTTTTCTACCATTCTAAATAGCAGGGATGTATGGGGATTGGAACCCAGGGAAACTCTCCAAGCACATCACACACACACCTTTGGCCCTCAGACAATGTAGGGCGTGAAACAGCAAGGCCTGTACGGCTCCGTTCTGTATTCCCTCACACAAACCACTGAAGTCAGCTCTTGTTTATTACAGCTAATGCACCATCTGCTTCCCACAGCGACTCCTCATTAAATATGGAGGAGATAAATAACATACCTCACACGTCTGCAGCAGCACAACATAAACGTGGCTAGCACTGGGAGAACAGCTAACTACTTTATAAGAGACAGTCTGTGCAAAATTATGAAAAAAATGGCAAGAAGTAGTTATTTAATAGATTGTTTGACAATTTTGCTAGTAAAGGGTCCAACATTTACATTTATGTGTTTATTTTTACTAAACCTTGTCTGTTTGCTTCTGTATATTTCTCCTATACGATCGTCTTGACAGATATTTAGCATCTGAAGACATGGCTGGAAGCTTGTCAACGTTTGGGTTACAAACTATAGATTCAATCAATCGGGAAATAAGTTTCACTTGCAGCTATAGATGTATTTGCATTGTATATTGTGTATGTATTGTTGTTTGTATTTCTCAACATCATTGCAAATGAGGGTCACCACTCAATTGATATCTCGAGTATAAATAAAGGTTTAAAAAATAATGAAATAAACAATATTTTCTAACCTATACTATACAGCTGTAGTTTCAAACTTTTACATGATGTCATCCAACTTCTAAAATGAACTTGCGAAAAATAAATTGCGAGTTTCTGTCCTTTAAGAGGAGCCTTCAGTTATATAGTGTTTGGTAATAAAACGGTCCATATAGTCCATAAGAACTGTTGGAGATCACTAGTTGTGGGAGCCCAAAGCTAACACACTCACCACCTTTATAAACTGGCCAGGATAACGCAAAGTAATCTCTTTTATTTATCTATTTCTCCAGACAATTAAATTCTCCATTACTGTCAGCGTGTGTTACGAGGACATATGTGCGTGGGTGTGTAGATGTGCGAGCACCAAAACTAAATGAATAGCTACTCCCTTGACGCTGCTTAATTTTAGCAAAGCCACTCAGGATGGAGATCTTTTATATAAGAAGATATTTACCATCATCCAGCACCAACACATACTGTTCATTGTAAGATGAGTAGTGAGACAGCGTTTTTATTATTATTCAATTCGTGCAATATTGAAAGCAGTAAAAAAGCTACAGTTAATCCCATTTCTTAGCACAAGCTCATCTCAAAATGAATGAATAAATAATTCAAGAAGAGCTGCCAAATAAAACACATTAGTTATAACTATGCACTAGACCGTCCTGGTTCTTCTCACTGACAATAAAGAGTTTTTAAGTTTGATCGCTCAGAACAAACACTGTCTAATCTACTGTTGAGGGTTGTGCAGGTGTGACTGGCTGGATTTGTATCTGGCTGGATTTGTAGCTGCAACTTAGTTTGTTCAACCAGCCCAATCAGTCATCTTAATATATGGACACATTTAATATAGGGCTATGTTTACACTAAGTCATATGCAATTACTACAATTTAATTCCATAATATTTTTCATGGCCCCTTGTGGATATATATTTCAGCAAACAATTTATAAAACGCAACTTGTTTTTTTCCACACAGAGAACAAAATAACAAACACATTCTGCTTTGTTCAATCATGTGAAAACAGCGGGAAACCAAATAAAGGAATGGTGAAAATCAACATGAAATCAACCGGCTCAGATCCCAAGAGGTTGTTTAGAGCATAATGTTAGGCATGGAGCTGCAAGATTACAACATGTAATAGAAGGTGTTGTGTTACATTGAATTCACCAAACACTCTCAAATTGTTCAAGTGCAGATAGTAGGCTGCATATTGCAAAACTGGATCGTGGAACAGTTGGTACCTTCACATTGTGTTGTGTTTACCAGGTTTAAAGGACCCATTGATGCAGTACTCAAACTTGCCCAGCAACTTGCCCAGCAACACTGTTCTTAGTACTACAACTGATTATATTAATTACCTAATGCAAAGTACTGTATATTGTGCACCCATTTCATTAGATTTTGTGAGACTAGAATCTTGTGTGATAATCAATAAGTGATTTTGAGCAAAGCCGTTAAACCACCATAACTGCTCCTCCCCCAGGAAACCTGAAACAGAAATGATTTCTCAGCCAACCTTCACAGTTACACATCGGTTAAAAAAGGAATACAATTGACAGCAATTATCCACAGAAATGTGTCATGCCTCGGCATAAAATGGGAAGTGAGTGCTTATAGCTCTGAAAGGCTCCTCATTCTTTGACAGTACATGTGCTAAATTCAGTACAGTATTATGCTTTATAGTACAGTATGAAATATAATTAACAAGTGATGAAGCTATTTCAACACCACCCACATTTCTACCAGAGATGTAAACCCAGGAAGCAAATTAACATAGACTTAACGTACATACTGTGTGTTTACAGAGCCTTTAGCTTGTGTATTAACACTGGATTTTTTTTACAGACAGGTAGCAAATTGTTAGAAGATGATTTTGAAATACATTTTGACAACAAGTGTTCTCCAGAATGGCTGACTCCACCTTTATAAAAGACTTGATGATACGTCTCAATATCCCTTCAGCCCTCGTGGTCAAGCTCTCATGTTTTCACACACCAACGTCACAACATATAAAGATGTTGGTCTATTCTGCTGAGCTGTTGCACCAGATGCACTTTTCTCTGAGGCGTTTACTATGCGATGCCAGAGAGAGAACAGTGAGCTGAGTAGAGCTCTGTGGGGTTTATTCTCTCTTCCCTTCACCATAGGACACATTTGGACATGTCTCTGAAACAGACCCATGCAGAGCTGCTCCCCATGACAGCACCACAGACTACAGGCAGGCACACTGTCCAGGCACAAGGCTTTATACTACAAAGTTAGAGAAGCAAAAAGCTGCTGATGTCAGTTTTCTGGCACAATGAGACAAAGCTGACAACTCTTTATATTTGGGGCGTTCTCTATATACGGTGTGCCACTATCTCTCCTTATCTTTCTTTGTCTTTGTACTTCTATTTCTCAGAACAACAGCATGATATATTGTCTAACTGTAACGGCCTCCACACACATCCTGCGCCTACCTCTGGAGCGCATCGCCTTACCTTACTGCTGCCTCTCTTGCGCTTTTCTCGGCCACACATACAACGTCTCAACTGCTGCTGCTGCTGCTGCAGCGCTGCTTCTAAAAGCCCTGTCTTTCTACATAGAGATTTCATAGATAATTCCCATTAAAAATGTAGCGATGTCATGTCATTCATGATGCATATGATTTACATTGAGTCTAATATTGAGTCTGGACAGTAATCCGTTTTTCTTTTCTTTTTGCCACATTTTCACTTGTTGGAAGTTTTATTTTGAAAGGGACACACCAGGAAATGGTGAAACTACAGCAAAAGCTGCCGGTATGAAGTCAATATGACTCACAGCAGAGTATTTCTCTATCAGTTAAAGCAAAGAGACCCGAGAGAGACGCGGCTCTCAGAAAAAAATATCCGAGCCTCCTGAGGTAAAGGGGAGCGTCGCTGCAGACGTGCCTCCGACGGCCGTCTGCAGCGGGGCACAGGTTGGATGTGTATCCGCTCTAGGTTGATTACACAGTCGGTGAAAAAAAGTCAGATGCAGACGCGCAGTAGAGGTAGGATGTGTGTGGAGGCCGTAAGACTTTGTCATTTCTAGAGAAACAAATTCATTTAATGAAAAACTTTTCTAGGGTTGGGTATTGGCCATACAAAATGCACCATGATACATGGTTCACAATACGATATATCATGATGAATTGCGATACGATGAATATTGCGATATATTCCACATAGTTCACAAAATAAATTAAAAAACAGAGCTGTATCGATTTTTATAGCACAGCCCGAAATTCTTTATATTGTATTTACTTATGTTTGAGGGCTTGTAAAAATAACACATTTTTTAGAATGATATGCCACTTTAGTGTTCAGTTGATTTATGATCAAATAATCATGTATGTGTTACCACCATCATCCAGCTTTGTTGTGACTTTCAAACGCACTATGCAACCATGACGACCCTTCAGCCCCCCAACAGCTCCAGAGCTGGGTGACCCTCATCACAGCGTTAGCTTTAGCTCCAAACCATCTCATTGGAACCCAGCCACTGCTATGGCACCCCCGGAACACAAACTTCCCAATGGAAAAGCAATTTAACGCTCGGCTGCTCCAAGAACTAAATATATGCAGCAGAATAAATCCCTTAGATAGATGAGAGCGGGCGAGCGGACATCGTGAGAGCCTTAACTGAAGTCTGATGAGCCAGCTGACGCCTATAGAGGTGACATGAGACCCACACACACTGAGGCAGGAAGCAGGAAGACTGTCACCAAGCAGCAGGTACAGAGCTGTAGGGGAGGGGACTGCTGGGAGGAGAGAGCTGCAGTCTATTGGAGCTATTGACAAGGAGATGACCCACCTGGAAAACTGTAACGTACAGTTTAAACATACTCATCCCAATAGACATGTTTACTTGACTTTGTATGCACTTTCCTCCCAACCTTTGAGTGAAGATGTGTGGTTTTATCTATCTATCTATCTATCTATCTATCTATCTATCTATCTATCTATCTATCTATCTATCTATCTATCTATCTATCTATCTATCTATCTATCTATCTATCTATCTATCTATCTATCTATCTATCTATACTCAACCTCATAAATTTAGGATTTTTCATATTTGGACCATTGCTCCTTTTCGCCAACTAGTCCCAGGAACTATAGCGCTTCAGGAAGTTAAGGTGAGAAACATTCTTTTTTTCAAGCACTGGTCAATTTCAAGATGTTTCCAATCAGTCAAAATAAGTTGCTACTTTGAGTAAACATTGCATTTTATAGTCAGGCTTCCTTTGACGTATAGCAGAGAGGCATGAACAACTAAATAACCAAAACACAAAGCACTTTCCTTTGATTGTAGTGTTGTTGAAGTGCAGAGAATGTTCCTAAAAAAGCTTCCTGGAAAATCCCCTGCAGCATAAAGAGATGATATGTCTACATTGCTCCTAGCAGCCTTTTAAGTAACGCTGCCTGTGTGTTCAAATTGACAATGTTGTTCCCCAGTCATTAGTATAGAAGAAGTGCTAACAGTAAAAATGTCCTTTGGAGTTTACTATGAAAGGCTGGTTCTAAAGCAGATCAGACTGGGGTTGAGAGGAACTTGGCTGGAGCTCAGACCATGATGACCTTTAGATTGAGACAATGTCCCGGGAGTCAAATCTATTCCACCCAGTGACTGTAGTGGAGTGAAGATTCCTCTCCTTAGATTAGCTGACAGCAAACAGAGCAGACTAGAGCCTGACTCAGATAAAGTGATGTCTGTGATGCCTGGAAGCAGCCATCCACAATATAATCCAATTTGTCCTCCAAAGACTTGAATTGTGCCTCTCTTGGATGCCTTTTTTAACAAAAAAAAATTGAAAGAACACACACAGACACAGACGGACACATACACACAGACACATACACAGACACAGACACACACACACACACACACACACACACACACACACACACACACACACACACACACACACACACACACACACACACACACACACACACACACACACAGATACACACACACACGCACACACAGGAGGAGATGCCAAGACTAAACCAACAATAACACAGCAAAAAGCCTTTTTTCTTTTATGCTCTGAACCAAAGTCAGACACATTCTTTTCATGCTTGATTTGCAATGGCAGGCTTGTACTGACAAAAACATTGTTTTGTCATAACTAAAATCAGTCCTACAATAGCAGCTGTATACTCTACAATTACATTTTCCAAACTCATATTATATAGATTATATGGAAAAACATTTTCCATTTTTTTATATTTGTGACTTGACAAAACATTCAGAGCTTCCTATCATGTACTTCTCCCTATATAAAACATATAAAAGGCACATAGATGTTATCAATACAGTGGCAAAGAGAAGGAACACATTCTAGGTATTATTCTAAAACAAGGCTATAATTGGGATCAACAATGTTGAAGTAAGCATAACAAATTAATTTCTATGCAATATAATCATAGATTGTTTTGAGCTTATTTGACATAGCATTTATGCTATACTTTTTTCTGTAGAGCGCAGTTATTATTTACAGAACACACACTGCAAGAAATGTGATTTTATGTCCCAATAAATCTGAATCGTTGCATCTCCATGTTTTATTTTTGTGACTAGCAGCAAAGCCCAGTCAGCGCTTTCAAAAATAGAAAGGGAATAAAAAAAAACTGTGAGAAAAATAAACAACTTTGTCGTAGGTGTCTCGTTATACTGATCATTACAAGAGATTTATGAGCAGCTGCCGGCTAATTAGCATGAAGAAGTTTAGTATAACCACATTCATAAGGCTTAAAAGCTCACCAGAATAGATAAATATTAGGGCTGTCAAAATTATCGCGTTAACGCAAGGTGATTAATTTCTGGAATTAATGCGTTAATTTTTTTTTATCGCAATTAACGCATGTGCAGATTGATCCGCCCCGTACATCCCACCGGCTCTGTACTACAGCCACTCAAACGTTGCGGCTGACCCAGGATCAGTAGCTGCGCGCAGCCAAACATCACAGCACGCTAGCCCATGCCGTGTTTTAAACTGCTAACGGTCACGTCTGTGTCGGGGGCATAGATAGTATATAAAATCAACTGCCGCGGGTGGCAGCTGATGTCGGGAGCAACAGGAGGAGAAACATTGTCCGCTCTGTTCAGAGCCCGCGAGGACACAAACGTCTGCAGTTTTCAGAGGTGTGTGTGTGAGTAGACATCAACATAACGTCGACTTCCTGGTCAGTCCCCTAGGACGTGTTCGCGCGTACACACACACACAGACACACACACACACCGCGGACTGTAATCAAGTTGTATTCAAGAATGCACAACCTATAGATTCACCAAATGAATGCCATTATAGTCTATATTTGCCCAAAGACATAGTAAAGAGACAGACCAATTGAATTATGGTGTGTTAGGTATATATTTTAGTTTGATTTAAATTTATTTTCAGTATCATCATTTGGATTTTCAATTAATAAAAATTCTAATTTTAAATGTACATATCCACCTTCTGTCCTTTATCTTTCCGTTCGTACAACAATATACAGAGAAAATTCGAATTTTTCGGGCATATTTCGAATGGTAAAATTAATCGTGATTAATCGTGATTAATCCACAGAATCCTGTGATTAATCTGATTAAAAATTTTAATCGTTTGACAGCCCTAATAAATATATATCAAAACAATTGTTAAAAGAAGGTCAAATTACTGCTGGTTATTGGGAACTCATCCAAAATGTGGGATATTGAAACAAGGTTGAATTGACATCACCAGTATGCTTAGTAGTGCTGTTTATTAAACAGAATAATAACGGTATTAATTATGTTAATTTAATTATGTCTAGTCAACTTGACTCTTGCATCTTTGCTGTCTTAACATCTTAAGTGTGTGTGAGTTCAAGTTCACTTCCCCTGAGAAGTTAAATATACAAACTTATAACTTGTTTCGATCAATTACTTTTTTAATTTGACTATTTATTACATAGTGTCATATTTATTACTTAATGTCTCTTAGTTTTCTTTTCTTTCTTAAATATTCAACACGTTTCATGTCTCGTGGGAGTGCTACCTAAATTGTTTAGTATTGTTGTGTGACAATATCAATAGAAACTACTTGTTAAACTAACATTCAAAATGATGACTAGTTCCATGCACGTGGAAGTAAACCACATGGATTCACTGACACATAACAACAGGCCTCCTGCTTGTCCCAAAGTAATCACAAAAACAGCAGCTCCACTATTTCCATTTGATCGTATAGCACTGTGTCTGTAAATGACACCAAGCCATAGCCATACCCCATGCCTCTGTTTGTTGTTGAGCAGTCGTGGACATGTTGTTGTTTTTCTCTAAGTGCTGAGTATATTTCCCTTCTATCCACAGCTCTGCTTTGTTGCACTCTGTGAAACAAGGTAGAATTCAATTACATGGTCGCCAAAGCCCTGACAAGAGCTCAGTCCTGTTTCAATCAGACCAACAGGTGGATATGGGGCTGAGGAGACGTGGTGATACAGTCCCCACACACTGTGGACCATCGGAGGGCAGTGAGGCCTGAGAAGGGACTCAGGAGGGGGTCGCTCAATGGAACAGACTGACGGACCAGAGCAACTAGTCCTTCTCTTCTAATATGAGGACTTTATTTTGAAAGTGTAGAGTCACAGAAGTAGGGCTGTGCTATAAAAATAAAATAGTTGATACCGGAATCTATTGTGATATGGAACTCTGCAAACTGATTGGACGTCAAAGCAGTTACTGTATGTATACGCCCATTATACAACAGTTAGGAACCAATCAGATCGCTTGATTTAAACCACCAGTTTTATAATGTGATATTTATTTCGGTGATATCTGTATGGTATTGTCAGTTCCAAAAAAATTATAGAAAAATAAATCGAATTTGAAAGGGGTTGTGAACTACAACTACCGCTCCTGTAGATGTCACAGTACAGCTATAGCTGCCTCAAATTTGACAGGTTTTGAATTGAATTCAAATTGTATTGACTCGATTTGACCACCGAATGATCTATATCATTCTATATGCCTTGACATTCTGCCCACAGGCTTCTTTAAAACAGTTTTTAGCTGTATGGCCTCAGATGTTCTACAAATTGTCAACATGTCCCTTCAGACAGGTGTATTCCCACAGGCCCTGAAAACAGCAGTCATCAAGCCACTCCTAAAAAAGAACAATCTAGATACATCACTCATGAAAAATTATAGGCCCATATCTAACCTACCATTTTTAAGTAAAATTATTGAAAAAGCTGTTTATCAACAGCTAAATAACTACTTAGCAAAGAACAACTGCTTTGATGTTTTCCAGTCAGGATTTCGACAACACAACAGCACTGAGACTGCTCTGGTTAAGGTCCTCAATGACATCCATTTAAACACAGACAGTGGCAAAAGTTCTGTCATAGTTTTACTGGATCTCAGTGCCGCTTTTGACACAGTTGACCACAGCATATTACTAGATCGACTAGCAAACTGGGTTGGACTTTCTGGAACTGTACTAAGCTGGTTTGAATCCTACTTAAAGGATAGAGACTACTATGTGTCAATAGGCAATTTCACATCTGAGCGGACAAATATTGAATGCGGAGTCCCCCAAGGTTCCATTCTTGGGCCTCTTCTGTTTAACATCTACAAGCTCCCACTAGCTCAGATTATGAATAAGAACAAATTATGCTACCATAATTATGCAGACGACACACAAATTTACATAACCATATCACCAGGAGACTACAGTCCGATACAGGCACTGAGTAAGTGCATTGAACAAATCAATGATTGGATGTGCCAAAATTTCCTTCAATTAAACAACGACAAAACTGAAGTAATTGTCTTTGGTGCCAAAGATGAACACTTAAAAGTCAGCGCACAGCTTACATCGGTTATGTTAGAAACTACACCCCAAGCCAGAAATCTTGGTGTTGTCGTAGACTCCGACTTGAATTTCAAGAAACACATTAAATCAATTAATAAATCAGCCTACTACCACCTAAATAACATATCAAGAATTAAAGGGCTTATGTCTCAGCAAGATTTAGAAAAACGTATCCATGCATTTATCTTTAGTAGACTTAATACTGTAACAGTGTCCTTGCTGGCCTTCCAAAAAAATCTATCAGACAGCTTCAGCAAATTCAGAACGCTGCTGCTTGAGTCCTCACTAGGACCAAAACAGTGGATCACATTACCCCAGTTCTGAGGTCTTTACACTGGCTTCCAGTCACTCAAAGAATTGATTTCAAAATACTGATGTTGGTTTATAAAGCACTAAATGGTTTAGGGCCAAAATACATTACTGATATGCTGATACGTTATGAACCATCCAGAGCCCTTAGGTCGTCTGGGACAGGTCTACTTACAGTCCCTAGAGTTAGGACTAAACAAGGAGAAGCAGCTTTTAGTTATTATGCACCAAAAATCTGGAACATACTCCCAGAAAACGTGAGGTCTGCTGCAACTCTCAGTTCTTTTAAATCGAGTCTGAAGACTTTTTTGTTTCCATTTTAACCTGCAATTTGTATTTTATTTGCTTCTTTTATTCGCTTTTAAATGTTTTATAATGTGTTTTATGTATTCTAATCTTGCCTCTGTAAAGCACTTTGAGTGGCCTTGTGTCTGAATTGTGCTATATAAATAAACTTGCCTTGCCTTGCCTATATAATGTGATTCCCGATACCCAGCTCTTTACAGAAGATTCATACATAGCTAGGCAATTAAGTAGTTGATTGCTAATTAAACAAGTAAGGTGATGGACTCTGCACATTTTAGTTGCTGTACTCTATAAATGTGAAGCTTAAAAATGGTCTAAAACACAAAATGTAGGTTAAAGAAACATCTGACTTAAGTCTTCCCTCCCCAGGTTAAATGCCCTCTTATTATAATGACTCTTTTATATCTTAATATTCTTGTTGAGTGAGTGAATGCTTTGTGGATGTGTGAGTCCTGAGACGTGAACACACTGCAGCCGTCACTCTGATGTCCCTCTGCAAGGAGCCAGTCTAGAGCCCAGAGCAGATCAACACACTCCAATAAAACAAACTCCATCAATCACTATGATTGTCAAACTTTTCATTGAGTTCATCATTTCCCTGTGAAAACGTCTGGTGGACCCACGTTCTGCAGAGACAATTTAAGGCCGTAATCAACCATGTCATGAGTCCACAACGTTGATAATTAATGGCTGACGACGGTATCAGGGGAGCAGCGTAAACCTTGTTGGTGAAGCCCCACAATGCAATTCACCTTATTGCTCTCAATAACGTGATGTGATTGTGAGTATTCCTCGGGCTGGACTGTCATCTGTGATTGAACGCCGTCTTGTCCTGGAGGAGGCCACATCATTTAACTTCTATTCTCTTTTGGTCTCTATGGGAGACTGTGTGTGTGTGTGTGTGTGTGTGTGTGTGTGTGTGTGTGTGTGTGTGTGTGTGTGTGTGTGTGTGTGTGTGTGTGTGTGTGTCTTGTCTCTGCCTCATTGTGTATACAGGCCCATAAATGATGTTTATGTGTAAGGCCTACAGAGGGATGTTGTGATGATAACACAAACATAGCACAGAGCTGCAGAGTGACAGTGAGAAATATAGCAGAGAATTAAGAGCAGATTGTGGTGTTAAGAGGGTCATGTCTGAGAGGGAGACATCGTTCGTCAAATCCGATAAGAAATTTTGCAGAAAATATAAAAGATGCTGAACTAACTTTAAATATGAACAATAGTATACATAGGCCTACAATTATAAAACATACTTAAACTTACTAACTACTACAGGGAATGTACACCCCAGATTTGAGACTATTAGATTGAAGAAATATTTTGTGTAGGTGCCACACACGGTCCTATACAATATATTCTATACAAATTCAAGTAACAGGGAAAGCGGAATACCAAATAGTGAAAAGTCTACTCCACCATTTTAACTAACCTGTGTTTTCCAAAATGAACACACATTTATATCTTCATTCATTAATTTCATCCAATGTTTCAGTTCATTTATTCAAATGATCAAAACCAAAAGTTTAGATAGCTATACAGTTTTATTTGTGGTACCCAATGTAAGGAACTGTTAAAAATGGTAAGCCTTGGGGCACTCCGGTGGATAGAGAGCATACCATATTGGCTCCGGCCTTCGTTGCAGTGGTCGTGGGTTCAAATCCGACCCGTGGACCCCTACTGCTGCATGTCATCCCCCCTCTCTCTCTTTGCCTCCCCATTTCAACTCTGTACTATCCAATAAAGCTTGAAAATGCCAAAAAATAATCTTTAAAAAAATAATTGTAAGCCTAACTGTAGCGATGTATGAGATGGTTGCTTTGTGGTGTTGGAGGAGATAATTTGCTCAATGATAACAGGTGCATGATTATGTCCCTTTGAGCAATGAGTGAATGGGCTCCTTCAAGCTTGAATGTTACATGGTTCTCAAGTAAATTACAGCCCAATACACTTTGAAGAACAAGGCCGCTAAAATTGAATGAATTACGATTTCCAGCAATAACAGAGGAACTATGAAATTAATTATTTTGCTTTGATGTGATAAGCATTGCAGTATCTCACTCTGTGATTACCTGAGCAGTAGGCTACAGTTAGGAGAGGATGAAGATAAAAATGATCTACTGTCTGTATGTATGAGAGCAAGTCCAAGCTTGCTGTGAGCCTCAGCTTCTGATTTACTTTGTGTTTTTTCACCTTTCTCAATACAAAGTTGTTTTGTTGATCTTCCTGGTGTTTGTTCTTATTTCAGAACATACATTTGTGTTGAACTTCTGCCCACAGTGCCGCCTTTTTTTAACACTCCATTTTACAAAAATTGCAATTGAAAATAATTGCTATTTGAAACCAAGGAGACAAGAATGAGAAACATTATTTAAAATGTTCCCAAATGCCTAGCCAGATGTGTTAAGAGAATCTAGATTTGCACTACCTTTGATTTTATTCCAGGCTCCTTGTAACATTCAAGAGAGAACAGCATGAAACATATGTTAGAATGCAGAATTTGTGTTTACTCATGGTACTGACTTTCACACAGTAACATTATCGTGCCCTTAGGACAGCAGTGATTTGTTTGGCCTTTGCAGTGAGTTATACAGCCACATACACATTTCACCGACAAATAAATAAATACATGTGAAGAGGATTTCATCCAGCCTGAGCAGATACAACAGGATCTCTACTCATCTTTCTGACTCACATGTGTTTTTCCTTTGGGCGAGTTTCAACAAAGAATTGTGAACATGAGCAACTCTCCCTGAGCCACTAACAGAATAACCCAGACTGTAATGTGTGATGTCATCAGAAGACACAGCCTACAGCGTGCAGAGGGAGCATTTCTTTGAGCTTTTAACCCCAAATGAGCGTTTTTACTTTAACAAAAACATTAAAGTAAAATACATATTTCGCTTTCTGGAGGCGATCAGCACCATACCTTATCAGCATGCAGGGAGTACACTGCTTTCAGGATAAGTACCGGTATCAATGTGTGTGTGTGTGTGTGTGTGTGTGTGTGTGTGTGTGTGTGTGTGTGTGTGTGTGTGTGTGTGTGTGTGTGTGTGTGTGTGTGTGTGTGTGTGTGTGTGTGTGTGTGTGTGTGTTGTGTTTGTGTTTGTGTGTGTCATATGTGGGCATATGTCATTGTAAAAACTAACTTAAATTTGGGGTTTCAATAATTCAGTTTTAGCACATACACAACACACACACACACAAACACACACCTACAGCACCAACACTGTTTCCTGCACATTAAGACACACGCCTATCCGTTTACCTTCCAATCCCAATTCAAACCCTGTCACTTCTTTCTCTTCATCTCTCTCTCTCTCTCTCTCTCTCTCTTGGCCCAGCTGGTTACTGCATATCAGCTCTGGGCTCAGGCTAACCGTGTGTCCCATAGGCTCAGTAGGACTCCAGCAATCTGAGGGCAACACATTACCCCAGACAGACTTTAGTGTGGCACAGCCCGAATGCCATGTCCACAGAGAGAGAGAGAGAGAGAGAGAGAGAGAGAGAGAGAGAGAAAGAGAGAGATAGGGAGAGGGAGAGGAAGAGAGAGAGAGGGGGGGGGAAACGACTGGCATTTTGGCCCCTTTGTCTGCTTTCATCAGGTTTTTTGGCTCCATGAAATCATTTTGCACCACTAATGATGTCCTTTACCAAGCCATGAGCCGTCCAAAATCTTTTGCATAGCCATAGTAGGTAGTAGGATACATGTAGAAGTAATAAATAACCTGCTGGTTGTATTTAAAGGAGGAGTCAGTGATTCTGGAGAACTCTTGATGTCAAAATCAGTGAAGATCTCATCATGATCCGCTTCCTGTCCGTACTGTGTGCACTGAAAAATAATCCAGTGTTAATTCACAGCCTAGGTTCTGTAAACATGCATGTTGCTAACTACGGTGGCCCCCCTTTTATGAACATAACCTATATTTACATACCAGTTTACAGAGCCTACGCTGTGTATTTACACCATACTCAGTATGGACACATAGGGGATCGTGAGGAGATATTCACTGATTTTGACAACATTTTTGTCAAGAAGCTTTCTCCAGAATCACTGACCGCACCTTTAATTTCCATAAGGACCTGTGGTAAAGACTCCAGCAATAGCTTTTCCTATTCAGACATGATTCTACACTAAATCACAAACGTGTAAAAGGCGGTCTGCATTAAAGTTTGATGAAATAGGTCATGAAATATGAAAGCGCTGATAAAGTGGATGTTAATAGGTGTCTATGGGACCGAGCCTGTAGGTGAGGTGAATCTCCCTCCTCTGAAGAAGACTCGTTAAAAAAAAACAAGGGTGTGTAAAATGCTGAAGCAGTTAGTGATGAAACCAACCTTGATGTTTACTGTTTTCAAATAATGTAACAGATGTGTCAGTAAAAATGGACGGTTATTATCCACTTAGCCATTGAAGCTTCTTTCCTTTGAATTAAAGTGTATACATTCAATAAAGTTCTCATTGCAATGCTAAACAAGGAGAGTTTATTGCAGCTGTCCACTATATCCCTGAACTTTATGAAAAATATAATAGAAATAATTGCCCAGAACAAAAAGCGAAGATAATCAAACCGAAAATTGTTTAAACCAATATTGCAATTGTAATAATGTTATTTAAATTTAAATCCTTAACTCAAGCCTTAATTCCGACTTTTTCACCCAAATCAAGTGTTGTTTAGAACTACATATCCCAGAACTGAATTACATGTTAAAATAGTCATCCGTCCATCAATTTTAAAACTTCTCCATAAACTTCTTATCTAGTGCGCTGTAGCATATCCCAGCATGCACCAGTGCAGACTGACAGTCCATCACAGGACTAACCCAGACAGACAGGCAGACAGACATACAGACTGACTGACAGACAACACATTCAAACCAATTTAGTGTCTTAAATTCCCTTAGGAAACTCTTACAGACAATGCTTCAAACCCAGCCAGTCTCAAACAAGAAGGTTCAAATGTTAACCACGACACCGCTGTGCTGCCTGTATTTATTTCTTTAGGGGAAAACAGAGCATTTGTAATGGTGTTAGGAGCATACAGTATGTTCCTATTATTTTAAGAAATCAATTCTGTTATTCCAGCCCCAAAATGTTTTACAAGACTTAAACTGATTCAATCGATACTATTACAGTGACTAGAACAGCACTTTGAATCTAATGGTATTACAGTCGGTGTGACTTCAAAATAAAAGCTTTTCTTTGTAGTAATATCTGAAGCCATCTGAACGCATTGAGAGAGATTGTGTGAGATGAAAACATGTTTGTGTTTGTGCTCTTTTGAGAGTGACAAGAGAAAGGCGGAACTTGAAAAGAGTCTGGTGCTGCTAATGAGCCTTAGTCTAACAACACAACACAGACATGAATATGGAACAGCTCGGCTCCTTCATGATCAAGCACCAAAATAAAAAACCTGAGGAATTCAACGTTCTGAGTGAAAAATTGTCGGTGTAAAACTGCTGCTGGTGCCAAGATGCTACTGACAATAATTATGTGTGCTATAAACAAAAAACTATAAATAAGAGGGATTTGAAATTAAGCCTATTTTTAATATAATTAAATCTGCAGTACACATATTCTGACGAGGTTTTTGACAGGTGACTCTTATATTGGTGAAATAAATTCAATGTTGACAATGGCTTTAAAAACACACAGAATCACACAGTCTCTTTTAAACTTAGTGTACGCTATAAACAACTCAAACACAACTCAACATCATTGCGAATGGCAACAATGACGGATAGACAATAAAATGTCTCCACATTCCTAAGGAAGGAAGTTGTTGGAAATACAGTAAATCCTACAAGATGCCAAAGTCCCATTGAATCACTTTGTTGCTAAGCAACAGCAGGGACACCGGACAGTTTTCAGGTAAACAACTTCCCTGTCCTAAATAAATAAAGATAGAAGGACCATGAACCTCTTGAGCGGAGGTTAAGTCGCCTGGAATAACACTCTGCAAACATCAAGTGGTGCAGCTGCAGAGGCCACAGAGCTGCTTGTGTTTGGTAATTAGAATATTTACTATCAGGATGCATTGACACACACATCGTATCTGTGGTTTATAAAAGGTCTACAGAGGGACAATGATTGATTTTATTTGACCAGTTGATATAAAATGTGAACAGCACTCTGTGTCATACATTAAAATACATAAATAGCCAGGGATAACACAAACAAGCCCCAAGGCTTATTTCCATTGTGGTCCCTAAATGGGTTCATTTGAGTCTTAATAAAAGCTAATGAAGATACATTTGTGAATTGGTTGATTGAATTTTGTATTGTTGAGTAAAACAATATTAATGTTCAGTCTTGTCAAATGAATTGGGCCACATTTATAGGCTCTGTGAACACTCAAAAGATGGATAATGTACATTATGTTAATGCAGCGTGTTGCTTTGTCCTTGATTTTCAGGGAAGAAACTGTGAGTAAACACCCTGAGAACAGATCAAAGGGGCTTCTACCAACAGTAACTAGGACTCCTTATCAAAGAAGGCTGGCTTTATCTCATTAAAAGCATGCAAGAAAAAAAGGGGGAAAAACCTCTTGTTCCAAGGGGAAATGAAACAGTTTTGCCCGTATTTGCTTTGTTATTTAGCTAGAACAGCTCAAACTAATTACTCTCATCTCTCTCTCACTCTATTCATTATTCTAGCTGTAAACACATTAGTCAAATGAAATGAGCACACCTGGCCTTTTCCTTATCATTCCACTGCTGTATACAACCCGTTGGTTTTCAGCTGTTTCCAATGTGCTAGAAGCACAGAGTATTAAAGAAACGCAGTGCCATTTATAGGGAAATGGAACCTGCCGCGTCTGCTACCGATAGCTGCCTCCCAGGAAGCCTTAATGCAGGAGATTTGTCAGTGTCAATTTTGCAGCTAATCTCTCTGCTCCACCGTGCTGTTGCCTCTGCCGCCCATTCATTCCTCTGGCTCTGTCTCTACCTGCGCTCACAGTCTGGAGAAGGAGTCAAAGGTAATGTTAAAGGGAAGCCCATATAAGGTCATGTTAACAGGAAGCCCATATAAGGTAAAGTTAACGGGACGCCCATATAAGCGTATTGGGAAGAGAAGGGAACAGGAAATGCATGTGTTTGTAGCTGATGCTGCAGAGTGAAGCACCATGTATAGCAGAGCTTACACACGCATGCACGCTTGCACACACACACACACACACACACACACACGCACACACACACACACACACTGTGTTGGTAACATTCAACACTCACTTATTTATGCCACAAGATTTCATAATATGCTGAAGACAAACAGTGTTTAAAGTCAGACCATAATGATGGCATTTATAATTGATTCCCAGGAATCCACCTCTAACATTTCCAATTGATTAAACATACTACATGTTTTGCTTTTATGAAATAGAACACATATTATTGATTGTTTACATTATGACGCATATTTGTGAGTCAACACATCAATTCAAAAATGTCAAGTGAGAAATATCGTGATTTTTTCCAAATAAAACCTATTTACACATTACCTGTCCAAAATCTGAAACATTGTTTAATAATGATAAGGACACTTCTTGCTACATGATTGATTCAGTTTTTAGAAAGTAAAAAAAAAAGTTCTCTAAAATGATCTACGTTTAAATATGTTTGCATGGATCCATTTTAAATAGATTTTCACCTCATTTAATACCATGATGTGGTTGGTCGTAATGAATGCATAAAGAGAAGGCATACATGCAACAAGGACATGCAGAGATTTCTTTAAATCAATTTATTTTTCAGAGATATAGAGAGGAAACTAGTGACATTCAACCCTAAGACTCAAACAAAAAGGAGAAATAAACTGCTTATCAATAGAAAAAGAAAAATTAGTTTTTGTTACAAATGTTCTCTGACTCCTGAATAGCGACCATGTTTTTTTTACTGCGTCAAAAAGCAGCATTACTCAAGGCCAGAGGAAGAGTATATTTTAGCATGAGACTAGAGTCTGGCAGGCAGAGAGGTGTAATTTGCCTTAAGTTCTGCAGTGGGCAAAATGCAAATTGAAGCTCCATTCAAAGCCCATGTTCTCTGCTCATTACAGTTGGATGCTGGCACACTGCATAGCCTCCTGGCCAATAACATTACACAATCACTACATTAAATTAACTTAATGAAGATCTTGAGTTCCATTAGATTTAGACTTGAGAGGATGACGTTCTAACTGTTCCAATGAGGAAAGAGAAGTTGGAACGTCAGTAGAACTGCAGGGGTTCCAGTTATTTTCAGACTGGAACATTTTCACTGATTTTGTCTCCTGCTGAGTTCTGACTTTTCAGAGGAAACACGCACGCACACACACGCACACACACTGATACTTTTGCGAGCGTTGTACTCCCCTGCATGCAGCTTCAGCTTGACAGAATGAATGTGCTACACTTTTGGGATCTTCTTGAGTAACGATGGTTTTTGAACTTATATTTAAATGCAATATTAAAACACAGAAAGTCTCCTTTGGACTTCCTTATATCATCATATATTTCATATTCACAAAATTCTATTTCAACATTATTCTCGACATTTCAACTTTTTTTCTCTAAGTGCATAATGTAAAAAATAAAAACATCTATTTATTTTTATTTATTTTACATGGCCCTCACATTCCTCCTTGCCATACTGATGTCTGAACAGTAAATATGAAGCTATACAGCCATTAGCCAGTTAGCTCAGCTCAGCAAAAATAGCCTAATGAAAATTGGGAAAAGAGCTGGTCTGCCTCTGACCACTTTGAGTAAAAACCCCCTGAGTCCTGATTTCACAGTGAGTTCGCCAGGCAACTACTGGAGTCTCCAGTAAGTGATTTTCTGGCATAACCCTTCATAACAACACAAAACCATATTTGGTTATTTTTTCGGTCCCGTTTAAACAAATAAGTTAAAGTCGAATAAATAAACAGGTAGGGCACATCATTTACAGCAATATCAAGCTTGTGATATAACTTCTCAACATTTGACAGTTTGGCTAACAACAGCAAAACAAAATCCATTTATGCTCAAGAACTGACAAGACAGTGCTGAGTAATGTAGTGTGTGTGTCTGTGTGTGTGTGTGTGTGTGTGTGTGTGTCTGTGTGTGTGTGTGTGTGTGTGTGTTGCATCTTTTGATTCTTACCTTAACATTAATAATTGAGTCGGCTGCAGTCCATTAGGATGTGTAGGAACAGGAGCTTCATATGTCCGTCTCACTGCAGTCAGCTGCAAACACACAGAGAGGACACTGAGTCACAAAAGGATCTGAAATATCACCAATGCATTTTGTTTCAGCACACACAGTATGGACAGGTAGCGGATTGTAAGGAGATATTCACTTATATTGACAATAACGATAAAAAAAAGCATTCTCCAGAATCGCTGACTCCACCTTTAAATCAAGTGCGTTCCCACAGCCCTAGTGTTATGCAACTATTAGACTGCAACTATACAACTATTCCTCCGTGCGGCACGTTGATTCATTCCCTACTATAAGCATAAGGCATCAATTGACTGAGTGTGACATTATGGCTGGTTCAAGGCTGTCTGGGGAGGAATTATCATGCAGCCACGATGTCCATGAGTTAAACCCATAGAACAGATGCTGAAGCCTGATGCTGGAATTCAAATCACAATGAAACATTTCACTTCAGAGCACAGCACGCTCTCCTGAGACAGAGTGCCAAAGGTACGGAGAGCACAACTCTAGCAATCTACCGCTCTAGTCAGAGGAATTAATTAAACAGGGATTGTAATTACATATTGTCCAAGCTGTGCTAATGATCATTGTGTGTGTCATTAGCAGGAAAGTAGTTGTGGAGTAAAATACAGCAATTATGCTTCAGTTATCCTGCCAACAAAGAAACTCCATTATTTATACATTTGACATTTTATATTCAATTTAGATTAAAGGTGGTTCAGTGATTCTTGAGAACGCTTGTCAAAATCCCTTTTTCACAAAATCAGTGAATATCTCCTCACTACATGTCCGTATTGTGTGTGCACTGAATTTTTTTTTTAATATAATTTAAAAAGTTTTCACCCAACATTAAATAAGCCAAAATTCAAGCCTAAAAGTCTTTGAATGCGATAAAGCCTTAATCGTTTATTTTTCAATGTTGAGATAGTCATAAAAACACTGCAGCTTATTGCTGTGCACTTTCATATCATAATGCCACTAAACTGCTGTGGGATTCATTTTAATGAACAAAAAACTGTTCAGTAAAGTCCGAAGCAACGTCCAAACTAATGTAACAATAAGACTGGACTGCTAAAAACAGGCCTAATAGCTAAACCCTGGAGACTTCATTATGCCGTCTCTCTTTAGCCTATTATAGCAACGCTGGCAGTAAAAGCTCATCACATGGACCAAACAGCATTATGACTCTGGGTGATTGTAAATAACATGTTAACTAAATGTGTGAAAAGCCAATAACAGCAGAAAGCCATTTGAGTGAATAAATTAACATTTAACTCAGAAAAAGGTGACTATTGTCTTTTCAAGCTGTGGTGTTTTTGTAAATGTCATAATAAAAAGCAAATATCCATTAAGTAGTGTTAAAGGTGGAGTGAGCGAATCCGGAGACCACTTTTTGTCAAAATCAGTGAATATCTCCTTACAATCCCATACCTGTCTGTACAGTGTGTTGGCTGAAAAAAATCCGGTGTTAAAACACAACCTAGGCTCTGCAACCAGGGATATTGCTATCTACACTGGGTTCCCTTTGTTTATGTCCCTGTTTACAGAGCATGGGCTATGTATTAACACCACAGTACACACACAGTACGGACAGGTAGCAGATCATGAGGAGACTCATTTTGACAAGAAGTTGTTTTGAAAACGAGCATCCTCCAGAATCGCTGACTCCACCTTTAATATGTTTCTCTTGTAGATGTTTCTCTCCTCACAAAGCCTCTGCGTATTCCATACAACACTAACACAATGTAAACCTGCCAGGTATTAGCATAATGAAGTGAGAGACATTAACGCAGCATGCTTCACACACACTCAGGCTTAATTCCTCTTCACTGTAAAATGGGAGAAAATATTATCAGTGTTGTCGTGAACACAAGTACAAATCCCTGCTGTTATGGTGTATACACACTGAGAGACTTCTGATGTTTGGCTGTCGGTTCCATTCCACTACAGGCATTTTGCATTTGTTTGATTTACTAGCAGCAGTCTGCGGCGCCTCTTTGAGCAACAATACAGACACAAATAAATTAAGATCAATCCTTCCTACTAGCAGATTATTTATCTCCCTACTCAAGCTGTCTGAAGTTCAGAAAACACAGCTTCAAGTTATTCATCGCCGCTCCCGAACCCCGTCGCCCACTGTCTTCACAGTAAAGACTGCTGTACACCTATACAGGTTTTTGTAGACAAAACTGTCTCATACAATACCAAATAAATAGGGTGTTACATTACAACAATTATATTTATTGGAGAATTTGCAGCAGTTTTCTTTTGATTTATTTTTCAAAATATTTTTATACATTTTATTTGTATGTTTCATTTCATTTTAAATCTTCAGGTTTCTGTTATTTTTTAACCAACTAAACTCATGTTCCTTATTGTTTAGCATTTTTCCCTCTTAACTGAGAATCGAACCAAACCCAAGAGTGACTTCAAAACAGAACCGTGACTTGTGTGTACCGTTACACCCCTACTAATAAATAATTTGTATCGCCTACTTTGGTGCCCAGATGCAGAATGAATCACTGTAAAGTAAGGCATGCCTATAGCTATTACCCCACTGTTAATCCTTCTGCAGAAAATCTATTCCTCACACTGGCTTCAGCTGTCCCCCTGAGGAAGACAAATCACAAAGCTAGTCAACGGAGCCATCAGAATCAAACAGACTGCAGTCAGAATGGAATGCGTCCTCGTGAACACTCAAGAACAAGTCTCTGTCAGAGTGAGAACACTTCACTCTCATCGGCCTCTTAAAAAGACAAAGATGAAATAATGAGGATGATTTAGATTGAGCCCAGACTAAAGGCCAACAGTGTTAACAGAGCTGGAGATAATACAAGGATCAGGGATGATTCACTTACAAGAAGATAATGGCATTTTGACTCAGACAATAGGAATTTATTAGCAATTGTGATTGACAGCTAAATACAGCTGACTTTTTTTTTAAAGCCCTGCAAACACAAATCCACATCCACTTAATCATTCTATATTATTTGGGGAGTTAGTTCCATGATAGTAAGCATCTGAAAAGAGTTAGGCATATTTATCAATCCAAATGAAAGATATTGGCATTTAAGTTTGATAAACTTTACAGAAATTTGGTTTAGAGGATGCAGGCTATGTTCTGGTTTTTATGACACATGAAGTATTTTGATCCAATCGTGCCAGTTCTCTGCCCGAAAGTTCTATAAAAACAATGATTGTTGCCATGGAGACCATTTGATGCCGCGCCTGCACAGTAATGTCAAACGGTCTAGAGAGTATAAAAACATTATTTAATATGATATAGGCTATATATAATATCATTTTTTTAACTAAGTTAATATTTATGATTATATATTTTCAATCTGATTTTAAAAAAAGCTTATTGAAACCCCCAACTATGATATCATATATTGATATGTCCTACTTTAGACCAGGTTTCCAGAGGCTTTAAGAGCACAAAGCCAGTGATAGATGAATTCTCTCACCAACAGCTTTTGCTTGTTCAGGAGAAAAGACCAGAACAGTCTCTTAAAATGACACATAGTCAGGAATAAAGAACAGCTTTAGGATAAAGAGAGAGAGAGAGAGAGAGAGAGAGAGAGAGAGCGCATATTGTGCAGTGAGCAGATGAGCACTGACCCAACCTGACCCACTTCTACCTGAGTTATGCTTTATGCTCCCTGGGCAGACACAGCTTTGTTCTGGGGGGTCATCAATCTCCCAAATCTCAGAGCCCATCAGCTGACCCTCCAATCCTGCCAGCCACACACACACACACACACACACACACGTCGGCCCGCTCCAGCCCAGGCTCTCAACACAAAGCAGAAATCACCCGGGCCACAAGCACAGGCAGTTAATCACTATGAGGAGACAATAGTATGAAATACAGCCAAGGACGGTCGGCTTCATCGCTATCGCTAAAGCGCTCAGACGGGACAGCTGATGTTTACCTGCTTGGTAACCTTATGCCCTGAGCTCAGGGGAGGATTTGCTTTGAAAACAAAAGTGAAAGGAAGTTTTTTTTATGAGCCCATACAAGGAGAATTAATTATATATAGTCATATTTAGATTAGAGTATCCTTAATTGTCATTGCATATTCATATATAACAAAATCTAGTTTGTGCAACCCCATGGACTCAGCAGTTCAGAATAATAAATAAATTAAAGGAATTACGAAAAGTTAAGTAGTGTAAATTCATCAAAAGACCTTAAAAAAAGTGCAAGTCTGTTTCAAGTCCAAAGAGTCCTTTATTTGACATGGACAGATGCTACCATTTAGAAACTTGAACAACACATCTCCAATGTACAGCATCACATCATTTATAGCTGCTCCTGCTAATTCCCTAAGGGCTTTGAAACAATCATAATGAAACTGAAATTAAAATGCAAAAATGTCACAATGATATAGTTTTAGCTACGTTGCAAAATGCCAAGCATATTATAAGACACAATAACTAGTGTGAAGAGCAGAAAACAGACAAGTTTGAAAAGTTTGATCTTTAAGAAGGCACACATTGCCCACTGCAGCCCGGCTCAGCAGCTTAACTGCTGCAGCATATGAAGAGAACTGGATGTTTGAAACAAGTTATTCCGTCTGGAGGAGACACAGTGACAGTTCTCACAGCCAATTGCGAATCAACACAATAATATAGAAGCAATATTTAAACAGAAGAAGACAGCACACGATGCTGACAAGGAGGGGATTTTCTATTCAATTCAATCAAGTTTATTTATCCATTTGGAACTGTGCCGAGCATCAGTGCGGTGTGTGTACAGTTCACATATCCAGCAACACAACACAATATACCACACAGAGAGACAGACAGACAGACAGACACACACACACACACACACACACACACACACACACACACACACACACACACACACACACACACACAGCGAATGCCAGCAGTCAAAAACAATTTGAAGTAGATGAGAGAAACAGCTTGAGACAGCGATGCAGCCAGAGAACAGTGAGGCAATCCTGATAGTACAGGACGCATGGAGCAGCATGGAGCAGCATGCAGAGGAGAAGCTAAACATACAACCACTGCACATCGGAGCAGGAAAACAACATCTCCTCTCTCACAGCAGCACCGTTATAGAGAAATAATCCTCCCACTCACTCACCTGCCTAGAGGGAGTAAAAGCATCTGTGCTCTCAGCTCTGCTGATGTTCTGCACACACCACCACCAGCACCAGTCTGAATGATCTCCTCGCCTCATGTGCTACTAGCAGATAATTGGCTCTCAGAAAAGTGGGATAAACGATCAGTGTTAAAGCTAGTGAGTAGCACAGTGACAAAGAGGGAGGATGTCTCTCTCTCTCTCTTTCTCTCTCTCTCGCTCTCTCAACAGTTTCCTGGTTTTTCATTGGTTCCTTTCCCCCAGCTGCTCTACTCCGCTTCCCGGTATAAATGCCTTAAAAGGTTCACATATGCAACTTTTGGTGTGTCAGAAAAGTGACCAGGGGGCGCCCTTAGCTCAGTTGGTAGGGCGTCCCCCCCCGGGCCGGGCCCAGCAGCAGACCCGGATTCGATTCCCGCCCGCGGTCGTTCTCTGCATGTCACTCCCCTCTCTGCCCCATTTCACCTCTGTCTCTCTGCATTATCAATAAAGCATAAAAATGCCCAAATAATATCTTAAAAAAAAATAAAAGTGACCAATTTACTAGGCATATTCTAGTAACTGAATAAAAATGTAAACAAGTAGCTCTCCCCTGAAACTGCATAGTGCATCTTTAAAGGAACAACGTATATACCCCCTCCCCCTATGGCTCACAAAGTGTATCATGATGAGAAGTGTTGGGTAAAACTAATTACAGTTTAGGGTCGGAGCGCAGGAAATACCTCAATAATTCATGAGCTTAATCTAAGGGTGACGGCAGATGTGTTACCTGGAGAGAGAAAGCTATCGGAGCAGAAGAATTAGATTTCCTTGGGGAAGTCGTGTACCTACGTGTGTGTATCTGGGAATAAGGACTGGACAAAATAACAGGGTATCAAGGAACCGCTGATTTTTATTGATCGTTCTCAGTGACAGGAAATGTGACAACATGTAAACAAAGGGTTTGTAAAGAAAGTGGCCCACCTTTACTAACAACAGCCCAGGTTGTGTGTAGACACTGATTTTTTTAACTGAACTCACAGTGAATCGTGATTTTGGCAACAATCATTCTCTAGAATCCCTGACTGAAGTATATACAATAATTGTTTATTTCATCCTTTTTCGAGGTGATTTTAGTAGCAATAGTTACTACATCAATGCTGTGCTTTTCCTGAAGTCCATGTGCAAACACTTTCAAAGAGTCGAATTATCATACATTATTTCAAACCTCCAGAAACTGGTTCCTAACGTGAACTATTTCCAGAGTCTTTCAGGGACTGAGCTGCAGACAGCAAAGAGCCTCAGCTCCTCCTGCAGTAATCTCTAGTCACAGCACCTGTGTTGTTGTCGTCTGGAATTCAGGTGATAAATTAGCCGACGACAAAGAACAGATTCAGTCGCAGGTGCATCAAATGTTCCTTTCCCGAGGCGCCTTGTACAAACGCTGACTTTCCCAGTTTGCACTTTAGTCAATCTGAGACTTCCAGTGAGCAGAATGTAACGGCTGGCTGAGAACTGTTAGCTGTGGGACTCTGTGTGTGTGTGTGTGTGTGTGTGTGTGTGTGTGTGTGTGTGTGTGTGTGTGTGTGTGTGTGTGTAGGTGTAGGTGTGTGTGTGTGTTTGTGTGGAGTCAGTACCAGCGCAGACAGACAGACTCATATTCAGACCTTCAGTGTTAATCCTGGTGAGTCCATCACAGGGAACAATATGAAGCAATTATTCATGAAGGTTTGATGGTTTTAACTGCAGTCTGTTAGGAGTTTGATGTGCTGCTTTGTACGGCAATCTGCTGCTCTACATTTAACACATGCACAATGGAGGGGTTTAGACACCAATCATTTGATCATGTGATCATCAAAATAACAAGCCATGTCACAATACAGGAAACTAACTCTTCTGGACAGTCATAACTAAGTCTTATCTGGTGAAGTTGCAATACAACATTTATTTGTTTAATGCCAGACACAGCCTGCCAAAACATTGTTTTTTCTTAAGAATATGTCAGTTTTTAGATTTTTGTCTATTTTGCTTCGATTGCATGTCTTATTTCTTAGTAAAAATACATGTTTGTTTTATGATTTATGATACAGCTTGTTCTTAAATAAAAACATGCAGAAAATGCATTTTTAAGACCTATACATAATATGTTTGTGATTCATGAAATGATCAAAGGCTGTATCCAAAATCAGTTCTGGAAAAAACCTTGGACTCTAATATTTTGTAAAAGAAATTTGAAAAATTTAACCAACATTTGTTTTTTGGTTTTAATACAAGTAATCAACGATCAAAGTTTCACGATGATATCTATAAGTCAAACATTCTACCCTGTAGTTCACCTGAAGGGTCTCGCCTTCATTTTCAGACAGAAGCTTCAGAAAGTAAACCTCATTGATGAATCTAAATACATGAATCACAGACCGTCTCAGTGGCCTTCAGGTCCACATCTGTGCTGTCAACCTGAGCCCAGCTCTTCTTATTGATCAAACCTACTTCATGCCTAAATCAGCAGCTAGTGGGAGTGTATACAAATATCAAGTACGGATTGCAATATGGCATGATGGCTGTGCAACTAATTTCAACCAGCCACCACACACGCACACACACACACACACACACACACACACACACACACACACACACACACACACACACACACACACACACACACACACACACACACACACACACACACACACACACACACACACACACACACACACACACACACACACACACACACACACACACACACACACACACACACACACACGCACACACACACACGCACACACACGCACACTTCTCCAAACAAACACAGCTTGCCTTTGGTCTATACTTAACTGTCATTGATGCATATTTCATAAGGGAATCCTTCACTGTCTTCCTTTGATTCTTTGGCACTTTGGAGCTGCTGTCTAGAAATCCATTAAGTCCCATTATCATCTCTCCAGTCCTCAGTTCAGATAACAAGAGAATTCTTACAACTCTAATGTATCGTACGTTATAGCTCCGTCCTTTACTACTATATATGGACGTTTAACAGTTAAGATAAAATGTACAATTACAACAGTTCTTTGAGTCGGTAAAATGTCTGAACATAATGGAAAATGGAGGTAAAAATTGGACAAAAGCCAAATGAAATGTCTTCCAACTGAACTATAGAAAAGCAGTAAGTCCTCACATTTAAAAAAGGTGAATTAGCATGGGTTATCCATTTTAGCTTTAGTGCATAATAACATTTTATTTTTATTTTTTATATTTTTTTTTAGCAGTTGAATCAACAACTGATACATTTATTTGGTGCTTTTTGGAATTTTCAGAGTTTCTGCGCAAGTGTCGGGGGTAAACGTTTGTATACGCTGCCATACTGACAAATACAGAGAGTTTTGTGGAGCTGATAGGCTTAATCAACTTTTTGTCACCTCATGTGGCGATGTCTTGAATGTAATCGACATTCCTTAATATAAAAAAGTTTCGTACTACAGCTTTAAATAATGGGAAAAACAAAGCACTGATTCTTTTTCATCCCCTAATGATATGATATCAAGCCCTGGAAATTGAGTTTTGTGTGCCAAAATGTTGAGGTATTCTTCTCTGAAACGTCTCTCTCTGCACTGATGCAATAAAGATAAAAGGAAATGTCTGCTCCTGAAAGATGTGAAAGATTGCATTTTTAAATCTCATTGTCAACCGCTTTCATAGGGACCATTTCTGTGGTTTGCACTATTTAAATCAAATCTGTAACTGTCGTCTCTATTGTATTAGGGAGAAAGAAGAAACCACAACTGTCTACATTGGTAAATACCACTTCTTGTCTACTGTGTGTGCTCTGAAAAAACATCTGGTGTTAATACTCAGCCCAGGATCTGCAAACTGCTTACCAAAGTGTATATAAACAAAGGGTCCTATACTATCAAAATGACAGTTTACATTGCCTAGGCTGTGTATTGACACTGGATTTATTTTCCAGTGCAATGATTGGACAGGTAGCAGATCGTGAGGGGATATTCACGGATTTTGACAGAAATTATTTTGACAACAAGAGTTCTCCAGAATTGCTGACTCCAAGTTCATATTCCAGACCAAAAGATAAACACTCCTAAATTAAAGTATGCCTTTGTAAATATGGATAAACTGCATGGATTCTTGGGCTACTAATGTGCATAAAGTCCCATTCTGCTAAATGAGCATCAGAGGGAGAGACGCTGAGAGAACATGGCCATAGAGACGGAAAATAAAGCAAAGACTTCAGAGAGTGAGATCATTCCACTTCAGAACACACAGAGACCTAATGTTGCTACAGATGAAACTCTGGCCCTGTTATGAACAGCAGTTTGGGTCAGCTCAGGGTTCTGATTTGAACCCTTTTCCAGCACTAGACTTTTGTTTTATAAAAAGATTAAAAAAAAGTAATAAAAAAACACATTCTAATGTAAGTAATCAACTGGTTAAGTTTCATGATGGTATCTACAGTACAAGTTATACATGTTAATGTTTTACTTCTTTTCATTCGCTTTTAAATGTCTTCTAATGTGTTTTATGTATTTTAATCTTGCCCCTGTAAAGCACTTTGAGTGGCCTTGTGTTTGAATTGTGCTATATAAATAAACTTGCCTTGCCTTGCCTTTAACCTACAGTGACTCACCTTAAAACATTTTGATTCTCAGGTAAAAGTTCAGGTTATAAAAGTAACTGCCCAAACTTCATCAACAGATGTCGGCCTTCAAGGTGAATTTGATTCCAAAAACACTCTGGGATCCTCCTGACTACAACTGCTTCTGTCTCCCTGACGTAGGAGCAACTATAATGTTGAGCATATGGAACTAAATACTTCACCCAGAGCCTGAAACACCTCCTGCCTCCTTCCTTTGTTAATAAACATGATATTCAAGCTTAGCACCGCGCTGCTCACTGAACCAGCTAAGCACTTGACAGCAACATCAACTCATCTCCTCTCATATGAATATACAGTCTGTGTCCGCGCCTGGAGTCATCTAACTCCTTTCTCTGATAAACTTGGCATGGTTGCTAAGTGATGCTGTAAGTACAGGACATTCTATCACTTAGGAAGTCAGTCAGTTACTCAGTCATCCTGTCAGCGCTGGCATTGAAGGTCAAATATTATGCAAAACTTTGTCATGGTTTTTCAACATTATTAGAGGTTCCCGGTTTTACTAGAGACTCCAGAAGTATGAGAAAAAACCACCCTCTCTCTTTATCTCCACCTTCTGAAAACTGGTGTTCAAAATCCCCAGACAGATTTATCTCCCCTTATGATGTCACAAGGGGAGAAGCCATGCCCCTCATTTCCAACCTAACTTAGCGCTACATCAGTTATAAGCCACACCCCCAGATACCCAATCTGAACAAACCGGGCTTTTTGGAAGGTGGGGCTTAAAGAGACAGGCACCAAAACAAACCGTTTCAGACAGAAGCTAAACAGAAGAGATTAAAAATGGCACAGTGAGAAATATACGGGTGTTTTAGGACACTACACCAAGAAAACAGTATATAGTATAAACCAAATTACAATTTTTTAAAACTGAAATGAAGCATAATATGGGAGCTTTAATATTTCTCCCCACAGTGGCTGTACATAGACCCCAGAGGTCAGATCCACTATCAGTGAAGCAGCATTCGTTCCCAAACGCATTACGCCTCACGTACTCTGTGTCCTCCGCTCTGAGCTCGCTGCTTTGCCCGATAGATTGCAGCCACACAGACATTCATGACCTACACCACCTCAGATAATCAAGCCGATAAGACACTGGGGGGAAGAGTTACGGTCAAGAGGCAGACCCACTATTATTTGTGGCATTTGTCTAACCTTTCACGGGGAAATCAAGTGAGTGGCTGCCCAGACTACCTGAGTGGATGCTGTGGCAATCATCAGTGTCTCCCAGCAGATACAAAGTTCACTGCTTCTTACAGGGAGAGAAAATGTCATGTTTTCCACGAAGTTAAGATAATTTGAGATTGAATTAAAGTCTGGAGAACGCTTGTTGTCAAAATATATTTTAGTGATTCACCTCACAATCTGCTACCTTTCCGTACTATGTGTGTGCTGAAAAGAAAATCCACCTTTAATGCACAGCCTAGGCTCTGTAAACTGGTACAGTACTTTATCAGCGAATGATATGGAGCAAACATTTCCCAGCATTTCTGACTCCAATTTCAGAACACATTACAACCATCTGTCTTCCTATGATGGACATATTTATCCCGTTTTCATGAAATGCCAAAAACTGTGTCAGATCAACAGGGAAAAAGCCTGAATGTAATTCCATTTAAAATGACAGAAGGATTAGAGTTTTTTTAAGGCCTTATGTGATGTCGAAGCGCACAGGGTCACTGGGAACCGTTTTTTTGTTGAGAGAAAAATTGCTTCACATAAATCATTTCTATGGAAAGAATGAGCTCAAAAGTAGAACTGATTTGATTTAAGAGTTTAGCCATATTTTCTTTCGATGGGAAAGATTAAGTACACTGGCCAGCAGGGCCCAATATCACAGCTGGGACCTGCCCTGTATTATAACAGCTACACACACACCGTAGACACACACACACACACACACACACACACACACACACACACACACACACACACACACACACACACACACACACACACACACACACACACACACACACACACACACACACACACACACACACACACACACACACACACACACACACACACACACGCACACACACACACAGCGTAAGCCCTTATGTCCAGAGAGTGATAACATACTGCTATTGGAAAGAACAGTTGTGATTCAATGTGTCAATGTCCACTGGACTCTAGTCTCAGGTGCATCTTTTCTCCGCTCCACTGTCTGTTTGCACCTGCTCTGTTTTCAGCAGGACTGTCACGCTGCTATTTACTGCTGTAATGCACGAACAAACAAAAAACCAAACAATTATTTATGTTTTGCTAATGCAATATACAATATGCGATAGCCAAAAGAGAAAAACACTTTTTATTTTTTTTCATAAAATTATAATTTTTCTCAATATAACAATAAAACAGCTGGTAGGGTTTCTAGTGGCAAATATTATTTCCCACTGTGGCTGAGAACTGAAGACAGATAGCCATATTCATTCCAGTTTGTGTGGATGGGGTTTCAAAACAAACAGCTCAATTACATTTTTTTTTTATTGCTAACCCACAGTGGGCACAACTGTAGCTCATTGTGCAAAACTCTAATTACAGTCTGCACTAACAAAAGTCACTGGAGCTGAACAGTTCACTTCACCTGCAAAATAGGCTCAGAGCAGCAAACACTATGAACCAGCCTCATTGAGATAACACACACTGTCACTCAGAACCTGCTCAGAGTACAAACACTAGCATCAAACCCCAATACACAAATTACACACTTTAAATTTTTAAAATTTTGAATAATTTGAGTTACTTCACAGAAATAAAGTAATATTTTCTTTGAGGAAAGAGTGAAATTAGTTAACATGAAATTGTTTATTTTATAACATACCAGTTATGCTTAGGTAAACAAAAATAAATGACGATCAGAAGTTTGCTTCTATAGTTATATCTTTTTATTTTATATTTTATTGATAACATTTCCAAATGTATCTGTGAAAATATTCTATAATTGTAATACAGAAATCAAGGGAGCAACTCTTTTACATTTTTGTTTGCTTGAAAATTCGTATTACAGACTTTAGACTTTAGATCTTTGCAGATTGTGTTGCACTCTCAATCCTGCCTCTCTCAATGACATCAGTGTAGCCCTTACTGTATTACATCAGAAATTGCAGCTCAATGTCTTAGGTCTTCCTCCACACATCCAGTCTCACTGCTTCTCTTCTCCCTCCAACAACCTGTCTTCCTATTTTTGAGCTTTCCCTATACTGTATATACAGTATGTTCACTAACAAATCTAAAACAAGACACCTTCTTAGTGTTTCAGTTGAAATTGCAATCAGCAGTGTTTGAAATGCACCAGAGCCGGCCCGAGGCATAAGCGAACTAAGCGGTCGCTTAAGGCCCCCGACCGCCAGATGTTTATATTAACATCATATTATGCAAATGTAAGTTATCATATAAAAAACGGAATAAAATGTTTTGGTCTAGATAATTAATAGCCTAAAAATGTTATCAGTTCAGGTAATCTGAAATTATCTGATCATGTCACGTTCACATCCATGCTCAGTGTGTATTGAGTTTATTTAAATACAATTGGAAATGGGGATGCCCTCAGTTGCCCATGCACTGTGTATAGTCTATAGCCTATTTCAGCCTTGCCTGTGGAAATAAAGATACAGTAGCTGGACAACAGAGTTCTTCTGCTTCGTTCCTCTCACTGCACTTAAATGCATTCATTATATTACAGAGAAATGTGTCCCGTAAAAGAAAAAGAGCTCCAAGCCCGACCCAGAGGACCCTCCATAATATTTAATTGTATATTAATATTTTTATGGAAAATCCATGTGTCCTTCTTCAATAGCTTCTAATTCATCTGACCCAGTGTCTCCAAATTATTTGTTCACACAATTTCTCAGATTTAGCCTCTTAATTTTCCTCTCAAAGTGCACCAGATTCATGCATTTCACTTTAAAAAGGTTAAAAAAATCTCCCGGAGGGGCATACCCCGCACCCCCCTAGGAGGGTCTGAATCTCGGTTGTCTAATATTTTCGCACAGCTGCACAGTGGAGGCACTAGCAGAAATCACTGGGTGTGTGAATGATATTTAACAAAGATCTATAGTTTCAGCAGCGCTAACATTGGAGAGGGGGCCCCTAATCATATTTCGCTTAGGGCCCCATGAAGGCTTGGGCCGGCTCTGAAATGCACTATGTAATCCACAGTGTTGTGCAGGCTGTGGTTAAGCCATGAGATAAGTGTGTTAAGTTTTGAAAATTGTGTTTAAGCAATGAAAAACGATCTAGAGTTTGGTCCACATGAACCGCTGCTGTGCATAGTGTAGTTAGAGTTTTACACTTGCCGTTCCAGTTGTGCCCACTGTGGTTTAGCAATCGAAAAAAACTGTAATTTAACAGCAATATTGGTATTTTTGCAGCTATTGATATTTTGTCAGGAATCTACTCCTCAAAGTCAAAACGGAAGCCTGAAATTTAATTGGTTTTATAAATTAATTAAATATAGTTGCCAATCTGACAATTTATTAACTACACAAATAATCAAATAATGTGCTAAATAGCAATATATAATCATGGAATATATCCATACAGATTTGTTCCCCCAGAAACAACTACGCCCTTGAATGGACTCGTATGCAGAACCACATTTACAGAGTGCCGGTGCCTATTTTTTAGATGGAATCTAACTTTCTTCTTCATAAACACTAAAGTTCAGGGTCAGCCTGAAGCAGCGCCCCCTGCAGACAGTCAGCATAAATGTTTCGTATTGCCACAGATGACATGTCCTAAACTATTTTCTGTTGTTGTGATTCACCGTGCCAATGTTTGGGGCCGGACTGTCTAATTCAAGGTCTCTCTGCTCTTATACAAAATAAATTTTTAACCAAATAATAACTCACTGAAAAACAATCTGGTGTAGATACACAGCCTAGGCTCTGTAAACTTGTATGTAAACAAAGGGGGCCCACTCTTGCTAGCAACATTCACAGAGCCTGTGTATTAACACTGGATTTTTCTTTTTCAGTGCAGACACAGGACATGTACCGGACAGTGAGAGAGAGATATTCACTGATTTTGACTAAAGTGATTTAGTCACTAAGCATCCTCCAGAATCAATGACTCTACAGTGAAAATGAATTCATTCCAATCAACAGTGGTTTTCTCAGATCTCGGTGGTAACAAGCCCATAGCGACTGGGCCCTCAGTGACCCTTAAAGAGCCGGCGGCCTCCTGCCTGAGGAAGCCCGGCCCGCTGCACTTTGTAATGAGCTGCTGTTTGTCTACAGGCCTTTAGATGAGCCATGGAGCTGTCAGCCACCACACTACTACACATGGGCGCATAGGGCACATGATGCAGTTGGTTTATGGTGACTTTGAGGACGATTCATGCCTTTGGTGATGCGTTACTGTTTAAGATTCAGTTCAGTTTATGAAGTAAAGTGATGTGATGATATTTTTTTTGGTACACTGCATAGTTTAGTCTATTGTGTTGTGTTGTTCCTCTTTACTAACGGCTGTGTTGCTGATTATAACAGAAGTGGAGTCAAGCCAGTGAATGAGGATAGGCCCTAGAGGCATGTTAGGGTTGTTTGCAGGATGCTGTTTTGGAGTTGCATCTCTTGAAGTACTCAGTCTATTAAAAGTAAAATAGGAACAAGAAATGGACACGCATTAGGTCTGATCGCCCCATGGTGATGTTTTACAAATGTTTTTTTTTGTCCAAATCCCCAAAGTGAAAGGCAGCAAATTGTTACATTGTTGCACACACACAGTACAGACAGGTAGTGGATCACAAGGAGAGATTCACTGATTTAGAAAAAAAAATTAAATAATTTGACAACAAGCATTCTCCAGAATCCTTTTAAAATGGTGCTGCATATTCTTTCAGTTTTCCTATCGGTTCATCGATAATTTATTTCAGCATCATTACTAAAACAGGAGTGATTTAGTTTCAATGGGGTAAAACATACTAATAGTCCAAAATACAAAGCAAATATTTCTTATTTTGAAACCGTGACCTGCTTAATATGTCACATACACTAGCCTCCTACTTCTTCTGCCACGTTTCCATTCAGATAAGCAATGTCTCCTGCTGTTTGTGTTCCTTCAATGGAGCTGTAATGAGCTTTAAAGACACAGTTAAAGGTCTGGACTCCTCTCTGTGACTGCCTCATGGTCTCTGTGTGTGTGTGTGTTGGATAGAATGGGATGCATTGCTCTCACAGTGTGACTTATTGCATTTCTGATCTGATCAGACACACAGCCCTCCTGCCAAATGCAGTGAGAGGGAGGCTGTAATGTGAACTAAGTTATGACTTGGAGTTCCATCTCTCTGTCACCACTACTGAGCAGAAACTCCATAAGAACTAGAGTGCAGAAAGGGCTGACAACTCTGGAACACAATGCCCATTGAAATCAAACTAATTTCACATATAAAGTCATTCACAACAACGGTTTAGAACAAAAACAAAAACAAAGCAATGCCCATGTGTAACCTTATTGTTAGTAACAGAAGGTAATATCTCTGTCTTGTAATGTGATATGCATGATATACTATGGCACATCACTTGTGTTCTGGTATAGTATTGTATTATGTATTGTAGTATTGCAGTATTGTATTGTATGATGTATCCTATGTTGTGGTTTCAGTATGCTATTCATTGAAAGCCTAGTGTGTTGATTAAGTTGTACAGTACAGGTAGAGCTGTCAGTCCAACCACGTGTCCTAATACACATGTCCCGTCAGTCCTTCAGAACCCATCCACCTCACCTCAAAGCAGCAAACAACATCACAGAGAAACCATCTCGCTACTCACCTCCACAAGCCAGCACACACAGCGGGGGATGTGTGAAGGAGTTGACCGCTCTTTGTGTGTCTCTCTCGGTTACATTGGTTGGGACACCGGGGCTCCAACGGACTCCGCGATCCCGACTATAGAGCCGAAATCTCTGCAGTGGTAAATGCACAGTCTTTCGTTCGCGTTGAGTTGTGATGTATCCTCTTCCTTCAGCTCTCGTTAAAGACAAACTTCGAGGTTATGTCGTGGGGCATTTCGTTTAGCTGTCGAAATCGTTGCCACATCGCTACGGCACAGCGGCTCGTCTTGATGTTGCAATAAACGCTCTGGTCTACTCTGCTCTGCTCTCTGCACAGACTGTGTTTCAAACCTCTCCTTGCCTCGGCAGCAGCAGCACACACTGGGCGGGCAGAGGAGGGCGGTGCGTCCGGGTTCGTGCGCTCCTCAGCGGGGCATGCGCGTGGCACAGACGGTCACATCCCTGGATCCACCTGTCATCACAAGACAAAGTGCATAGGCTCAATCCGGTTTAAAATACAAGGGCGAGACGGGACTGGCTCAGAGAGTGTGACCCTCAAACCCAGCAGGGGCGATGGTAAGATTTTAGGGGAACCAGGGTTGGGGACTGGTGCACTCCATGTTATTAAACTGGTAGCTCAACTAAATTCATACAGTATTTGCATAGTGATTCAAGTAAATTTGTACTGTGTTGTCAACAACTGAAACTACAAACGTTGTTGCTCCATAAAGGAATTAATCATTACTTTTATTGTACCATTGCTTTAATTGAACCCCCTTTGATGAACCCCAGTTAAAGGAAAATCCAAATGTGTTTGAAACAAAAATGTGACAGTCCTAGTGAAAAGTCCAGATGGAACTGTTTTATTTAAGACAGGCATTGATCTCATGGCTGAGACTTTGTTTTATGTTATATCTTGTCATAATTTCATATTACATTTGCATAGTGAATTTGTAATTTGTAACACAGCAGTTTTACCTCCTTTTTCTAAGTAGCTTTATTTAACCAAACTAGATTTATCCAAAGGGAAAGTTCAACTTCTTCCAGTGTGAAGAAATATATCGTTTTCAAAGCATTTCTAAAGTAGCTTCCCGGAGACTGAGAGGAACTCATTTCTGCCGAAAGGGGGAACACTGTGAACACATTGGTCCATAACACCCGCCCACACACACACACACACACACACACACACACACACACACACACACACACACACACACACACACACACACACACACACACACACACACACACACACACACACACACACACACACACACACACACTGTGGGAGGAGACTGAGGTGGAAAAAGCAATTAGTAGAAACCTGTTAAATGTTTAAGATGCTCTGGGTTTGGGAGGAGGACGCTGAACATTTCTATAAAGTTAGAGCAGTCAGAACTTCACAACTTTTATGAAAAAAAATCAATCCAGACCTAATGGAGGTCTAGTCCAGGGAGCCTTTCAAAGGGTTTAGCTCCTTTCTGTGTTGTTGAAGGCGAGATAACAGGGAGATGGGAATTGAACCAACCTTCATTTTGACAGGGAACCTCTTACTAAATCTATACAAGACCTTTGACCCAAGATTAGGAAGCCCCATCATCAAACCACCGCACGTTCTGGAACAAATATGTGTGTCTCTAATTTCAGTAACATTTCATGTTATGTGGAAACGACAAAAATTAAATGCAATACAATAAATGTGATACAATACCATCATATCCACCACTGCCTCAAGTCTTTTCACAATATATATCTTTTGACAATATATATTGTCACTACAAGTGAACAACACTGTTGAATGTCTCTGACATTAAAAGCTCAACTTTTACAGGTTCATAATCTCCTAAACATTATGTTAAAAGGGCTGAAATCTGAAGCTAACCACAGAAATAAGCTGCACATTATCAGGGGAGAAAGAGACTGTGTGAACAATGCTGATGTCTATGTTTTTCACAGTTATCCATGGTGTGTTATTAAATCAAGATTATTAAGATAATTCCAGTGAAAATACCGTTGCACCGTGGAACACAGTCTCACAGAGAGAATCCTGTGGATACCGGCTCATGCACCAGTTGAGGTCATATTTGGGCTAAGCTGTTTATATGCATATTCATATTCATGTCCTAATCACAAACACCCCAGCATACATAATTAAGCTGCACACTTTGGATATTATTATGAAAAGGAGAACTCGGCATGACCACAAAAAAATCACATTAAATAGGAAACCCTGGGTAATATGGGCCGATATCCTGGCACATAATGGTGAAGAGAGCTTATACCAGATGGGAAATGGTGTTTTCAAAAGCCCAAATGGAACATATTGAGCCTTGTTAATATCATGGGATGTGAATGTGCATAAAAATGCCTTCATTAAAACATGTGTCCTTGTTAAAGTGGGCATTTAGTTTAAGGTATTGATGGAACACAAAGCAAGCCAGCCATTGTTCCTCACTATTGTCTATTAGATTTAGTTTCATAAATCACGTCAGGGCTGCCAGTGGTGGAGACGCTGTGGTACATTTAGTTAAAGGCCTGACTATTTTAGCTTGGGAGAGAGTTTATATATATTATAATCCTCCTTATTCCCATCTGGTGAACATTTACTCAAGAACTGCACTTCAACAGAGACATTTATTCATGTTCTAGACTACTGTATAACTTCACTCCACTGTGTTTCAAACGATAATGGTGCACTTACACCTGAAGACTGTGGTTGTTGCTACTTTCTTTGTAGAGCGGGGATTAGTATAATCACAAAAGAGGTTCTCAGAGAAGTATAACTATAAGTTTGATGTATAAGCATCTATACAGTCTAATACTAGAATCGCTGACTCCACCTTTGTCGTGAAGTCTAATCCAGAACCTTCTTCCCTGCAGTGTATAAAAGCTGCTCTCTCTTAGTTTAGTGTTAGGGTCAGAGGAGAGCTGAGGGGCTGGAGAGAGAGAGAGAGACAGAGAGAGAGAGACGGAGAGAGAGAGGGCTGGGGATAAATCAGAGTGACAATTAACAGAATGACACATCATGACATGTCAAAACCTCCAAACAGGCTCTGATGAATCATAGGACAGAAATAACCACAGCAGCTCCAGTGTACAGAGCAGACCTATGCCTGTGTGTGTCAACTCTGTGTTCACATCCTAACCTGGAACACTATATCCTCACTCTCTAAACAGTGTCGGTTTGATGTTTTACACATTTCCTGAGAATCATGAACTTCCACGGCCAGTAGACGGCTCCACTTAGATTAAAGCCTGGAGGAAAAGGGTATTTGTTTTAGAACATGTACATTACCGTACATAACTAAGTTCTAGAGTAGTTTTTACAGTCAGTAGAGTCATTTCAAAAGAGTAGTTTTCTTATATTTATCCCTTGGATTAAACCTCAGCCTTGGGAGAGATTTCAAACAGTGATGTGTTGAATTGACGCGCTACATTCATAGTAAAACAAGAGTAAATAGTTTTGAGATATGCCCCATTCTTGGGTGAGACCCTCTTTCATATACAGTATGGTTAGACCCTGTAAAAGGCTCTCCCAGTGGCCTTGCATATTAGAAATACATCGATAACAATTTTTACATGAAAACTAAAACATGTCATATAAATGTTGTTCTAGCTGTCAGGGCCCAACCAAGGGAGGGGTTAGCAAGGGAGCGTTGCAATCTAGAACTCTCACCACTAGATGACTCCTTTATTACACACTGCACCTTTAATGACAATTCCCAATGAATCAATGAATAATCTCATTCTCCTTTTGGCACATTATACACAGTGAAGGTTGTTGTTGTTTACGATGGCTGTTGCTAGTACCGTTGTTAGGGTTAGTGTTATTCCCAATGCTACGTTCCACATTTATTATGTAGTCGGCTGCTGTAAGGGAGCGGCAGCAGGTTTGTGTGAAGGCATTAAACACAAGGCGAGATCCCCTGGGTGAGCGTCACACTGCCAGCGCGCCACTGTGCTCAGACTGACGGAAGTAAACAAGGAGGGAATGTTCAGACGTATTTTAAGATTTTCCTTTTTGTATTTCTTCGCCCTGTTTATTCTAATGAGTGTGTGCTGGAGCGGAGCCGTCTTTAAGATACACAAGGCAAAACGTACAGGCGCTCTCTAACACACTCATGAAAAGGTTTTGAATCAAAGGGATACATTGAATTTCAAGGGCTAAAGGTTATTTAAACTGTATAACCACTGATCTTCATGGTAACATTAATTCTGCCTTTTTAAGCTCAAATTTTCATTCATCTGTGAAACCAATTGTTTCCATTGATATATATGCTTAGTAAGATGTACAAGATATGTATTGAAAAAACTAGGCAAGTGTATTATTAGTTTTTTAACTATTTATAGGGACGTGTACAACAGATGTTTGAAGTCATATCTGGGGCGCGATTTGCCAGAGGAATGGGGTAATGTCTCGCTTTCTGGCTCTATGGTTAGATATTTGACTTTACATACATGTATCCCTACAGACCTACCCTACAGATCAAATCCATGTACACACACACACACACACACACACACACACACACACACACACACACACACACACACACACACACACACACACACACACACACACACACACACACACACACACACAGTCAGTAGATTACTTGCAATTCAGGAAGCAGCCGACACAAACTAGCCTCATCCGGCCTCCCTTCACATCCACAGCTTTCACGCCTCCTTGGAGACACGTAGAAACTATTGATCACAAACCTGTTCTGATGGATCTCAGTCGGCCTGTGAACATTTATAGACGTGAACGTTTCAAGACTTTGGGCTTGGCGCTTGAACAACCTATTGATGGGTTTAGACAGACGGTGTGTCGGGGATTGGAGCCGTCTCAAGCATACAGCAGCTGTGTGTGTAGCTGGTTAGAACATAGCACCATACTGTAGCACTAGATCTAAAGGGCTTTGCCTCAATCAGCATATTGGTCACACACCTGGACAAACTGACAGGGAATTAATCATATGTTCCCGGAGGAGGGGCCACAATAGTGATGTATGTTGGAAAAATGCTTATGATGTTCTTTCATGTTACTGGAACAAAGACTATTCAATTCATATCACTGAGGCAAGGCAAGGCAAGTTTATTTATACAGCACAATTCAGACACAAGGCCACTCAAAGTGCTTTACATGGGCAAGATTAAAATACACAACACACATCAGAAAAGCGAATGAATAAAACATTTAAAAGCAAATGAATAACATTTAAATAAAATAAAAATGTTGGGTTAAAATGGAAACAGAAAAGTCTTCAGACTTGATTTAAAAGAACTGAGAGTTGCAGCAGACCTCAAGTTCTCTGGGAGTTTGTTCCAGAGATTTGGTGCATAAAAACTAAAAGCTGCTTCTCCTTCTTTAGTCCTAACTCTGGGGACTGTAAGCAGACCTGTCCCAGACGACCTAAGGGCTCTGGACGGCTCATAAAGTATCAGCAGATCAGTAATATATTTTGGCCCTAGACCATTTAGGGCTTTATAAACCAACATCAATATTGAAATCAATTCTTTGAGTGACAGGAAGCCAGTGTAAAGACCTCAGAACTGGGGTGATGTGACTGAGCATCATATGCGACTGAATAAGTTTGCCAGAATCAGAATCAGAATCAGAAAAAACTTTATTTATCCCAAGAAGGGCAATTTAGTTCACAGTTCCAGTTCGCAGTAAAAAATCATTTAAATAAATACTATAAAAAAAGCAATACGAGGTAGAAAATAACATAAATAAACAGCAGTCCAACACACAAATTCAACTCACATTAATTTCAACTCAACATGTCAGAACAACCACCCAGCTACACTGGTGCTCTCCCCCTACTCCTGACCCTTGTGATCATTCATTAACCTGATGGTTGCAGGAATAAAAGACTGAGTACTTCATTGTTCTTGCCCTGATTGAATGATAGCGCCGCCCGGAGGGCAATAGTGTGAAATCCTCACTGAGGACATGGTCAGGCTGACTGATAGTGCATTTAGCTTTCTGGACTGCATGTTTGTTCCACAATGAACGTATGCTCTTCAGCTGGATTCCAGTGATCTTTGAACAGATCTTTACAATGTTATTTAAACTGTTCTAGTCCTTTACTGACAGACTGTTAAACCAGCATGTAAATGAAAAAGTTAAAAGACTCAATGAAATACTGATAAAAAGTTCTCAAAATAACACTGAAAGAGTTGAGCATTCTCAACAAGTGAACTCTTTGTTGTCCCTTTTTAACAATGACCTCATTATTTGCATGACATTTAAGCTGGTTATCAAATACTGTGCCTATATATTTGTAGGTGTCTACAAGTTGGACTTCCTCCCCATGGATAACACTCGGTTTAGGCTCTCCCTTCACTTTCCTAAAATCTATGACTAATTCCTTTGTTTTTATACATTCAGATCTAAGAAGTTGTCATCCCACCATTTAACAAATTATGTCAAAGCAAGGCCATGGTTGCAGTGTGGACCTTTAGCTAGATAACTTCCCAGTTGAGAGGACCTACAGCTATCTGTGTACATAATGAACAGGGGTGACAGTACACACCCTTGGGGTGAACCAGTATTGCAAATAATGGTCTGGGACAAGTGTCAATTTACAGAGACTATCTGAGTTCTGTCTGTTAAGAAATGTAAAAGCAACAACATAATCTGATGGGGTAGCTCAAACTCTGCAGCTAGTCTCTCAATTAAAATATGCGGCTGCATCTTATTAACAGCAGAAGAAAAGTCTGCAAATAACAGTCTAACATGAGATCCAGGCTTTTCTACATGTTTATACATTGTATCTAAAATAAAGAGCTTTGCATCATCTACACTTTTTCCAGCTTGATAAGCAAACTGTAATGCAGGGGTCTCCAAACTATTGGCCCGCGGCCGATTTTAAAAATATAATGTAATATGGCCCTTTGAATTTTTTTTTTTTTGCATTTCTTAGTTAACCCACAAGTGCAGGGGTGTCAAACACTGATTGATTGGCCCGTGGCACATTTAAAAAATATAATGTAATATGGCGCTTTTAATTTTTAAATAATTTAAATGCACTCATTATATTACAGAGAAATATGTCCCATAAAAGAAAATGAGCAACAAGCCCATCCCAGAGGACCCTGCATAATATTTTATTTTAAATTAATATTATTATGGAAAATCTATGTGTCCTTCTCCAATAGCTTCTAATTCATCTGACACAGTGTCTCCATTTTTTTTTCATACACAATTCTTCAGATTTAGCCTCTTAATTTCCCTCTCAAAGTGCACCAGATTCATGCATTTCACTTTAAAAACTTTAAAAAATCTCCCGCGGGGGCATACCCCCGGACCCCCCTAGGAGGGTCGGGACCTCGGCTGGATACTATTTTCACCCTGCTGGACATTGGACGCAAAGGCAGAAAACACTGTGTGTATCATTGGCATATAAACAAGAGGGGGAATGTGTCTGTTTAATGTGCAAGGAAAGTGTTGCCGTGAAGAAGGATTACTATTTACGAAGACACTATGAAACTAAACATCAGAGCAGCTACATGTCCTGATAAATGTGTTATTTTTTGCAATGTGGCCCGGCCCTTCGTAGCTTTTTCTGTATGTGGCCCTCAGTGAAAAAAGTTTGGAGACCCCTGCTGTAATGGGTCAAGTTTTCCACTAACCAGAGACATGATTTCATCCTTCATAATTTTCTCAAAAATGTTGCGCTTGTTACATCTCCATGTAGCACTTACGTGGCACTTTGTAGTTTGGTTTGTTACAAGCTATAGTACTTACAAGATTCTTGTTGTTCTGAGTTTGTACCTTCATGGTTGAATGTCCTTAATGGAAGTCACTTTGGATAAAAGCGTCAGCTAAATGAAATGTAATGTAATGCTGAAATACTGTATTTTATATTGTTTTTAGCATTAAATGAATGGTTGATTTAAAAAGTATATCCTTATCACCTACAGTATGCATCACAACTACACTTGGCACACGAATGGTTAATACATTCACTTGAACATAACTACAGAGTTGGTTTTATATCGATACATTTTGTTTTGGGTGTGCTAAGACAATGCCAACATGATGAACATTTTGCAGCTAATCAAATTTAAATGGTAAAAAAAGCATGGAAGAATAGTTTAGCTCAGCACTGTCACATCATTCAATGTGTTGAAGAATGAATCACAGATTTTACTGATGTGTCTGAGCGCTAATCCTGTCTTCAACAACAATCAATCTCATTTAATTAAACTGTGTCTACTGTGAGCATTACTCAGTTGGCGGAACATGTTCTGCCCAAGAGGCCAAAACATATTATTTGTCTAATTGGCCCAAACAAAGATCAAACAATAAGAAGATTATGAGAAGTGGAGGAGAAACTGTGGATTACTTTTAGCCAATAAATCGGTGAACACATTACAAATGAAACTTTATCGACAGCTAACACCCTGACAGTATATACAGGAGACATATGGACGTGTAAGAAGGGCAGTACAATCTCCTGCACAGTGCGAGCCATTACAACCTCAATCTCCCAAGAGGAGCATCTCTGGAATGAGACCCTCACTGTACAAACGTGATGCAGATGAATGAATGTGACCTTACATACTGTGAGGTCGCAGTGACCTTGTACCATATCGTAGCTTTGGAGGAGCTTTACATTTCCTACCACCATTGTACGTTCACCGTTCGGCAATTGTAGCTATGCATCAAGGAGACATATATATATAGATATAACGGCCAAGCGGTATTTCTAGTTATCGTTTGTCTAATTTATGTGCATTATAATTAATCATATATCGCTTGATATGTTTTAATTGTTGCTTTTAGTGTTCTGTTTTTGCCCTGTTTGATACGAATCACTGTGAAATGTCATAGTATTTTAAAGTGTGCTATATAAATCCATTTGTATTATTATCCTCACAAGCAAGGCAGGCAAATTAAATGAAAAACTGTGTCAATTGTATCTTCAATATTTAGATTTTATGACTTTTGTTTCTGTGCAAATGTGCAAGATATCTGTTCATTGTTTTTTAGAATAACTGTGTCTACACCCTCTGTAGCGAAGCATCAAATTGATTTCCTCGACTAGACTGGACAAAGGCTCCTTTAGTGGTAACTAGAAAGTGAATATTTTCCAGAGGGGTCTTTTGCCTCATTACAATCTCACAGTGCAGGTAATGGTGGTTATTATCTGCTGAATAGACAGCCAGATTGTTCACACCATCGCACTGCAAATCTGAACAGAAATTTCAGCAATTCAAGTCCTCTTTCTCACAGTATAATGTATGCAGTGAATGATATCTAGTCATTGGTTGGAACATCTTGGTTCACATTGTGTTTTTTCAGCGAGTAGCAAGAAGCAGCATATAGCTCCACCATTGAAATGTTTTCCCCATGCAGCTTTCTGCAGGCGGCAATGTAAAGACATCTAGTGAAGAGGTTAAGCCATTGTTAATGCCACAATGCTTAATCGTTCTCCTGAAATAACAAGCAAACTGCCATCCTGGAACAGTTGCCAATGAGAAAGATTAAGTGGATTAGCAGCAGATGATGCGCTCCAATGCTGATCGCTCTGTGAGTCAGAATCGTGTCAATGTGGAAAAACTGTGTTTGGATCTGTGTTGGTTTATAATGCAAATCTCTCCCTGAGTTAAAAACACAAATGCAAACCATGTCAGTCACACACAACATGACAACAGCATTTTATACATTAAAATGAGACAATTTTGTGATTATATTGATGCACAAAGCAAGTTGTTGCAAGGATACACTGAAGAAATTCAAAATCTTACAGAGAATATGTTTCATTTTAGTCCAAATATCTCATGACACTTAATATAAGACACAATCACCTACCAAGCAACATTTCAGTGAAATATGGGGACGTGGAAGTTCAATAGACTTGAATTGAAAATGAGGATTACATGCCTTACTGTACTATGACACAAAAGCTCTTCCTATTACTAGTAACTAATGCTCAATATGAGTATTTCTAGCTGACTTAATATATCAGCTTATACTCTTATTTGAAGTAGGTGATTATCTGAAATCTAGCACAATGCCACTAATGTAAAACTAGAATGACATGGACAAGCCGAGGGAAGAATACCGCTTTTGAGAATTACTGGCTTATTATGAGACATACCACTTCCTTACAAAAGCAAAACATACTTCAAAATATTCAGCTAATTTCAAGATCTCTTCCATCTTTGAGAGGCTTTACTCTTGCATCTTATTTAAAAAAAGAATCTTACAGAGTGAACTTCCAATTGTTCCATTTTCCGATTGCTTTTTTAGTATCACAACTGAGGAAGGCTTCGGCTTTCTACTTTTATCCTTTCAGCTCAGTTCCTTACCTTGATGGAGGAGAGTGAGTCAAAAAAATAATATATTCTTTGGGGATATGTCTGTCTCTTTTCTCTCTCTCTAAAGCACACAGTGAATCTTTCGGCGAGGGGAATCCACTGTGGGCTTGTTATAATACTCCTTTTAGAATAACTGTGGAGGTTCTCCTGCAGCAGCTTTAATAACCTGACTGACTCAGTCTCCTCTCCTGCTGTTTGTCTGTCAGTGAGCGCTCATCTCCATATAGAGAGGGACACACAGCCGGCCGTAACACCGGGCTGCACTGTGTCCAGGGGTGGACTGGCCATCTGGCATACCGGGCATCGTCCCGGTGGGCCGGCAGGCATTTTGGGCCGGGCCGGGTCCATTTATAAAAAAAAAATAAAAAAAAATAAAAAAAAATTAAAATCTTTTTTTTTTTTTTATGGACCCTCGGCTGTGTGACTCGGCCCGGCCCGGCCAAGTCACACAGCCGAGGGCCCTTCCCTCTCGGGAGTGCCATGGACATATAATTGTGCGTGCAGGCTGTCAACTTCACCTGAAAGTTAAATAAAACTTTGTCCCAGGCCATTACTCATTATGAGTGGTTCTAGGCTGGGCCTGGCCCAATCACACACACAGCAGAGGGCCGCCCATTCAGAGGCTGCATTAAATTGTATTATCATGCATTCAACTTCTACTCCGTAATTATGAGCATCTGACGATGGTCAGTTACGTTCAGGGCCGTCGGACTGCGGACAGGCTTGGGGGGCCCAAGGCAGAGGGGGGCTGCACCCAAAAAAAAATATATATATATATTTTTTTTTACTGGCTCAATATAGGCCCCTGATCTTTGAAGGCCCAGAAAAACGTTATTTAGGGAAAAAAAATATTTCATGGGCCTTTCATTCGTCAGTACATTTATGTTATTTTTTAAATAACATTGTTCGGGGCTACGAAGATCAGGGGCCTATATTGGGCCATTAAAAAATACAAACAAAGGAAAAAAAATCCGAAGCTGACTGGATTTTTTAAACATGTACATTTCTTCTTTCTGCTTTTTGGTCATCTGTGTCTATACATTATTCCAGCAAATAATAGCCTACTAAATAGCTTACATAGGAAACAGTTGATTTATCCTTAGTTTTCTCTTCAAAGTGCACCAGATTGATGAATTTTACTTTAACATTTGAAAAAAAATCTTCTGGGGGAGCATTCCCCCGGACCCCTCTAGTGGTTCTCAACCGGTGGGGCGCGCCCCCCCCCCCCCCCCCCCCCCCACTCTACCGGGGGGCGCAAGGGGGATGAAAAAAAAAAATAAAAAAATCTTAATCTTAATCTTAATCTTTTTTTTTTTTTTTTTGTTATTTAACCCTTGTGTGGTGTTCGGGTCTGTGGGACCCATTTTCATTTTTATCAAAAGAAAAATTATACTATAAATTATAATTTCAAACTGAGATTCATTGGCCTTGGCTCATTTACTGTGAAGAACATATATCAGAAAAAAAATTTGGTCAACACACACTGTACACCCCCCATACACATTTATATTACATACAGGATGTTCGGGTCTACTGGACCCAGGGCTAATACAAGTGGGGAAATGGTAGGTTTTGGAAGAGAGAGAAGCTTTTAAAGATGATGTAGAGTTAGAGGTGTCTGAATGTGAGGATCACTCACTCTCTCATGATCATTACTCATGATAAACTGCTTATCAGGGGTCGGGTCTCGGGGGCAGCAGCTCGAGCAGGGGACCCCAAACTTCTCCTTCTCAGGCCACAGTAACCAGCTCTGACTGGGGGATCCAGAGGTGTTCCCAGGTCAGTGTGGAGATATAATCTCTCCACCTAGTCCTGGGTCTTACCTGAGGCCTCCTTCTAGCTGGATGTGACGGGAACACCTCCCTAGGGAGGCGCCCTGGGGGCATCCTGACCAGATGCCCGAACCACCTCAACTGGCTCCTTTTTACACATAGGAGAAGCATCTCTACTCCAAATCTCTCTGGATGACTGAGCTTCTCTCCCTATCTCTCATGGAGACGCCAGACACCCTCCTGAGAAAACCCATTTTGGCCACTTGTACCCGCGATCTAGTACTTTGGGTCATGACCAAGCCTCATGACCATAGGTGAGAGTAGGAACCAAGATCGATCTGTAGATCGAGAGCTTTGCCTTCCAACTCAGCTCTCTTTATGTCACAACGTTGCGATAAATCAAGTGTAATACCGCCCCCACTGCTCTGATTCTCCGGCCAAACTGAAGCCCCATTGTCCCCTCCCTCACAAACAAGACCCCAAGGTACTTGAACTCCTTCACTTGGGGTTAGGACTCATTCCATATCTGGAGTAGACAATCCATAGGTTTCCTACTGAGAACCATGGCCTCAGATTTAGAGGTACTGATCCTCATCCCAACTGCTTCACACTCGGCCGTGAACCAATCCAGTGAGAGCTGAAGGTCACAGACCGATGATGTCATCAGAACCACATCATTTGCATAAAGCAGTGATGAGATCAAAGTGAGGATCACATTTCTGAAATTTCAGAATCTGACAGTGACTTTGTAGAAGAGGATGAGATTGAGCATCAGCTAGTTCCAAAACGAAGACACAGGACCAGCCTTCAGCAGCCAGCCCTAGGACCAGCCCATTAGCTTTGTAGTGTAAACTGACCTGAATGGAATTAATTTCAAATAAATCAAAATCAAAAGTTGTGACAAACCCTGCTTCATTTGTAAATTTGTTGAATTTATTCCCCTAATATCTTTTTTATAATTGTTTTTCTTGTTTTATTAAATTTTATTCAAAAACAGACAAAAAACGAGTGGTACTTTAATTCATAAATGTGATCTAACAAAGGTAAAGGGCAAATATTAACCATATATGCTGTTTATATTTCTTGCAAATAGGATGAAGTAAACATCTGTTGAGTATTTTAACATAAAATGTTTAATTGTGTTGAATTAAAACCTCCTAAAATGCAGTGGGTCCACCAGACCCACGAACACTGGCTGTGTAACAACAATATGAACACCACACAAGGGTTAAATTTTATTCCTGATATGTAGCCTAGTTCAGAGATGATATGTATTTTTTTTCTTTCTTAACTTTTTTTGATAGGTAGTTGCCAAATTCATCACACAAACACTCCAATCCACTGATATGAGATCAGTTTGCAATTTTCAAGTACTGAATTAATGGTAGGACTGTGGCCACTAGAACTGGTCTCTGGTCAGCAAAGGTCTTGAAAACAGCACAAGTGTGCTTGTGACATGCGTGCCACATGCATGTGTAGGCACGTGTCCCAGCAGATTTTTGAAATCTGAATAAAAAAATGTAAGTTTGTAGTTAGCAAGTGTAACATGTTCTTAGGGCAGAATTTCATAAATAAAGGTTTATTTTTTTAGCAAGATATTTGGTCAAAATCTAGTTGTCATCCGTCCCTCTGTCCAGTTGTTAGGCATCTGGCTGCTAGCCAGTTATGTTGTCTTGCTAATTTTACTATTCATCTGAACTGAAATGAATATTGACTTTTTCCTTTATTATCTTCGCCAGAATGCACCAGAATGCTTAGATTACATGTTAAAAACACAAAAAAATATTCTGGGGGGTATGCCCCCAGACCCCCCTTCAGGGGTTTAGTTTTCTGACAAACATTACAATGGATACTAACATGATTTGGGCATTTGGGATTATAAATCATCTTTGAATTGGTTGTACAGCATATCACATGCTATTCATTCAGGGGTGTGATGGCCACCCCACTCTAGCTCTGTGGCCCACCTTGGCCACCCCCAGTCAAAATTTCCTGGAATCGACACTGAGACACACACAACTCCGCGTTCAGGCTGCACAGCACATTAATCGCAGGCAGCATTTTGAGCTAAATCTGGCCACTTTCCAAATCCAAGACTCAATAGTTGAAACATTCTCTGAACTGGGTTGTCAGACAGCAGTGTTTCCCATTGATCATAGACTTTGTTTTGTGAAGCTTTTTCATAACAGGTATACCTATTGTAGAATTTATTCTGTGTATGTTCTATTTAGGCTACTATTTTCTTCTCTTCTAAGGAGATTTAAAAAAAAAACATTTCTTCAGTGTCACATAAAAGTGCACCAGAATTTAACGTTAAATTATAAGACATTTCCGGACCCCAACCCTAAACCCAATGTTCAACTCAAAGGTGCGCCACTGGCCTAGCCCTTGTGATAATAACAATAATAGAGTATCTATCTATCTATCTATCTATCTATCTATCTATCTATCTATCTATCTATCTATCTATCTATCTATCTATCTATCTATCTATCTATCTATCTATCTATCTATCTATCTATCTATCTATCTATCTATCTATCTATCTATCTATCTATCTATCTGTGTAGGGTGGTGTGTGTGTGTGTGGGGGGGGGGGGGGTGTCAGGGTCGGTGGGGGGGCCCAACTGCAATGACCCAGCTTTGGGGGGGCCCAGCTTGCAGAAGGTTGAGAACCCCTGCTCTAGAAGGTCCACGACACAGTCTCCCAAATTCCTGTGAGAAACACTGTGTGTGTGCATGGTCATTAGACCAGGGGTTGTGTTGAAGTACGCGTAATGATTTGGTCATTCATCAATAGAAACATTGTGTTGTTATCTGGCTCAGAGAGTGACCAGTCACTCATACGTTTTGGACTATAGACAAACATAGCTTTTACATGTTTGTATTGTAAGACTGCCTCTCAGAGGGCCCATCAGGACTTCCTGTATAGGGGCCCAGAATTTGGAGCAACGCCCCTGCCTCCACATATCGTATAAATAATCATGGTGGGCTGCCATGGCCAAAAATGCCAGGGCTGAATTTTTGTCCCAGTCCACCCCTGACTGTGTCCATGAATGTTTAGAACAGCGCGGGATGATTTGTCACTCCTTAGCACAACCTGTGTCCTGCAGGAAGCCAAATAATGAGTTTAACTGCCCGTCTGAAAGATTGATCTCTGTTACGCTGCCCACCTTTTCTCCCTAGTGAAAGGTGTGCAGTGATTTATGACAGACGACGGGCATGTTACTACGCCTGTGAATGAGTGATCCGGCCTCTAGCAGAAAGAGGTAATTTAACTCTTAATGTAGTGCCGTAAACATTTATCATCACGCTGAGCTGACAGGGCGCAGACAGACAGTGAGAGAGGACGCTGTGAAGTGCTGGATTTAATCTAGAGAGATTTTTACCTCTGATTAGCGACGCAGGCCGACAGTCACCACCCAGCATGCTTGGTTCATTTAACCGCCACCTGCAGCAGTAACTGTTGGTTCAGGAGATGCAATAAATAAATATCAAACCTAAGGCAGCGCGAGGGGAAAACTTGAGATAAGCATCAGTTATTGCCAGCAGGGTAGAGAGGACGTTTTTATAGTTTGATGTTTGAAACAACGAAAGAAAGACAAGCAGAGACCAAGGAACTGAATGAGGCTTTAACCCTTTCATGCATGAATTATGATATCCTTAGTCTGGATTTTTTTCTCAAGTGATTTTATACTTCTTTAGGCATGAAAAGAAAAAATATAACTTAATTTTTTTTAAACACAAATTTTTCAGAGAGTTTTACACATGTCCACTCGGGTGGACTCCATGTGTTTTGAGTTCTCAACTTTCCAATAATTTATTTAACAAAACAGTGAAAAAAATGATATAGTATCTAAAAACTATAAAATAATATATATTTTCAATGCCTGTTACACATATATTAACACACATATACACATATATTAACATATTCCAATACTTCAATCTAATGCAAAAGCGTGGAATAATTTTTTCAATCAAAAATTTCTATGAAAATAACAGACAACTTTTTCCTTGGTTCTCCAATTTCTCTTTTTCAGGTGTAATTCAGTAGTCCAGCCTACTGACTTATACATCACTTCATCAAAGCAATTTTAATATGAAAATTGGCATCATAGTGACACCAAATGTTTTACACATAATGGAATACTCTGGAATTATTATTTTTTTTTTTACTCAAATACTTCAAGTTGCATTCTAATAACATAACTCAACTCGCAACTAGGCGATCTACACCCATGCATATTCAAGAAAACAGCATTTGAATAGCTGTCCACTGTAGTGACCACTATGCGTGCAAAGGTGGAGTCAATGTTTCTGGAGTACGATTTTTCAGTGAAAGAAAATCCAGTGTTAATAGACAGCCTAGGCTCTGTAAAAGAGCAAGTTTCTAGCCACAGCGGGGTCCCTTTGTTTACATACAGGATTGTTTAAGCTAACGATCATGAAAAATAAGGTAATTTGTAACCATTGGATGAAAAATAAGACTGTTTCATAAACATAAAAGTTCCTTGTAGTCTCTTCAAACTGGATAAGCCCTGCAGTTGTGTATCAGGTTCAGTTTTGTGAGAGAATCAAATGGGATCAATGCATCTACGCTTGAAGCAGATACATTGTAAGATTACTTTTTAATATGAGCTCAGTGGTGCGATTGTTGTTGTCTCTGAAAATCCTCTGCTGGATTTTCTCCTCTCACTTTAAGACCAAAACGTTTTTCACATCCCAAGCGATCGAGCCAAGAAGATGCGGCCGGCTTCCCCTGTGGTTGTTGACAAGTCTAAAGCATATTAAATCCAGTGTCACCAGGAGATCAATACCAACTAAAAGTGTTGGTTGTCCCCGTTCACTGGGGGGACAAGGCGTAGGCGGCCATTTGCATTACGCTGTGGTGGACTGTCCGCTCCAGTGTTAAAGTTCACTGCCTGAGACTGGGGCCGATCAATCTTTACTTGTCAATCACAATAAGACTGAAATGAGCCATTTTAAAACCAAATGCTTCAGCTGACCTGGTGGAGAGACGGAGGTATCATTATCCTCTAAGCCCTTCATTATCGTCTGGGAAGCCTCATGCAGTTGGCATTTGAAATTAACGTCTCTTTCTTGTTAAGCCAAAACTATTTTTCTGCTGGAATTGGCTTCTTGGCTGCTGTTAAACCGCTCCTGTAAATATGTAGTGACGGTGTAGAACATCGTTATGGATTTGTATGTAGGGGAGAACGGGGTAATCTGAGACACTTTTTACATTTGCTCCCCTCTAAGCGAGCTAAAATGATTCATCACTCAAATTTACACATTTCCCATTAATTCAGGATGTTTCCTAGAAATGGGCATTAGCAGAATTTTTTCAAGACAAAGGGCAGTAAAAAAAGTTGTCATGTGGCTCACTTTACCCCAGCTGTGGGGTAAACTGATCCACTTACTTTTTCCACTCTGAAACTACCATAACAACACATATTGTAACAGTAAGAATCATGAAAGCTAGCCACACATTCCAGAACTAATGTCGGACTAGTAAAAGAATGATGGGGTTTGGTCAATTAAGCAAAGCAAATTTCCCAAACACTTGAAAGTAACTCTGAACAAAATACAAAATCAAATACAACATATTATAATGCAAAAGGTTTTAATAAGATTCAAATGAAAGATAGAACCAGTTAGATTAGAACACAGCCTGGGGGTCAGAACACAGGACCCTTAGAGCCAGCTAGTGTCTGGGGGTCAAAGCATAGGAAAATCAGAACCAGCGAGAACAGCCTGGGACTCAGAACACAGGAGAAGACCTAACTGGATTATAACATCAGCCTGTCTCTACAACTAGGCCTACTCTACATTCCAGCCCTGAAGGTTGCAGGGAAAGATGAGAAGGTGCTCTTTCCGTGTGGTTGCCCCAGGTCGTCTTCCTGGTGTATTTCCTTGGCATGATGGCTTTTCTACAATGTGTATGACATTAAAATAAAACATATGTCATGTAATATTACTAGTGCTGTCAAACGATTAAAATATTTAATCGTGATTAATCGCATTAATGTCATAGTTAACTCGTGATTAATCGCGATTAATCGCATTTTTATTTATTCTAGCCTGCATGTCCCTTGACTTCTTTTTGTCCCATTATTTATCTTGTCACACCCATTCTAATTATGATATTTAAGAAGAAATACACTGAATTACAATGATGTCTACACCATTGTAATTCAGTGTAGGCTATTTCTTCTAAAATATCACAATTTGCAATTCAGTGCAAATACCCCCCTGAACCCCACCCCTAGAACAGCATTCACAAACATATTGGAAACACTTATTTTTTTATTTAAAAACCAAACCATAAAATAACATAGGGTATATCAAACAAATTAGTATTAAGGCTAAATTAAACTGGTTGTTGTAGGCCTAAATGTTTTGGGAGTCTTTCATCCACGGCTTATTTCAGACTGTGTGGAGTGGACACTCTATAGGCTACGCCTGGTTGCCATTGCGCTGCTGCAGCCGAGGCAGTCGCCCTTCGTAGCGAAAATTAAAGTGAAAATGAATGACTGGCGGCTGCCACTAACATTCATGGAGGTTTTGGTGTGTGCGCAGGGTTATAAGTAGGTTCCGGTTTCTGCTTCAAAATAAAAGTCAGAATTGACTTGACGTTTAGCCGTTTTGCGCGATAAAACAATTGACGCCGTTAAAATGGGTTTGCGTTAACGCCGTTAATAACGCGTTAAACTGACAGCACTAAATATTACCTTAAAATATGTTTAAGACTAAACTTAGCTTGTGCCTCATGGTGGGGGAAAGCGAGACAGTGGCTCACTTTCCCCCACAGCATTTGTTGCATTACATGTTTCATTTACAGCAATGAATGATCAGAAGTATTGATTTGTATTGCACATATTAAATTATAATGGCATTAGATGCACTTTGCTACATTAACCATAAAGTGCTAAATCAACCGTTTGGTTGAGGTAGTTTTCAAAAAATTATTACACGTTTATTTAAGTCTTTTTTGTGGTATCAATTTACATAATTCTGTTCATTAGGGCTTTCGACAATATGACTTGTTGAAAAAATATACTTACCTTTCAAAATTTCACCCAAAAACTGTCAACATGTTTGGAGTGATTTTCCTGTTTACGATTTTCAGGTTTTAGGGGACCTAAGAGGCATACCATTTAAAGACACAGTGACATCTAGTGTTTTTTTTAGGATAACATACGTTTGAGCACCCCCCTCAATAAAATATAGTGACTCAAAATGTGCTCTACCAAACGGTTGAGCAGGCAGTTAAAGGGTTAAAGAGGACCTATTATACTTTTTCGACTTGTATGACCTATAAACGATGTTATAATGATTTATAGTCATGTTTAACCATACTAAAGTGTCAAGTAATGACTTCCATGCATCAAATTTCCGGGATTCGTTACGTAAAGAATCCGGATTTTTCCATGTATGGTAATGTATGCTGCAACGTGCTCAGGCACGCTCCGGCCATGCCCCCACCTGCCTGCTCAAATCTGCCCGTGCGCCACTGACAGTGTTCCGGAAGGTAACCAATCACGGAGTGGAGTTTGCAGGAGGGGGGCGAGGGGGCGGAGAAGCACAAAGCCGAGTGTGTACACAGAATGCTGAAATCGCTGAGATGGGAGGAAGAGCTTCCCAAAAATCTACATGTTTTTTTGTGCTGTGATTGGTGTCAGGTTGCTCTATAGGAGTCATTAATGAGAAATTAAGACCAGAAAAGCAATATAATAGGAGATCTTTAAGAAAGAAAATAGAAAGAAGGAAGACATATAAATTATATGAAGAAATATGCATAGGCCTACATATGAAAAACCTAATGTATATGCAAGACCCCAAAACTGACTAAACTAAATCCTCATCAACATTCATATCATTCACAGAATGGATATTTTTGAATAAATCTAAAAATCTTTTAAATTCTGGCTAATCTTTCGCTACCTATTGCTGATGAACCCTCATTAGTTTATATCAATGTGATTTCAGAATGTTTGCTGGATCTTTCATCAGACTATTAGCGCAGCTCAACCGCTACTTTGACTTGAGTGCAGCCACGGCAACTGTGTGTGTATACTGCAGAGTCTGAAATTTGCAAAAGTAAATTTTTTATCGAACAACTTCCAAAACAAAATTAGGCAAGAGAAAGTAAAACAGACTGTGAAATGTCATAAATATGTAATAGTTGACTTGGGAAGTGCTCAGGATATGAAATACAGTCACTAATATATTTGACTGCAGAGATGAGAACAATATTGGGATGAGGGTAGAGTTATAGTGAGAATAATAATAAAGAAAATAATTAAGATGAAAACAATTGCAAGGAATTACCTTTATTTATCTGTTAAATTTATATATGTTATTTTTACACATTTGTCATGTAGATACCAGTAGAATTACCTGTGAACAATCTTAATATAATGCAACCGACAACTCCATAATCTAAACATACTAATGCTAAATTATTAAAAAAACTTTATGAATAAATGATATTGTATGAGACTAAATCTACACACTGCCACACATTAAGTTTTAATGAGTGGTTGGCAGGATTTCATGCTCACATTATCAATATTAAAATGCTGATGTTTAGCATGTGTAACGTTTACCATGTTCGCCATCGTGTTGGCACGCTAACATTTACCAATCAATGCACACAGTTTTGCAGGTATTTGTAGTCAGGAACCAAGTTATTGGAAAAATAAAAACATTTAACAAAAAATTAGACACAATGGAAAATCGTAGATATTATGTTATTGTTTTATAATTTATCATTTTATTTCATAGATGCAGCTTTTTGTTTCTGGTTTGACTGGAGGACTGTTGGAAACACAAATGCGGGCAGTGATCCAGAGAACAGTAAGTTCATGTAAAAAGTTTGGGAGACCAAGTCCGTGCCACTGGTATGTTAAACGGTACTTTACCACCTCTTCATTAGTTACAGAGCCAAAGTCAAACAAAGCAAAGATGCTGTGTGTACAAATATAAATATCCCATGATGCATCTTGTTCACTATTGTCCACTAACAGCGTTTGATGATGTCGTCTTCACTCCACTGCCCATCCTCCATTACTGTTCCTGTTAACCATGATGGGAATGCAGCGTCTGCAACAAACCACTGTAAATTAAACCAAGTCATTAACGTAATTGCCAGAAATCTATGTTGCTATTAAGTTGCCACTCTGTAAGAGTAATCATTTGTATCTTATCCACTTAATTGATTAGTGCACTAACATCTCATCGTACCTCCCAATATAACTGTCACTCTCTCGTCACTTTAAAGGTGGAGTCAGTGATTCTGGTGAACGATTGTTGTCAAAATCACTTCTTTGTCAAAATCAGTGAATATCGATCTGTTACCTATAATGGTGTTAATATACAACCCAGCTGTGTAAACTCGTATATTAACAAAGGATATGTCAACAAAGGCAGCCACCGTAGCTATGACAACATGCCCGTTTGCAGAGCCCAGGCTGTGTATTGACAATGGATTTTTTCATCACACGACACACACAGTACGGACACGTAGCGGAACATGAGGAGATATTCACTGATTTTGAGAAGAAGTGATTTAGACAACAATCATTCTCCAGAATGGCTGACTCCACCTTTAAGACAAGTGCCTTTTCACACAACAAGCTTCCTGTCTGTCTTTTGTGTTGTCCTACCACCAGAGCCGGCCCAAGCCTTCAGGGGGCCCTAAGCGAAATATGATTAGGGGGCACCTCTCCAATGTTAGCGCTGATGAAACTATAGATCTTTGTTAAATATCATTCACACACCCAGTGTTTTCCGCTAGTGCCTCCACTGTGCAGCTGTGCGAAAATATTAGACAGCCACGATTCAGACCCTCCTAGGGGGATCCGGGGGTATGCCCCCCCGGGATATTTTTTTAACCTTTTTAAAGTGAAATGCATGAATCTGGTGCACTTTGAGAGGAAAATTAAGAGGTTAAATCTGAGAAATTTGGTGTGAACAAATAATTTGGAGACACTGGGTCAGATGAATTAGAAGCTATTGAAGAAGGACACATGGATTTTCCATAAAAAATATTAATATAAGATAAAATATTATGGAGGGTCCTCTGGGTTGGGCTTGGAGCTCTTTTTCTTTTACGGGACATACTTCTCTGTAATATAATGAATGCATTTAAATGCAGTGAGAGGAACGAAGCAGAAGAACTCTGTTGTCCAGCTACTGTATCTTTTTTCCACAGACGAGGCTGAAAAAGGCTATAGACTATACACAGTGCATGGGCAACTGAGGGAATGAAGCCCTACGTACGGTCTCCGGATGCCTACGAGCCACCCCAACCCACCAACTACCTGTTCTAGCTGGAATCGCCCCAGCCGAGATCAGACGGGAGGGAGCCATGCTGGCTCTTGCTCAGAAGGCACTGACGAGTGAATCCCACCTCCTCCACAAGACCATCACGGAGAGACCACAGCGCAAGCGACTCAAATCCCGCCGCCCATTTGACATACATGCCCAGGAACTGCTCAGCTCTACACCAGCTGACACCAGCAGAGCTTCCTGGGTCAAGGCCAGATGGACGGAACAGTGGAGAGCAGCAGTACCATCCAGACTCCACCGCTACATTGAGGATCCCACAGACGTCCCCGGCGAGCACCTACCCCGCAGGCAGTGGACAACCCTCAACCGCCTGAGGACAGGTGTGGGACGCTTCGGAGAGTCAATGCAGCGGTGGGGTCTCGCGGACAGCGCCCACTGTGAATGTGGAGACCCCCTACAGACTGTAGATCACGTCCTGACCAGCTGTCCCAAACATCGGCCACCAAATGGCGACCCTGGCCTAACGAACCTGGATGACGAGACGCTGGAGTGGCTTGCTACAACCGAGCTGAGGATCTAAAGACATACGCAAGAAGAAGGCAACTGAGGGCAGCCCCATTTCCAATTGTTTTTAAATAAACTCAATACATGCATGGATGTGAACGTGACATGATCAGATAATTTCGGATTACCTCCCAGATGAACTGATAACATTTTTAAGATATTAATTATCTAGACCAAAATATTGTATTCCTTTTTTTGTATGATAACTCACATTTGCATAATATGATGTTAATATATATATATATTTTTTAGGGGGCCCCCCTGGCGGTCGGGGGCCCTAAGCGACCGCTTAGTTTGCTTATTTCTCGGGCCGGCTCTGCCTACCACTAAGGTGTTTTAATATATTTTAATCTTGCCCCTGTAAAGCACTTTGAGTGGCCTTGTGTTTGAATTGTGCTATATAAATAAACTTGCCTTGCCTTGCCTTAACAAAGAGGCCTGATAAATGCCTTCTCTTCCAGCCCACTCAAAGCTGAAGATAACCATGTTATTCAAATGTCATCTTACTCGACGGAATCTCAAAGAAAAACATTTGAAACTGAATCTTCTTTCCTCTCTGTGTATGAAGGGCTCAGTCCGACTCATCTCCATCTGATCTGATCTCTGATGGTCTGGTCCGTTCATCTTGATTTCATCTGGGAAGAAACAGACTGAAAGATACGCAGGTTGAAAAGCAAAAGCACTTTGTTCTGCTGTTGTAAAGAAATGTCAACAGCAGATATTCATATCTTTTTTCCAATGATGGTCCAGAAATAATCTCAGTTGATCATGACAGTTGATCGTGACGAAAAAACACGTCTGCTGACAACTAGTTGTCTGTTACATTCAAGCCATTACCTAATGAGTTGACAAAAAGTTGATAATGCCTTTCAGTTTCACAAAACTCTGTATTATTGTAATGTTTCAGTTGTTTATATTAATCCTAAAAAAAAAACCCTGGATGTACAGCAGAAGGTAGTAAATCCACGTGTGGTCACAGCATGTTGACAGTTTTGTTGTAATTAATCAGAATTCCTCATGGAACAGTTTAACTATGATCTATGATTGTCTCTAAGTTAAATTACCAGCCCTCTGAGTCCATCCTTCAGCTCCCTGCCTTCAGTGGAAGTTAGATTGCTGTAAAAATATAGATTTTTTTACCAGGAATACTTTAATGATTTAATCAATCATAAATTGTCAGGATGTGAAGAAACTGATCTACTCAGCATATTAGTTTCTCCACCATTTATTAATAAACCTCTGTAATATGCTGTGTCTTCCTTTCAACTCAGAACCTCTGCAAAAAAGTAACTATTAAATCATTGAACTGGCAAAGCGAGAACTTTTTGGCCAAGCAGTTACAGGAACTAAAGCCTCCTTTTGAATATTTTACGTTTTATAATGGTACTACATCTGAAGAACTGTAAAAATGGAGCTATTTCATTGAATTGCGGTGGGAAAAACCAAACTAATAAGTACATAACAATGTACAGCAGAAGGTATTATACCTCATGTAGACGCACCGACAGTGTTGTTGTAATTACTCAGAATTCCTCAAGGGGGAGACATCAGTCACTTTTAAGTAAATAGCTTTAAAGGGCTTTGTCCAACAATGTATTTAACTTTCTGAAACTGACATGAGCGCCCATTTCAGGTGATTAGTCAGCTGTGTGGGGATAGAGAGGTAAAACTACAATAAAAGTTTGTCATTCTTTAGAACACTATTTATCTCTATAAAAGCATCTCTTCCCTGTTTATGACAGCAAGTGTGGAGGCCATTCTATAAAGCCTTTCAGCAGGTCAGAGGACATGGTGTATAAACTACCTCTTCTCCAGCATACTCCTGTCTTAACACTGGACATATCGCTCAAGGGCAGAAGAACTGCATTAAGCTGCTTAAGTAGTTTGACAAGTTATGACCGTGTAGATACATTTTGACATTTCGTGGTGACTTCATTGAAATTCTTAGAAGAGTCTCTCAAAATGTGTTCAGGAAGAGAATTCCTTTGAGCCCCAAACCTGCCATGACCTGCAAGACTTAGAAAAAAAAACTCTTTTAATGTTTCTCAGTAGAACAGCAGTCAGTCTGACTCCTCAATTCCTCTTGACAACACGTTGTCAAGGCACCAGACGCCCGCGGCCATGTTTTGTTGAACTTGATGCTTTTCACTCTGCTGTCCATCTGAAACACTTCTTGTGAAGCACATGGACTAGCCCTCAAGCTTGATGAATCTCCATCTCTATAGATTTCTAAATCAATGTGTTTCTGTCAGGTTGTTACAGGTTTGGGGCATTTTTTTTTCATCTGCTCCACTAGTGTGAAAGCACCCCCTGCGCTATGGCAACCAGTGGCTTCCATATCAGCGTCCAATCACAGCCCAGCAGAGAGGAACCAGAGCAAAGTGGATGTCAGCATGCTTCTGTAAGTGATGGATGGACCTCACTAGAGAGATGATGGATCACCAGGACGGCCATGTTTGGTTTCATATCACGCAGAATGAGTTGCTATGGTGATACCGCTGCTCCACTCACCTCTGGTTGACCTGTGTCAAACAGAGAGGTCAGCCGTGACTTTGGCTGGTGATGGATTCCGCCAGAAATACCTTGAGTTTTTATGAAACTATTAAAGAATGAGTTAAAGCTATATTGTGTAACTTTTCTATCGACTTCACAAAACTCTCTCTGTATTGCTATGTATAGTATGGCAGCTTTTACAATATGGTGTCACCCCTGACACTGGCACAGGAGCTCAGAAGAATTCCAAGAAGGGCCCAAGAAATGTTTCAGTTGTTGATTGTACTGTTAAGAAAAAAACCTGGACATACAGCCGAAGGTGGTAAGAAAGGCTTACATCATGTAGATGCACCGATAGTGCTGTTGTTAATACTCAGAATTCCTTTTGGAGGCACCAGAAGTTACGCACTATAACTTTAATAGTATCAGTGTTCTTGCAAAGCCAGTCATGACTTTTGACAAATTCTGCCAGGCATTTCAGAAAAACGCTCTTGTTTGACCAACAAAAGCTTTTTATGAAACCATTGAAAAAATTACTTCATTTTACCACTGTTTCTTGTACTTCTAAAGCTACACCCTCTTGTAATTGAATTTGGACTGATGTTTGTTTTCTTCCTTTCGGCACAAAATTCCAATAAGTTGTGCTAATTAAAGACAGAGGAAGCAATTAAAAAGTCCTGCTATCTGCAGTGGGCAGACATCGCGTCTCAAAGAACGTGTGATAACTACGCAGCTTGTGTATTTTCTCCAGGACCCTGTCTCAATAAAAAAATTGCATTCCTGAAGCAATCTTGACAAATGATCATTGAATACATTTAACAATGCCACATAATGTCCTAAGAACTTTGATTTCTTTTCTTGGTTATGTAATTAAATGGTGTGAATAGATTTAAATGTCCTAACAGAAACATTTTCTTTTATTTTACTCTTAACAGCTCGACTGCTCACATCTCCATCTCAGTAAAGCCGTTCATTAAGAGACTGTTTCATCTGACACAACACAAAGACTTGAGCTGAACCTCAGCCAGCTCCTACAATCAGCCTCCACATGCTTTTCATTCCAACTTATTCACAGAGGAAATGTTTATGTCTGTTTATGCCAACTGGTCCAGAAAGGAAACTTTATTATAATTGTGTATTTACTATAGTCAGTCCCTAAAGTAACAACGGACCTACTGTTTTTAACCTTTAAACGTAGTTATTTGGTGCCTAAGGCAAATAGATGGATCCTGTATATCCAAATGTCATTTTCACGTATGTATTTTTTGAAAGACATAATACACTAGCAAGATGTTAAAAATAAAAAAAACAAAAAAACATCAACAATACATTTGTTCATGAGTCTTATTATGGCCTCTTGGTATCTTTTGACAATTGCCAACTTAAGCCTAATGATTTATCCACCTCTGGACAACAGCCAATGAGTTGTGGATATTGAATCTATGACTTTGAAATAGTGCAGGCATATAAGTACAGCCATCACCATTTCTCCTTTTTTAAAGACCATTTTAACATTTTATTAACATAATAGAAAGACTTCTTCCATAATCTATCTTTTAATTCCTTTTCAGTGTTTAACTCTCGTCTCCGTGGTCAGGTTGACCCAGTTTCAACATTTTCCTTTGAGCGACCCGGGGGATCAGTGAAGGCAGAGGAACTTGGAGAAACTTATGAAAGAGCCTCATGTATTTAATCTCCTCTTTACACACTTGAGAAGTTTTCTAAAGCTTCTACACCTGTGACACTTTTTTTTTAATGACGTCAGTGGATATGCCCAGAGCAGAAGACACCAGATGATGCACCGTGAAATATGAGACCTTTCATCTGCAGTTTAGAAAATGTGTTTTTGTTTCACAGGATACAAAATGATTGTTTCCAATGCCAGCCCGGCCTCAGATGGTTTCTCTATTGTTTTGTTTTCATAATTATATTGCTTTTTTCTTAACCAGCTTGGAGCGCAATATTGATGGTGTTTACTGCATCTGGAGGATTTATACAATATTAGAAAAAGTTGGCCTAACTGAAAGTGTAATAATGAGTATCATTGTTATTAATGAATAACCCCCCAAAACCTCAATGTTTTGTTGCAAAGATTTGCACAAGATAATGAAATATACTGTATGGCCCTGAAAACATTTGTTGGTTCCTTCCTGGTTTGCAAAAGTATCAATTGAAGTTTGAAACTTACACTGTTGCTGCTTTTTCTGTTGCCAGTTTTATAAAAAAAAATTAAATATATGTTGAAAAGAAAATAAGTTTTTGCAAAAAACTGTGAATATCTCCTCAGACTAGGATATGTAAACTGGTAGGCAAAGAAACGGTTCCAAAATCACCTGATTTTCTTTCTCATTACACAGGTAGCGGAAAGGGTTTTCACAAAAAGTGATTTTGACTACAAACTTCTCCAGAATCACTGACTCCTCCTTTAAGCCTAAAAAATAATGAAAAAAACTGCTATTTCTGGAAATCATTTCATGTCAAACACATTACAACGTGGTTAACTTTTCATTCAAGCATCAAACTTTCTTGTGACCTCCTCTGTAGCAGATGTCCTTTATTCATTCTAGAAGTGTTGAGAATGATCTGCCTTTAGACATCCAGCTGCTTCTCAGTCTGCTGTTCATTTTGCTCCTGTGTTGCTCCGAGGACTCTACTGTGTCTCAACACAAAGACATTGTGAAGAGGACACAACCTTCAAATACAAATAAGAAGTCTTCAAAAAACCCTAGCTCCCACTGAGTATGTTTAGAGAGTGTGTGTGTGTGTGTAATTGCAATACTCTTTGAAACCTCCTTGAGTTTTTAACCTTTAAAGTGAAGATAAGTTTGGACAAAATACAGAAACAGTAAGGGGAAGAGTTCTAGTTAGGGGAAATGAGAAATCCCTCTCCCACTCACACCAGTCTTATTCCACTAAGGTTTTTCATGGACAAAACTTTTTACATCCTACAGCTTCCTACAACCAATTGCATCTGTTTGAACCACACATTGACCAATAAAAATGCGAGGAAATTGAGCAGCCAGAGAAGAAATGGTTCAAATATTTCTGAAGAAGCTGCCTGAATATGATGGTGACATATTTTAGCCCAGTAGCCAACAACTAACAACCCGGAAGGTAAAGACCCACTGAGTTATAGTTAAAATAATTGTATTTTTAGGAATAAAGTGTTACATACAAAACCAGGAGTTTTCTTAAACTTTGCTAAATTGTTGTTGGTGTTTGAACTTTGTGTCTATAAGTCTGCTCAATGTTATCGCCCATTTTACATTGTGTGTGTGTGTGTGTGTGTGTTGCATGAAAGGGTTTACTGCTGCATTTCATTTAGCACAATAGCAGTAAAGCTAAACAATGACCTTTGAAAGTTTGACATTTCACCAGACAGACTAACAGCTCAATTTGAAACAAAAGAAACTGACAAAACTGTGACATTTTGGCAGATAAGCAATAGCAGCAATAGACAAAGCAAAATGAACCCATTTAGCAGCACCTGTGATCTCAGGGTGTCTGGTGTCTCCTGGAAATGTCAACACAATCACAACAACTTTTTATCAGGATAATTTAAATATTTAAAGTGTTTTTGATTACCTAGAAAAGCGCTATGTAAAATAAATATATAATTAAAATGATTATTATAACTTTATTAGTAAATAATTGTACAAAGGTCTCTACAATTTTTTTTATCTGCAACTTTTAACGATTTCCCTTAGACATGATCTTTCCTAATGGAAGCTTCATGGGGTTCCAGATAAATGTCTGTGTTCACCTGTATGTAGAGCACGGTATAGTGTTGTCTAGTGACAGGATACATGCTGACTATCTTGACAGCGTCTCTGAAAGTAAACTGAGCTGATGCTGCTCTGAGCAGACACACGGCTGCATCATTATTCTTCCCGTTGACTGCGTTCAGATGTGTACTTAATGATGGGCTCTAAGGACTTCCAATCATCTACCAGGACGACGGGCCTGTACATGACTGTGTGTGCGGTGTGTGTGTCTTTGTGTGTGTGTGTGTGTGTGTGTGTGTGTGTGTGTGTCTGTGTGTGTGTGTCTGTGTGTTTGTGTGCGGTTTGTGTGTGTCTCTGTGCCTGTTTTCAAATTGTGTATTCATGATGTTGAAAGAATGAAGACGGTGTGTTTGTGGTCCTGTGGCTCTGAGTGTTTTCCTTGAGTGTTTGAGAGACACTGTGTGTGTGTGTGTGTGTGTGTGTGTGTGTGTGTGTGTGTGTGTGTGTGTGTGTGTGTGTGTGTGTGTGTGTGTGTGTGTGTCCTATGTACATGCTTATGCACTTTGGAAATGGATAATCAGGAGGAAAGATAAGAGCTTCAGGTTTTGAAAGCCGGTGGCTGATGGGTAATCTGTCGAAACACTTCAGTTTGAACAAGAAGCTGTTGGAGTATTTTTTCACAATCAGTGTTTATTCACCGCAAACAGCCAATGAACCAGGGAGTTAAAGGGATAGTTCAGTATTTTCAAAGTGGGGTTGAATGGGGAATGGGCAAAGTACGTGTGTTGAAAGGTCAATGAAAGGTTCAGTCAGTGATTCTGGAGAATGCAAAATCACTTTTTCTCAACAAGTATGTATCTCGGTATTCTTAATATTTGTGTCGTCCTGCGACACTGGTGGAGGAGCTCAGAAAAAGAAGTGTCCAAGAATTATTTCAGTTGTGAATTCTCCTGCTAAAAAAAAACTGTCAAGATGGTACAAAAAATACTGTAAAAAGCCAACACCTGACACATCTCTTAACGTGGCTCACGGCTGGGCTCTGCTCCAGAGCTGTCACAGCCAATAACGTCAGACCCTCACACACACACACACACACACACACACACACACACACACACACACACACACACACACACACACACACACACACACACACACACAGGCTGCTATAATTGCAACATACCCTCATCTCTGTCCGCCATCACATAAAGCTGGTTGAAATGGGGAGACAGAGAGAGAGGGGGGATGACATGTAGTAAAGGTACACGGGTCAGATTTGAACCCACGACCACTGCTACGAAGGCCAGAGCCAATATGGCACATGCTCTATCCACTACACCACCGGAGCGCCCATATAGCTGGTAATGTTAAAAGATGAAAGATGAAAATGTAATCATTTGAATGATAAAAGAGCATAGCCATGTAATATGTATGTTCATGTTAAAATGGATTGATGCTAAATATACAGATTAGTACAACAGATCTGTCCAAGACAGTAGTCATTATCTGCATTCTTTTTAACAGCATCTTATCCCCCTGAAATAGATCACACACGGTGGTCAGAACACGCCCTTGGTAGCATTGATTGTAGCTACAAGCCCATTCTACAATGCACTGATATTTGTGATTATATTGTGAACGTTAGCCATCAAGTTGGCGGTTTTACCTTCACATTTTATCACAGTAATTTTAAACTTTTATAGGTTAAAGCAAGTAAACTCACATCAGAGTATGAGGTTTGTGTTGGAGTCAGAATACTGCAGTGTGTCTGCTGCAGTGTTGACAGGCACAAAACCTCAGCTCACCTCAAGCTAAGAAGCAATCTCTCCCAACCCATTGACCCATGACCCTTTCTCCCAAATCTGCTAACCCTTCTCCACTCCTTTCACTGGACTGAGTGTGTGTGTGTGTGTGTGTGTGTGTGTGTGTGTGTGTGTGTGTGTGTGTGTGTGTGTGTGTGTGTGTGTGTGTGTGTGTGTGTGCGTGCGTGTGTGCGTGTGCGTGTTTGTGTGTCTGCAGTGTTTGGAGCCAGGATGACTTTGTCAGTTTGTCCTCGTACCACTCTTCTCCAGGCTGAGTTATTTTGTTCTGTAAACTGGAGTGTGTCCTGCACATACTAATGACTGTGTCACATAACAAGTAGACTTTATGGCCACCGGTCATCAATGCATTAAGGACAGTTCTATAGTGGAAGATAAATAAACTACCTTTGGACCAGAGAGGAAAACAACTGCTGCTGGGGCTAAGGCATTTCTAAAACTGTTGTTATGTCATGTGTCCTATGCAGTATTATGTATAATAGAAATCTTACGTGAGCTTTTAAATTAGGTTGACATCGGTATAAGTTTTAAAATAAATTCATAAGCTAACCATCCATTACATTGCTACTTCATCTCTGCTTCCATTTACACATTTGATTAAACCCAACAAACAAGACAGTTTTTTAATTTAATTAAAGCTTTTCATGTTCACTTATTTTTATACCAGTCCAGTAGTTTGCAACAAAATGTTTTACAGCCATTCATTTCCAAAAGCAAACATATTACACTGTCAGCTCTGTAAAGTGTAAGTGCTCAGTAATTATTAATTTAAATTAAAATGAAAATGCTGCAAAGTGATGTTCTAAGGAGAACTGAGATGGAG
>NC_137234.1:7291080-7298580 GCF_949987685.1 Ammodytes marinus
CCTCCTCATCTCCTTTTAAATGTAATCAAGTCGGGGGGCTGTGATTCTACCTTCCAGCCACTTATTGGGAATCTGCATTTGTAATTGCTCTCCCGTCCTGCTGTGCTCCGTTGATTTGCAGAATGGCAATAAACAGAACATGTCTCTGAGTGCTTCCAACAGCAAGTCAATAGGGAATCTCTGCTTTTAATCATCTGATCCTTTGATTGGAAAGATGCGGTTTGAATTTTCCAAGCATGATGTGATGTGGAACCCTCGGCCAGACCATAACCACAGTGTTTCAGGTTCCAGATACTAAACCAATAACACATCAATAGACATGTGTCATGTTGAAGTGTCCTTGAGCAAGAGCAGTGAACCTTCTGCTGTTCACTGAGGGCGGGTTTCTCTAAAGCACCTGTTCATAGACAGAGCTGCTGCCCTAACAATAGACTGATCCTTAATCTAAATCAGTCAAGTTTAAAGGACAGGAGATCACATGCACACCATCTTCTGAAACAACAAACTGATTATTACACTTTTCCTCATTATATTTTCTATTTTTTCTGTCAGGCATCTAGGCAAACAAAGGGCATTCAATTAATCCAAGGACCAATTCTTCCCACAGCTGCTTCAGTTGATGTGTGTAGCGGCAAGACAGGCTAACTAACCTCTGGGTGATGTGTGGTTCATGGTTGACTTATTGGAGTTCTCTCAGGGACTCTGTGTCTAAGTGTAGCTCCTTAAGGGCCGAGTGAGCCCACTCATCCACTAATCAGTTTGGAGCAGGACAGAACATTATCACAAAAGCCATTGTCATATTCTGTATATTAATCCAATCTCTACAGGATTGCAGGTATGACACAAACAAACAAACAAACAAATAAACAACATATCCTGCTGTCCTACTCAGTAAATATGATTGTTATTCAACCCCATAGCTTTCCAGCTGATATCAGTCAGTCCAGACTCTGACTGCTTATAAGTCACAGCAAAAAAAAAAAAACATTTTGAATTGCACATTCCACAGTACATTAGCTTTTAAATTTTTTTTTATTCAACTACATACACTGGTATATATTGGTGTTTGTGTTACGACCCTGGTCGTATGTTCTTCGTTGTGTTTTGTTCTGTGCTGTTTTCCTTTTGTTTTCTTCTGAGAGTGGTGTGGGAGTGAGACCTCTGCGTGTGAATGAGCTTTTCTCTACAGGTGGAGGTGCGAGTGATTGGCTCCATAAGTGGCAGAAGCTGATTGGCTCACTATCAGCCTCCGGGCATTCAAAGGCTCCGCCGGATTCACTCAGCCGGGGGCATGATTGGCAGCAGCACTCGCTCACAGATTCCCGAACCACTTCGTCACATGTAGTACGTCTGTATGTGACGTCCCATACAGATGTACTACATTCGGACAAACTGTTCTGTCAGTCAAAGGAACTAAATATTGGAATACTCTCCCACTCACAATAAGAGACAACATTATTCAACCTTCAAAACACACCTCAAACAGTGGATAAAAGAAAACCAAGTCTGTGACCACCTTTAAACTCTTTTATTTTCTTGTGTTACTTGTGCCTTTGTTGTAACGGTTGGGTCTGGAGGACATAGGCGCGGAGACAGTATAAGTAAAAAAGAAGATTTATTTTAGGAGAAACCAGCAGGGTGTTAGGACCGTGATCCGGGGAGGGAAACTGGCTGGCATGGGGGTCCAGGGAGAGAGCAACGGGGCAAGTCCAGGAGGCTGAGTGGGAGCAGGCTAGAGCAGGCAGGCAGGAGGGGTCCGGGGGGTAGTGCTGGTGGGTGAGGGCTGGAGCTGGTGGCTGGAGTCAGGCCGGGAGAACTGTGGCAGAGAAAACAGGAGTTAGCCAGGAAAAAGTGCAAAAAAGCGGAGCTGCAAACAGGTGAGCTAGAGAGAGAACTGACTGTGTGGAAACAGAAGCTACAATCTGGCAGTGTCTGGAAGGTAGGCCCGGGTATATAAAGAGCAGTTGATGATGATTGATGGCAGCTGTGAATGCTGGCAACCCTACAATTAGACCAGCACAAAGACAAGGGTAAAAGGGAAAACACAACACAAGGCCAAGAGGGATCATGACATTTGTATATGTATTAATTTTTTAACCTGTATTTCTTTGCATGCCAGGGACAACAGATGAAATCTAGCATTTTTGCTAAAATCTGGCATTTTTGCAGCTGTAAATGTTACAGCTGTTCATGAATATGCACTGTCCCTAACAAATAAACAAACTGTTCTATTGTTTACTATGTGTTAATTATTGTATTTGATTGTGTAGGGGTGAGTTGTCATTTCTTTTGCAGAGTTTGTCTCTTAGTTTTTGTTAATGTTTAGGTTAGGGTTTACTTGTTCTTTTGGTTCGTTATAGGTTGTTTTGGCGTTAACTCACCCTGGAGATTTATGTTGTTTTTGTTCATTATTGCTCAGTTTAAATAAATTAGTATCTAATCTACTTTAGAAGTCTGTGTGTGGTGGTCTGGGGATCGGGGAGTGGGTATTTGTTGCATTTGTGTTGTGTCTCTGGTTCCCCTAGACAGGGGCATAACAGTTTGATTGATGTTTTATTGTATTTCTGTGAAGTACTTTGAGATGCCTTTGTGAACAACATTTGCTCTACAAATAAAGTTGCCTGGCCTGCCCAGAACTCTGCAAAAAAGAGCAAGAAATATGCTGTTCTTCGTGAATTTCCCCTTTTTCAAACCGTTGATAATTCATCATATAAAGATACATTCTCATGTCAGGTTAGTGATCGCAACCCACAGTAATTACACTCTGGCACAGAAGAGTGTGAACGTCTGTCCTGACCTGTATTAATAATATCCTGTGGCAAGAGTTGAAGTATTATCACACTATAATGAAATATTCAAATGCAGCCCACCTGCTTCCAGCACGACGGAGCAGATAAGTCTGTAATGATGACATAACGGCCTGGGAGGAATAAATGGGGTTTCTTATGGAATGAATCAGGGGCTCTGGGACTCTCATTGTGACAGATGAGGCCAGAAAGTGGGTCAGAACCACAGGTTGGTTCACTGCACATCTGGGCCGAAAAACACAACGCCCAGGACTGCGGAAGGAGTGCCTGTGCTCTGGTAAAAAAACGGCATTCTCTCTCTATGTTGTTCATTGATGTTGTTGGGGTGGTAGAGCGGGTTGGCCAATGATCCAAGGGTTGGCGGTTCGATCCCCGCTCTGCCACCTGTGTCATGGTTGTTGTGTCCTTGAGCAAGACACTTAACCCACCTTGCCTAGTGTGAATGTGTATGACTGCTGTATGTTTTAGGTGGTGGTCGGACGCCACACTTCCGTCAGTCTGCCCCAGGGCAGCTGTGGCTACTATCGTAGTTTACCACCACCAGTATGACTGTGTGTGAATGAATGGAACCTGGAACCCTGTAAATCACTTTGAGTGCCTTGAAAAGCGCTATATAAATCCAATCCATTAGTATTCATTATTATTATCTCATTAGCATCACTGATTTATTTTTTACTTTTAAGTAGGTTTGCCCGATTATGCTTGTTGTCATGATCATTTTTTGTCAACATCAGTGATCCACTACCTGTCCATACTGTGTGAGCACTGAACAAAAACAACTGGTGTTAATATACAACATAGGCTCTGTAAACGGGTATCTGAACAAAATATATGTAAAAGAAAAAAGGTTCATACAGCTTAGGAAGTGTATTAACACACACCATTTTTTACAGCGCACACACACAGCAAAGCCATAGCGTATTGGGATTTTGACAACAAGCATTCTACCAAATCCCTGATTCCACCTTTAATTGCACAGCCTTTGTTCTAAGGACACCCAGCCAGAGAGAGAGAGAGAACAAACACAGGCTGCGCTGACCCTTTTTACAGCTTGGATCTTGGTCTAAAGTAATCTCTCTGAGACGGTAAGCCTGTGTCATGATGGAGGTGAAGAAGGAGCACCCGGTAGCACACAGCGGTCTCACTAGGACAAACCAATAAGTGAATTCATGCATTAAACATGAACTGCTCAGTTCTGATGAGCCCTCCGTCCCGAGAGTTAAGGCTCTAAAAAAGGAACTCATTCATATTTTAATCACATTGGGAGGTTCAATTAATCATTGCACAGTTTAAGGGTGAAACTGATGAATATTCAGTTGTCGAGAGAAACGACTTCTGACCCCGGCCACTCGCAGCGGTTTTAATCATATTCCTGGAAATCACGCTTCATAACATCCGGTGGTAATCTCTGAGGATTTGTGTCATTTCAGTCAAGATTGTTTTTTATTTGTCTTTGTAAAATATGTTGGTCTCTTTCAATGGATATAAACATACATCTACATTTAGACAGCTACAGCGCTATTTCTGGTGACACTCACACAAAGAGGCTTGACAGTAGAATGAAGGAACTTGGCAGCATTCTGCTTATTAATCCTGGAGGGCCCTGAAGGCTTTCCAGAGAGACAAATGAACTCTATGAGATACTTGGATATTCAGACAAGTGGCTCTTTAGCCAGATGCCAACCTCTTATCTGTGTTTTATGAGCTTAATTTAGATCGCAGACAGTGAATTATCTGGCAATGCCGATGACATAAACACTTTCACTGGCCAATTTGACAGGGGTTTATTCATTGGGGACAAACATACATAAAGACTTTTTATAACCCAATCCTCGTTATCCCATAATATAGCATTGTGCTGACCGGACTGCAGTCAGTAAAGAGTACAGTGGAGCTGGTACCATGTAGTGGGACATTGACTAAATAATGGCATTAAAATGTCCTTCTAAAAAGTTATGCACTATAGCTTTAAAGGTAAAAATGAAATAATCATCATCCCTGAACAGATTTTACAGATACAAGGCACCAAACAGTGATGATATGTCAAAAGTAATCAGGTATCACACTGCAAGGCTACAGCTTCCTTAAGGTGAGCCTTTGGTTTAGATAATGGCACAGCAGACTTAAAGTACACAGGATTTACTAAAAAAACCTTATTGGCGAGTAAACGACAAACTAAATAAACCGTCATGTGTCAGTGGTCTTCAACAAACTGGACGGACATTGATCTGCCCTGTTCTGGATGAATAAGGGACGAAGCTAAGTCGCACTAATCTTCTTACACGCGCTGTGGCCCCCACTAATTACCCAGGAATTTAAATATGCACTCGGCTCATGCAAGAACATTTGAGTGAGTTGCTTTTTTCTAAGAGCCATCACTGTGTATCTCCAGACGGCAATTTAGCGCTTTAGCTCCCCTGGCTAGCTGAGCCGGGCTGCTGAGCGCTCACACATTAACAGGAGGATCCTCTGAGAGTCTCACTGGCTGAACAGAGACCCTGAGATACAGATGAGTCCATATGGCTGGAGGCAGGGCTGCACATAAGGGGGGAAGGTGGGGAACATTTCTAGGAACCAGCAAACAGAGGAGTAGCCCTTGAGCCCTTTGGAGACCTAGAACATTATTCAACTTAACTTTATTTTGAACCAAACTATTCAATACATCTTATTAAAAAAATAATAATAGTGATTGTTTTGTTGCTTTTAGTAACATATATCCTATTTTATCTTGGAAACCTAAAATAATTTGTTCTTCCATTGTAGCTTTTACGTGTCAACCAAACAAGTGTATGTAGGAATGAGAGCATGCACACACAATGATAGGAGTAAAGCATGAGTTAAGGGGGCCCATTAACTGGACCTTTCCATGGGCCCAGAGAAGACATTTGTGCAGGTGGAGGAGAGGATCAGCCACCATGAAAGGATGGAGGATTGACAGAGAGAGAGAGAGAACACAAGCTCTAGGGGAGATAAATCTGAACCCCAACACATTGAGCTTTACTGTTATGGACTGGCAGAAATTTGACTTTTCTTACCTCTTGTGTGAGCACCCATGTGTGTGTCATAATGCACTTGTGGCCATGTTTGTGACTCCCCTGTTTATGTGTGAGTGTGTGTCTGTGTATGTGAGCTTGTGTGTGTGTAGGAGAACAGCGCTTAGAGTTGGCAGCGAGGGAGGATAGGGTTGCCTCGCCTTTAGGGGATAGTAGGCGGACAAATGCATCACATGCTCTTTGCACTGAGTTCACAGTTGGCAACCTTTTGCTCATGTAAAGACCATAATGAACCAGATCCAAGATGGATGACAGCGCGAGGGCCCTGCTCTCCAGACCAGCAGGTGGTCTCCATTTTGTGTCTTGTTTTTCTCTTGGCCCTTGCCTTAGTCAGTGAGTCATTGCCCTTAACATGAAGAGCAAGAGAGATGAAGCCAAGGCGCATTCACACACACACACATCCGCATCAGGAACATCTTTCAGAACACAGCTGCTCCCAGAGGAGCTGAGGGATTCAGCCTCTGAATGTCAGGAACAGAGGGATGAATAAATAGAAAATCAATGGAGCTTCTTGGTGTGAGGATGCAGGGCTATTTTCCCCAATTACGGTAAACGTTGGCCCGATCCGCTGGTGCATATCAGCCCTTTGCCGAGCCACCTGACAGTCCACACAATGCCTTTCATGTTGCCAGGTGAGGCGTGGGCTGGAGTGGAATAGCATTTCACGAATCAAAGGATAGCACTGAATCCGCCATTTGAATCCTAATCCTTTTGAAAACCTTATGTAGTAAATTGATTTATTTTTGTTCTGGTGGTATAATCCTCCTTAAAAGAACTTCAGGATGTTTATGAAACAGTCTTATTTTTCCTCTGATGATCATAAATTACCTGTAACAGCAAGTAAGACCATCAGTGAAAATAATAATAATGATATTATTATATAGTTATTATCACTGCTTTTTGGTCCCATTTCCCGCAAACTTAGACCAAAGGATCTATGAAGGGCAGATCAGAATAGCCTGTATTTATGAAATGGTTTAAATCAAAGACTTTGCTTCACCATTGTCTTATTACCATAATTGGTGTTACATTACATTACCTCATTGTGATGCATTCTGCTGTCTCACTGAGTTTACTTCATCATGCTAATTATAGGATCACTGACACTTAAATGGAGCCAGTATTTCAAAATGATAAATGGTTGAATGTGAAGAAGTATGCACATAAATATATTTGAGGTTACATGAAGTATGGGAGAATATTTTCAAAACTCTCTTTCCCTGGTGTATTTGAATAGCTTCCTCCAGCTTGTAAGCACCATATGTGAGGAGGCTCACTTCTAAATTGGCACTGACAAACAATGTCTCTCGGGATTCAATTGCGTGATATATAAATAAAATAAAAATACCTTTCTACATTTTTTTTTAAAAGTCACTCTGTAAAGTTTCCTCGGGAAGCGCAAAACTTTGAAATTCCAATGTGCTGCTGTGGCTGTGTAACAACACAGTGAGAGAAACCCTCTGAGCTCAGACAGAGTCTATAGACAGACATGGCTTCTCCTCTCTTCAAATGCTGCCAAAATAATTGAAAGGGGTCCCTCTGAGGACATATCATCAACATTTTGGTTTTAACATTATCTGCAACTTCGCCAGCTTTTCAACTGGCCCTGACAGCAGTCGAGAGACCACTAATTTTTGTCC